>NC_136470.1:55876152-56325336 GCF_902686455.1 Sciurus vulgaris | reverse complement strand
TGGGATTCACACTTCCAGCTAGGAACAGCAATTGCTGGGCCCTAGAGGTATGAAGATTTTAACTCTGGACAATTGGCATTCAGCAAACTGACTGAAGCCTACCTAAAACTAAAGGCCACTTCCAGGAGTTCCACTTGCAGGATGAGTCCTCTCACCCTAGCAAACCCACCCTGACTGGAGCAAACATCACACACTCCATGCTCCAGAGAAGGGAAGATGAGGATCTTTTCATGTCCAAGAGAAAAAATTCCCCAACTTTTCACAGAGATTTATTTTCATATTTTTCCTCCCCCCTCACATTTCCACCATTATTGAAAATAATTATTTTTCGTAGATCACTTTACTGATGACTAGGATGTCTGATTAGAGTATTTCCATTTTCATTTTATATATTTTTTCTGTCAATTTGTTTCCCTCAATTTTCTTGATTTTCTCCTGCTTACACCTAAACTCTTGCTCCCTCTTCCACTCTTCTTTAATTTTCACGTCTTTTTCTCCTTACTCTTAATCATCACATCTTATACTACTTCTGTTCTCCCCTTGTCAACTGCTCAAAAATATAAACCATCTAGCATACTGACATTTTATTGTAGGCAATAACTGTACATACCTTTTCTGTTTATTGTGACAAACTGTAAACATCTCCTCAGGAGATGATTAGTTGAGGTTGGATATTGTGTGCATTGTATGAGGTTATTATTTGTCTCCCTTTAAGGAAGGAACATGTGTCTCGAGGTAGAAACTCTACTACTTCAGATCCATACTGTTGGATGGTTAGACACCCAACAACATGGTAAAATAAGGAACAAATTGCCCCAAACAAACCAAGATGATCCAATAACAGAATCCATTAATTCCACAGTGGAAGCTATATCAGAGAAGGAGTTAAGAATGTACGTAGTAAAACTCATCTGCCAGGGAAAGCACAAAATAGGGTGTGACATTACACAGAAAATAAAGGAAATGACACATTACTTCAATAAAGAGATAAATATTCTAAAACAATCAAGCAGTAACACTTGAATGATGCAAAAATAAACCAAATAGAAAATTCACTGGAAAGCATGTTCAACAGAGTAGATGACTTGGAAGAGAGATTTTTAGGCAATGAAGACATTTATCATCTTGAAAATCAAGTTGACCATGGAGAGAAAATGTTGAGAAACCATGAACAGAATTTCCAAGAAATATTGGATAATGTGAACATACCAAACTTAAGATTTAGCAGGATAGACGAGGGCATAGAGATTAAAACCAAATGAATTCACAAATGTTTCAATGAAATTATATCAGAAAACTTCTGAAATCTAAAGAAAAAAATGGAAAATCAAATACATGAAGCTTGCAGGACACCAACTGTACAAAACTACAGGAGACCCACTCAAAGCACATAATAGGGAGAATGCCTGACATAGAATATAAGGATAGAATCTTAAAGATTATAAGAGATAAAAAAAAATATTACATGTAAGGGGAAACCAAATCAAACCTCAGATCATTTCTCTACCCAGACACACAAAGGTAGGATGTCCTGATATGAAAAAAAAAAAAAAAAAAGAAGAAGAAGAAGAAGAAAAAGAAATGGATGACAACCAAGATATTTGTATCCAGTAATATTATCCTTCAGATTTGAACAAGAAATAAAAATCTTCCGTGATTAAAAAAAATTGTTAGAATTCAGAACTGGAAATCCTGCACTATAGAACATTCCCAACAAATTATACCATGAAGATGAAATGGAAAAACAAAAACTGAAAACCAACAAAGCAAAGAATTATAACATAGGAATTATCAAGGAAAGAGAAATTAAGTCAAATTAAAAACTAGAAATAAAACAAAATGGCAAGAAATTCAACTTATATCTCAATAATCACTTTGAATGTAAATGACATAAACTCATCAATGCAAAGACATTGAATGACAGATTGGAAGACAAACAAGACCCAGCAATATGATGTCTCCAAGCCACTCAGTTCCTAACCAAATACATCCACAGACTGAAGGTAAGACATGGGAAAAACTGTATCACTCAACTGATTGTGTAAAGGAGCAGAGTTCTATCCTCATGTCAGATAGAGTGGACCTTTAAACCAAAGTCAATCAAAGGGACAAAAAAACACATTCCGGTACTGCATAAGGCATCCTCTATGTACATCAAACAAAACTTCTCCGTTTCAAAGGTCAAATAGCTGCACAAACAGTAATTCCCAGGTGGATTTAACATACCTCTCTCACAACTGCATTGATCTCCAACAAAAGTTAAATTCACAAAGTATAGAACTAAATAATTACAATCAATAATGAGAGTTAACAGACAAATACTAGAATATTCATCCATCAATGAGCAAATACACTTGCTTCTTGGCAGCATATGATCCTTCCCTAACAGAGACCATATCTATGCCACAAAGCAACTCTTAGTAAAACCAAAGGAGTGGAGATATTACCCTCCAATCTATCAGATCATAATGACATTAATTTAGATATCGTGATAAATAAAAATAGAAGCTACACTAACCCCTGAGGCAAAATAATGCACTATATCTAGTGACATTTGGTTTAGGAAACCAGGGTGAATGTTCTACAAATGATTTGAGGATGGTATCAAGATAGGTAGACATAAGAGTACAGATAGGATGTTTTCCAGGGATGGGAATGATGTGGGATTATGATGAGTTCAGAATTACAAAAGATGGAATCTGAATATCCACATAACGAAATTTCCTCTCTCTACAGGATCAATAAAAGAATTGTGTTCTTTTGCTTTCCATTAAAATAACAACAAGTAGTAGGGCGTGGTGGCATATGCCTAAAATCCTAACATCTTGTGGGTGAGGCAGGAAGATCACAAGTTCAAAACCAACCTCAGCAATTTGGTGAGTTGGTAAGCAACTTATACAGACACTAATAAAATAACAAAAGGTCTGGTGATATAGCTCAGTGTTTAAGTGCCCCTCGGTTAATCTATAGTACCCAAAATAAACTAAATAAAATCACATCCTGGAATCCCTCATGGTCCACCTACTATAGGCTTGTATTATATTGTGGTCTTCACAGCTAAGTGGCTTTTATGTATCTTCTCCTTGCACAAAGGTTACCATTCAACACTTCTTCAGTTTCACTTCCTGACTCCACTGCCCACACTTTCAAAACTGCTTTGACAAGAGTCAGATGTGGCTTTCCTACTGGCAAATCAAATGGTCAATTTCTGTTCTCAATACCTCAAGAGCATTTGATGGAGTCGATCTACTCCTTAAGTCCACAAATTCACTGATCTCGCAGTATACTGCATAAGAACTGGGGATGAGAGAATAGTCACAAATAAATTTTACATTAGTGTAATAAAGATGACACACAAATCAATAATGCAACCTTAGTTTTATGGACATATAGATGGAAAGTTGAACTCTTACAATGAATAGTTCAAAACAACAGTCACCAAAATCATGGCCATTTTTTCATCTTATATATTATACCAAAATCTAAAGCCTTTCCCATACTTTGATCCTGTTGTTCTTCTCAAACATGCCAAGATTTCAAAACAAACTGGTCTAGGGCAATGGAAGAGAAGAGAGGAAGCTAGTTTTTAAGACCCAGTCATCCATTATATCCCTCATTCCACAGCACATGTGCTCACATTCTTTCTCACTCTGAACTTTAAATAAAAATTAAAAACACAATTCCCTTTATATTAACACCCTTGAAATGAACACTTAGGTATAAACCTAACAAAGTCTATATAAGATCTACAATAGAATAACAAAATCTGCTCAACAAAATCAAAGAAGTACTAAATAACTAGGGAGGTGTTCCATCTTCATGGAGAGGAAGACTCGTTCTTTTCAAGATCTTCATTTTTCCCAATTTAGTCTATAGATTTAATGCAATCCCAAATATGTTCTTATTAAGTAAGTCATATTGTGGATATTGACAAAGTGATTCTAAAGTCTTTATGAAAACACAAAATACAACAATGCAATATTGAGAAGAACAAAGCTGGAGGACTGATAGCACTTGACTTCAAGACTTACTATCCCGACACTAAAACAAGATTTAAATAGAATTTCTTCTTTTGCTATGAGACCCTTGTCAACAATTTCACTATGTTGAAATAGGATTAATTTAAAATATTGCTTTGTTTAAAAATCCAAAAAATTTTAAAAGTTTTTCTTTCAGCACATATCCAGGCCTCTGTAACGGCCTTCAGAAATATTAAAATTGTAAACATTGATGAACACTCTAGTCTTTTTGAACACAACAGGACAAACTCGAGTCTGGTGCTCTTCAAGGCAAAGTTGTTTCAGCTCTTGATATTTGTGCTTTGTAGTGTTGGATTAAGAGATCCGTGAAGCCAATCCTAACAGCTGTCATAAGAGGCATCACCGTCACTTCCAGAACTCTATGTAATACTGTGTACCACGAATAGAGAAGAATACAGAGGTCTGTCAATTCTGCATTGCATAGAAATAAAACTCTACTGAAATAATACTACAAAACTCTACTAAAAGCCTTTCAACTCTAGTACAAAGCAATAGTAACAAAAACAGCATGGTATTGGTACCAAAATAGAAACGTAGATCAATGGTACAGAATAGAGGACATGGACACAAACCCAAATAAATACAATTTTCTCATACTAGACAAAGGTGCCAAAAGTATGCAATGGAGAAAAGATTGCCTCTTCAACAAATGGTGCTGGGAGAAATGGAAATCCATATGTAACAGAATGAAACTAAACCCATATTCTCTCACCATGCACGAAACTAAACTCAAAATGGATTAAGGACCTTTGGAATCCAGACCAGAGACCCTGCAATCTATAGAAGAAAAAGTAGGTCCAGATCTTCAACATGTCGGCTTAGAACCAGACTTCCTCAACAGGACACCCATAGCACAAGAAATAAAAGCAAGAATCAATAACTGGGATAGATTCAAACTAAAAACTGTCTCTCAGCAAAGGAAACTATCAGCAATGTGAAGAAAGAGCCTACAGAGTGGGGGAAAATCTTTGCCAATCATACTTCAGATAGAGCACTAATCTCCAGAATCTGTAAAGGACTCAGAAAACTCTACACCAAGAAGGCAAATAATCCAGTGACAAATGGGCTAAGGAAATGAATAGACACTTCAGAGAAGAAGATCTATAAGCAATCAACAATCATATGGAAAAATGTTCAACATCTCTAGTAAGAAGAGAAATGCAAATCAAATCCACCCTAAGATTCCATCTCACCCCAATTAGAATGGCGATTATCAAGAATACAAGCAACAACAGGTGTTGGCGAGGATGTGGAGAGAAAGGTACACTCATACATTGCTGGTGGTGCTGCAAATTAGTGCAACCACTCTGGAAAGCAGTGTGGAGATTCCTTAGAAAACTGGAAATGGAACCACCATTTGAACCCAGCTATCCCACTCCTTGGCCTATACCCAAAGGACTTAAATCAGCATACTACAGAGATACAGCCACATCAATTTTCATAGCTGCTCAATTCACAATAGCCAGATTGTGGAACGAACCTAGATGTCCTTCCATTGATGAATGGATAAAGAAACTGTGGTACATATATACACTGGAATATTACTCAGCCATAAAGAATGATAAAATTATGGCATTTGCAGGCAAATGGATGAAATTGGAGAATATCATGCTAAGTGATATAAGCCAATCTCAAAAAACCAAAGGACGAATGATATTGCTAATAAGTGGATGAGGATACATAATGGGGGGGGAGAGGGGTTAGTGTTAGGGTTAGAGTTAGGGTTAGGGAGGGGGGCAAGAATGGAGGAAGGAAGGTCTATATAGAGGGTAAAGAGGGGTGGGAGGGGTGCGGGGAAGGGAAAAAATAACAGAATGAATCAAACAACATTACCCTACGTAAATTTATGATTACACAAATGGTATGCCTGTACGCCATGTACAAACAGAGAAACAACATGTATCCCATTTGTTTACAATAAAGAAAAAAATGTAACAACATTCTGGTTTAGTTCGCTTGAAGTTAGAAAACTCATCTAAAAATTGAAGCCTCATATCTCAATGCCTTAAATTCTAGGACATTTCTTTTGTTTTACACCCAATTTTGCATGAGGCTGATTGTCCCATTTTAATACGGAAAGGTCTGAATATTGTGACTTTTCTTCTCAATATTCAATTGGAAAATCCCTGGCAAGATTTTGCCGATCTGTGTTAATATTGAAGGCTAAATAATGTCCCATGAGCAGAACATTCCCTTTATCCTTGTAGCCCCTAGATGCTTCCATTCTAGTGGACTGAGATGTAGACGTTCATAGCAAGGGCACTAATTCCTACTTAAACACAGGACTTCTCCCAGTCCCAGGCTGTGTCTGGTCTGTGTGCTCTCTATCTCTCTGCCTTCTACTGAAGTTTTCCAGGCAACTGTTAAGGGAATTAGCTATCAATACACAGCCTAATTAAAAAAAAAAAAAAAGGTGACAGGAGAGCATGTCAGAGCTTTTCCTCATGAACCACAGGACTCTATTACTGTTGGAAGGCCCATGTCAAGTGTGCACATCACCAGGAAGCCCTGGGGCCGGGTCCTTGGGAGCCCTGTGAGATTGGACAGCCTGCAAGCTTCACTAAGGACGATCGAGTGGAGTTGGTAGCAACCAAGCTGCTCTTCTGCTGCAGGAGGTGTTTGTGTGGGGAACAGATCGCAGCAGCTCAATGGAGCAGTGGGGAGGGCCAGTCTCAAGCCTCCACAATGTTTTCCTGGGACTTGGGCCCTTAGAAATGAAGTTGAAAATGAACTGTTTCCACTTAGCATCGTTTAAATCTGTCTGCAGGAAAGGACATACTGAGACCTCCTTTGTGCTTGGGCAAGCGCCAGCTGGTGCCCACTCCCCACGTGGCAGGAATCTGCACTGATAGGTCTCAGAGTCTGCAGAGGTCTATGTCAATTACATTCTTCTGTAGTGCAACCCTTAGAAATCCTGGAGATTAGGGCCTATCACTTTAGGAAAAAGCAGAACAAAACAAAGTTGACATTTTCCCTAACCCTGGGTGTTGAGTCCATCTGGAGGACGCCACTGGAGGACTTGGAAGTGCAGTCTGATCAGATTGTGCGTAGCTGCCCTGGAACTGTGTGAGCCTGGAGGGATCAGTGACACAATGTTCTTTGGGAGACAGGCGGTCTCTGCACTGCAGCGAGGGTGGGGGTGGATAAATCTCCAACACAGAAGTGCCCCTAGGCAAGTCCTGAGATCAAGCTCCAGTTCAGGGTTTTGGCAATAAAGTGGGGTCTGATGCACTTCTACGCTAGATTTCTATCCCATCTAGTAAAGTAAAGCCCCTTTGGATCAAAAATATGAAGCTCAACAGCAACTTGACGTCTCCGTTTTGTATTTAACTTTTCTTACGTCTTCATGGCTTAATAATGTTCTGTTGCCAGAGAAAAATATCAGTCTGTGGAATCCAGACTTTCTGCTGGAAGGGCATATTTCAACTTAAAAGTACCTTGCCTGTTGAAGTCCATGGACGGATGCTTGCAGTCCTGAGCATGGTGCCCTGTGGCCCCACAGTTATAACACGACAGATTCCCACTCTTTCTGTGATTGGAACAATTGCTGCTTCCCATCAGTCCCTGGGTATGGTAGACCCCCGCTGTCCCAGCCATGAAGTTCTGCATTGATGGCACAGCAAACGTGAACTGCCCGCCCAGGACATGGTCTGGTGTCACGCTGCTGCTGTAGGGCGCTTGCATGATGGGGAAGGTGGAGCCATAGCCACTGCTGCACATGGGGCTGAAGGGCAGGAACCGGAAGGTGAACATGGAGGGCCCAGAGAACAGGTACTGGCAGTAGTTGGTGTAGCTGACTGTGAGGCCTCCAGAGCTGCAGCTGCTGCTCCACCCACAGGACATGCACAAGATGAAGCCAGGCCGGGCGGCACAGGGGCTGGGGGCGCTGGGGGCTGCTGATGGTGGTGGTGGTGGCTCTCACTGGAGGTGGGAGTATTTCTCACAGAGCCACTGCCACTGTAGAAACTGCTTTAGGGGACAGAGGAGAGTGCAGGGCTGGAGCTGGGGGCAGGGCAGCTGGGGAGCAAGGCCATGTTGGTGAAGGGCGTGGAGGGGTGGCTCCTGGAGGAGGCAGTGTTGCTGTTGGCACAGAAGCTGCCCTGCAGGGGGCCCACGGGCACTCTGCTCTCTGTGGAGAAGGCAACTTTCGTGTTGGCTGTGTACAGAGCAGTCCGGGGGTTGATTATTGCAGGGGGCACACTGATCTTCACGTTGCTGGGGCTGGAGGTCTGCCCAGGGACAGCAGTGTCAGCAGCAACGGAGGAGGACAGCAGCAGCTTGGGTGGCCGGGCCAAATGCAGGACAGTGCTGGGCATCCCAGAGGCGACTGTGCTGGTCTATACTGCCAGGGCTGACTGCTGCGCTGTCTTCAGTACCCTGTCCAGAGTGGCTGCATGCACAACTTTGGCCCTGGGCCCGAAGGAGACAGTGGGCAGCACAGAGCTGCCCTCCGAGAGTCCCGAGAGGACCTGCACGGGCGCGTGGGCGTGGACGAGGGCAGGGTGTCCAGCACATCACCGCCGAAGCTCTTCTCCACTTTAATGCCGCTCCTGGGGCCGGGCCCTTTGCCCAGTTCTTCCAAAGACAAGAGCTGGTGCACAGAGGACTAGAGGAGCTTCCCCTCAGCACCTCTTTTGTTGGTTTTGTGCAAGGAACTCAGCATTCGGATGGGTGACAGGTGCGAGGCTGCAGGCAACAGCTGTGGGGGCAGAGGGTGGTGGCCTGCAGGGCCACAGCCAGCCTCTTTCTGCACAGGCAAGACCTGATCCGTGGGCCAGGCAGAGCTGGAGGGGAAGTGGCTCAGCAGCATCTCGGGCTTCTCCTTATCAGAACCCTCCAAGTGCACATCCACACCTGGGGACAGAAAAGAGCGGTCAGTGCCATGTGGCACAGGGCAGGGTGGGCAGCACAGCTGGAGTTGCATGGGCGCCTTATGTCTGTCTCCTTGGCACTGTCCGAGCTTGCTTCCCGCGCCTGCGCACCCATGGGGCTGGAAGAGGAGCTGGAATACTCAGAGGAGCTGCCCTCCCGAGCCATCTGGTGCGAGGGCTGCTCCACCTCCACCCACAGCTCTGCGGAGAAGGCACAGGCCAGATTTCAGGCTGGCACCCACATCCACACGGGGGCTGACAGGGGACCAGTGAGCATCACCTGGAGGCGAGCCCTTCAGGAAACCCCGAGGAGGCAGGGACTACCTCTGCCAGTCAGACAGTCTCACCTGCACCAACTGCCCAAGGCCTCACGGGGAGGCGGGCAGTAGTCAGGTGGGCCTCCAGCTCCTCGCAGAGCATGGAAACACGTCTGCCGAGCGGGGCGACGAGAAGCATGGCGCCCTCTCCTTGCCCAGGCCCTGAGAACAGCCCTGGCACCTGAGTGCTCTGACTCTCTTCTCTTGCTACTTCTATTCTGTTAAGGAAAACCCGCCCCACCCTGTGAGACAATGAACCACCACAACAGGCATCCAGCACTGGCTCCTGTGGTCAGCGTGGAGCCAGCATGGTCCAGCCTGCTCAGGCTCAGCAGGGTCACTTCCGGTGCTGTCAGCTTGGCAGCTCTGCATCTAATTCTTTTGCCCAAAGGGTTTCCGGCAAGGTCTGTAGTCAGCTTCCCTCCTGCTCTCCTGCCTCCCTTCCTGGGATACATCATGCAAGTCAAAACAGAGAAAGACCGGCATGACCATCAAATTGTAAATGGCAGGTGAACATCTCGTGTGAGCATGCCTCGCCACCTGCACACCCACTGATGGCCCAGCGCCAGGCCCTCTGCATCCTGTAGCATGGCCACCCACGCCCTGCCTGAATAGGGCCCCACGTGGCTGGTGGGGGGCACTCAGGCCTCTCCACTGCTGGTGACCAAGGTGGGGGCCAAGGAGTTCAGGCATAGCCGCTCTGACTTTTACTTTTCCAGCTCCAGTTGAATCTTGAGTTTTTTCTTTGCTCCCATGGCCAAAGCAGAGATAGGACAATGGGTGAAGTTCTTCACCTCACCTGCTAGAGTATTTACTTGTTCAAAGTCTACTCTGTTTGAGAATGGACTTGAACATTATCAGTTATATACCTTTCTCACAGTTGTGACCTTGCTTTTCTCTTTTCTGGACCTTGAAGTTCAGAGGTGGAAGTTCTAAGTTGATAACATGATTTCCACATCCAGGGTACTTAAATATGTAGGAAAATGTACATTAAGTGTGTAGGAAATCATCTATGGATGGAGGTGTGGATCAGCAATAGAAGCTTGCCCTGCATGTTTCAGGCCCTGGGTTCGATACTCAGAAATACATATAAATAAATCAAATAAAATGTCCATTGACAACTAAAAAACTATTTAAAATAAAAGGTATCATACTATGGTACATCACTATTTACAAATGTGAGAATATTCTTACTTATACTTCAAACAAGAAACCATACCATTTACTAATAAAACTCTATACTCTTTGGCCCACACGTTCAGCTCTATAACCTCAGAAGCAATGTGGTTTGTGGATTCATAGTAAAGGCAGATTAGGTTTTCTCAAATGATTCTAAATTCTTGACCAATGAAAAACAGAAGGAAGTTCTAACTATGCCTTAAGGAAAAGTATTTTTCTTACATTAAAGCTGCCTTTAAATTGGTCTTACCCTTGAGGGACCTTCCTGGAGGTATGGAGGCTCTCCTTGGACCATCTCAAAAGCCATGATACCCAGAGACCAGATATCCACTTTACGGCCATAACTTTTCCCTGTGACGATTTCTGGAGCCATCCAGCAAGGTGTTCAGCACAGAAGTGCGTTTATTCTGTTCAGGGGATTTTTGAGCACAAGAGCCAAAGTCTGCTAAGACACAAAAGCAAAACATCTAAAGTCAATAGCTTCTAGGAATGGTTTTATACTACAGCACACCTCAGAGGACATAATTACATTGTGACTATTAAGCCCTTCTATGTTTTTTTTTTTTTAAATAATTTAATAATAAAGTTAGTAGGACTGAGATTAAAATATTTTGCTGAGGTTGCACACTGCCCCATTTTGCTTTTTCTTCCTACAACAGAGTGGGAATTATTAGGAGGACATTTATCCTGAATAATACATTTTCTCCTAAAAGTTATAGTAAAACTGAAAGAGATCCAAACAGCAGGGAATAATCACCAAAGGTGGACAACAAACCTAAATGCAGTGAATCAGGCAGAGGTCAAGACACTGAAACTTCCTTAGAAGAAAATAAAGAGAAACTGGAATCAGAAAGCATACAATTTAGCAGAAAGCTTAGAAGAAAAAAAAAAAAACATATTTAAGTGCAGTTTTATTGACAAGGTACTCACCAGCATTAATCTACTCCAACTATCCCATGTATAACTGTGGAACAGAAAACCTTTAGTACTTGATGCTAATTTTGTGTAAACTCAGGATGAGTATTTACAGTCTTTCCTTCTACTGTTAAAGCCATTCAATTACTTATTCATTACTGGCATCAGATCTGCGATCTTCAGAGTGTTTCTTATTTACATAGGAATGAATTATAGCTATGAACTGCTTCATTTTTTATACCTAAGTAGGATGTTTTGTAAACTATTGTTTTCAGAGTTCCTTCCATATTAGTATATATGTGCCTCAATTAAAAACTATATTACAGCATATAAAAATACATTCCTTTACTGTTTAACATTTAAGGTAGTTTTAGTGTTTCTTTATGATGATGCAGACATTATCCTCTTACTAATTATGGTGCACATAAGTAGTAAGTCTATACGAGTGAATATGGAAAAGAGTGATGTTAAGAAAAATAATAATAATATTAATAATATGGTGTCATATGACACCAGTGTTGACACGTTGATCTTGATTCCTCCAGAACTGTAAGATGTTAATTTCTGTCTCAATCTACTACTCATTATAGAGTATAAATAATCTATTTTGAAATATTTTGTTATAGAAGCACAGACTGAGGCATTTAGTTATCTAGCTCAATGTTTTCAAATGTGATAATCTTTTTAAAGGACCAAAACAAAAATTCATTAATTTTTTCTGTTACCTATTTTATTTCCATTGTATAATGTTATTTATTTTCTTCCTGTTAACTTTGGGGTATTTTGTTTTTATTGTCTGTTTTTTGGGTTTCTTTTTCTGTTCTTTTTGTTTGTCTTTTGATTTCCTGAAGGTGTATGCTTGTCAGACTTCTGTTTCTATAATAAGAATCTGAGATAACTCATAACAAAAGAAGGTTATTTTAACTCAGTTTTGGAGTTTCTTGCCATGATTGACCATGTTACTTTAACCTGTGGTGAGAAAGGAACTCATGATGGAAAATGCATGCAGGAGCAAAACTGCTCACCTCATAGCTGGGAGGGAAAGACAGAATAGGCAGGGGTTGGAGTCCCACCACCCTCCTCATTCAAAGTCACCCCCCACTAAGACACACCCATTACAGGTTCCCACATCCCCCAGTAGCATCACACTGGGAACCCTGCCTTTAACCTATGGACCTTGGGGAAACATGAAGGATCCAACTTACATCAAAGTCTAAAGTTAGGCTGATTAGTTAAGATCTTTCTTCTTTTAAAAAACAAGTATAAATCACTATAAGCTTCAATTGTAATACACCTTTTGCTGCATGCAATAAGATTTGGTAAGTTGTATTTTCATTTTGTTCACCTAAAGTTATTTTCTAATTTCCCCGTTGATTTCTTCTTTGATCCATTGCTTGTTCAAAACTGTGTGGTTTCATTTTCACCTATTGGAAAAATTTCCACTTTTCCTTCTACCATTACTTTCTAATTACATTCCATTAGAATTGGACAATATACACTTGGTGTGATTTCAATCCTCTTGAATTAGTTTATACTTATTCAGTGACTTCTTATATAGATAGATAGATATCTGTCTGGGAGAGTGTTCCATATGCCCTTGAGAAGACTTGTATTCTATTGTAGTTGGGTGCAAAGTGCCTTCTATGTTTCCTAGGTCCATTTAATCTACAGTGTTATTCTAGCCTCTATTTCTTTAATGATCTTCTCTCCCTATTGAAAGTGGGGTATTAAAGTTCTAGTAATTAAAGTTACTAATGTTTTACTATTTTTCCCTTCAGTTCTCAAAATGATTTCTATATGTATTCTGATGCTCCGATATTGGGTGGGTATATATTGATAATTTTTTCCATTTGTCCCATTGACTGATGCATTTAACATTATAAAGTCTTTCGTTGACTCTTCACAGTTGTGAATTTAAATTCTTCTATCTGATACACATGTGACTACCCAGCTTGCTTATGTTTAATATTTCCATGAAATATATTCTCATCCTTTCATTCTGTGTGTCCTTCAATATAAACTCAACGTCTGGTAGATATAATGTTGAGGAATCTTCTTTTCATTATTTTTTCCAGTCAATCACTCTATGTAATTGCATTGGGATGTTAAATCCATTTCCCTTAATGAAATACTGGATAGGGTAGTATTTACTATTGCCATTTTGTTAATTGTGCACTATTTGGTTGCATTTTTTTTTCTTTTCCTCTGTGGTTTGCTTGTTATGTTTTTTATTCATTTTTCATTGATTTTTTTTGTTGTTGTGATATTCCTTGATTCTTCTCTCATTTTCTTTTGTGCATCTTCTACAGATATTATCTTTGTACTCACCATGTACTTTCATTTAGCTTCTTACATTCATAACAATTTTTTAAATGGTATACACTCATTTGTTTTGCATCTTCAAGAGTGAGAGTACACTAAAGACAATTAAAATCAATCAAAACCAGAAAGAATTTTGAATTCACTGTCTCACTGTCTGAATTATTTCATTTTTAATAAGAAATAAAAAGGTGAGACAAGCTGTTGGAATAGAGAGTTCACTTCCCTAGATGGTCCCTGGCATAAAATCAAGAAAGGTAGAAAGGCAGTTTCTCTACAAGGGGGATGAATATATGAAAATTAGGAGGGGCTTGCAGGAATTTAATACTGTACATTCAAAAGAGATTGGACACTAAGAAGATGAAATATATTAGAGAAGGAATTCCCAGTGTCAGAGCTATGGAAGCTACAGCAGCAACCATTGGCACAAGCCAGAATAGTAACTCCATGAACACAGTAAATTGATAAGGGATTCAAAGTAACCTGCATATTGGGGAGGACTGTGGCATGTCTGGGTATGCAGAGTTTAGAAACCAAGGATGCTGCCTGAGCCACTGCCCAATTATCTTCTGCAGGAAACAAAAAACTGCATCTCTCCAACAGTGTGCAGAGGGCAAAGGAAGGAAACATTTTGCAGCCTGAGCAAGGTCCCCACAGCTGCTGAGGAAGTCAATTTCTCACAGACCTGAGTGAGGCCCAGAAAACCAGCCTGGCAAACCCATGCTGCATGATAGAGTTGGAACGAAGTATGGAACAAAGCAAGTATGGAGAGAGTTTTACAGAGGAGAAATCTGGTCATAGAAAACCACCTGCCATTCCCCTCCCCCTCAATCCAGCTGCAGGCAGGACTGTCTGATGAAGAGCCAGACTATGAATTTGAAAGGACAGGGGCAAAAAAAAAAAGAGTTTGGAGACTGAACCTGAGAAAAAGAATAAGGTTCTGCAAGAAATATTGTGAAGAACTGATTATTTGCTCCTACATCACATGCTTGGAAAACAAGAAGGTCCCTGGGCTTCAGCCTTCCAGCCTGGCCCAGCAATAGCTGGAGGCATGCTGTTTGAATATTCCAGAACAATTGGCTTTCAGCAAACTGACTGGAGCCCACCTAGGCCTAAATCCCACCTGCAGGAGCTCCAGCCACAAGATTAACCCTCTCAGCCTAGCTACACAACCCTGAGAAGAGAACACATCACAGTACATGCTGCAGAGAAGGGAAGCTCAGGATCTTTTGATCTTCAATAGAAAATATTGGCCGGTGGCAGAGCTAGCCCGCAGGCAGCCAGCTAGCCCAACAACACTGAGTGACCCCATCCAATCCCCACACTGAGATGGGCAGAGCAGGCCGGCAGACAAGCCAGCCCCCCCTACATCGCAGAGCTAGCCAGAGGGTGAACCAGTCCACCTGACCCCCACACCAAGGTAAGGCGTCATTGTTGAGCTTGCCTGCCCGCCCCCCCCCCACTGCTGAGTGACACTGCAATTGCTTCTGTGCTGACTCAGCTCACCCTCACTGGGGCTCCCCAGCATCTTTATACTATAAATACAAATTATATTCAGTAATTTTGAATTATTCCTAAGGGCATAGTCATCATCATTGGAAGGACAGCTCCCTTCCTGAGACACCTACAGGAGACCTTCGACAAGACTCAGGAGACAAGAAGAGGAGGTATTGACAGACTCGTGACCAACTCAGAGCCACTGGGTAAGTCTCTCCCATTTTTCAGACTCCCCGGATAAGGCCGTAGTCCCAAAATGCAGGGAATTTTGTGGAGTAGAGTGGCCCAGTGAGACTCCCCCACTGGAGATGTGAACCCAGTCAACCGGAAGCATTGCAGAGGAGGGCTACACAGTGAGAGGCTTCGACAAAGAATGAGGCTCCTAGGCCCAGGCAGTAGCTCCGGTCCCCAGGGAACGTAGCAGACGAGGTCCACTCAGGAAGGGAGTCCCTCACAGGGCCAGTCTCCCCAGCCCAGGCATAGGTCGGGACCCCTGGAAATGTCCCAGAGGAGGGCAGCCCAGTCCACTTAGTAGGTCTGGACCAAAGGGAACTTCTCAGAGGAGAGGTACCCAGTGAAACTTCCCCACCAGGTGAGTCTTCCCCACTGGGCAAGCCTTCCCACCAGAGCAGTAGAACCAGAGACACAGGCCCAGATCAGACGTGCCCCAGTCTGCATTCTAGTCCCCCATTGGCTGAAAACCAGTCAACATGTGGAGGCACCTCTGCCCACTGACAGGAAATATACCCCACCTGAGGATTACCACCCCTAGAGGGGCTGCTTCCTTGTAGAGCACCGCATTATCAAGTTCTTCCAAGATTTCAGGCTACTGAAGGCTAAGAGGTGAGTTATTGGAAATATACAGAGACAATATTCGTCAATAGAGGAAATCTGCACTATCTCAGAGTTTCACTACTAGAAGGCTACATACCTGAGCAATATGAGAAAAAAAGGGAAGAAAATGTTCCAAACAATCCTAGATGGTACAGCAATTAAATCCAGTGACAGCATGGAAGAAGAAAGGTCAGAAAGGGAGTTCAGAATGTACATAATTAAAATGATCAGAAAAGCAAATGATGAGATGAAAGAGCAAATGCAGGCTTTGATCTCACCACTCAACAGTTAAAAGAGCAAATGCGGAAAGCAAAAGATCATTTCAATAAAGAGTTAGAGATACTGAAAAAAGCTAGTCTGAAATATTTGAAATGAAGGAAACAATAAACCAAATTAAGAGCTCCATAGAAAGTGTAACCAAAAGAATAGAACACCTGGAAAACAGAGCCTCATACATTGAAGACAAAATATTTAACCTTGATAACAAAGTTGACCAAACAGAGTAGATGGTAAGAAATCATGAACAGAATCTCCAAGAACTATAGGATATCATGAAAAGGCCAAATTTAAGAATTATTGGGATAGAGGAAGGCACAGAGAAACAAACCAAAGGAATGAACACTCTATTCAATGAGGTAATATCAGAAAATTTCCCAAATCTGAAGAACAAAATGGAAAATCAAATACAAGGGGCTTATAGAACTCCAAATATACAAAATTACAATAGACCCACACCAAGGCACATTATATGAAAACACCTAACATATAAAATAAAAATAGAATTTAAAAGCTGTGAGAGAAAAAAATCAAATTATGTGCAGGGGAAACCAATATAGATATGAGCAGAATTTTCAACACAGACCCTAAAAGCTAGAAGGGCCTGGAACAACATTTTTCAAGTTCTGAAAGAAAATGGATGCCAACCTAAAATCTTATACACAGCAAAACGTACCTTCAGATTTGATCACGAAATAAAATCTTTCCATGATAAACAAAAGGTAAAATATTTACAAATAGAAAGCCAGCCCTTCAGAATATTCTCAGCAAAATACTCCATGAGGAAGAGATGAAAAACAGTGACCTAAATCAGCAAAGGGAGGAACTACTCTAAAGGAAAAGCCAAATAAAGGAGAAACCATTGTGTCAAAAAAAAAAAAAAAAAATGAGCAAAATGACCAGGAATACAAAACAAATCGTCTCTCAATTATGACCCTGAATGTTAATGGCCTGAACTCATCAATCAAAAGACATAGACTGACAGATTGGATTAAAAAAAAGATCCAAAAATTTGGTGCCTGCAAGAGACTCATCTCATAGAAAGAGATACCCACAGACAAAAGGTAAAAGGATGGGGAAAAACATACCATGCACATGGACACAGCAAAAAAGCCAGAGTATACAACCTCATATCAGATAATGAGGACTTCAACCCAAAGTTAGTCAGAAGGGATAAAGAAGGACATTTCATACTGCTTACGGGAAGCATAAATCAGCAAGACATAACAATCATAAATATCTATGCCCAAACAGTGGCTCATCCGTGTACACCAAACAAATCCTTCTCAATTCCAGGAATCAAATAGACCACAACACAATAATACTAGGTGATTTTAATACACCTCTTTCACCACTGGACAGAGCCTCAGTACAAAAATTTAACAAGGAAACCATAGATCTCTATAACACAATAATTTAGACTTAACTGACATATATAGAATATTCCTTCCAACAAACAGTGAATACAGTTTCTTCTCAGCAGCACATGGATCCTTCTCTAAAATAGACCATATTTTATGCTACAAAGCTAATGTTAGCAAATACAAGAAGATAGAGATAATACCTTATATTATACCAGATCATAATGGATTGGAATTAGAAGTAAATGACAGAGTAAAAAACAGAAACTACTCCAAAACCTGGACATTAAATAATATGCTATTGTATGATGAATGGATAACAGAAGACATGGGGAGGGGATTCAAAAATTCTTAGAGGTAAACAAGAACAAAGTTACATCATATCAAAATTTCTGGGACACTATGAAACAGTACTTAGAGGAAAATTTATTTCATGGAGTGCATTCAATAAATGAAGAAAACATCAGAAAATAAATGACCTAACACTACAGCTCAATGTCCTAGAAAAAGAAGAACAGAGCAACACCAAAAGGAGTAGAAGTCAGGAAATACTTAAAATCAGAGCTGACATCAACAAAATTGAAGCAAAAGAAACAATGAAAAAAAAAAAAAAAGAAAACTGACTAAATAAATAGCTGGTTCTTTGAAGAAATATACAAAATTGATAAACCCTATGCCACACGAACAAGAAGAAGAGAGAAAACTCAAATTACTAAAATTTGGAATGAACAAGGAAATATCATGTCAGACACTATTGAAATGCAACATAATTAGAAGCTATTTTGAAAATCTGTACTCCAACAAAATAGAATATCTTGAAGACATCAACGAGTTTCTAGAGACATATGAATTACCTAAACTGAACCAGGAGGACATACACAGTTTAAATACATCTATTTCAAGTAATGAAATAGAAGAAGTCATCAAAAGCCAACCAATCAAGAAAAGTTGGGACCAGATGGTTCTCAGCCGAGTTCTACAAAACCTTTAAAGAAGAGCTCATTTCCAATACTTTTCAAAGTATTTCATGAAACAGAAGAGGTTGGAACCCTCCCAAAATCATTCTATGAAGCCAATATCTCCCTGATACCTAAACCAGACAGAGAGACATCGAGGAAAGGAAATTTCAGAAAATTAAATATCCTTAATGAACTTTGATGTAAAAAATGTCAACAAAATCTTAGCAAATTGCATACAAAAATGTATTAAATAGATAGTGCACCACAATGAAGTGGGTTTTATCCCAGGGATGCAAGGTTGGTTCAACATATGGAAATCAATAAATGTAATTCACCATATGAACAGACTTAAAGTCAAGAATCACATGATTATTATGATAGATGCAGAAAAAGCATTTTATAAAATACAGCATCCCTTCATGCTCAAAACACTAGGAAAAAATAGGGATAGTGGGAACATTCCTTAACATTGTAAAGGCTATATGTGCTAAGCCAGTGGCTACTATCATTCTAAATGGTGAAAAATTGAAAGCATTCCCCCTAAAAACTGAAACAAGGCAGGGATGCCCTCTTTCACCACTTCTATTCAACATTGTCCTTGAAACTCTAGCCAGAACAATTAGATAGACCAAGGGAAAAATGTGATACGATTAGGAAAATAGAACTCAAACTATCACTATTTGCTGATGACATGACTATATACTTGGAGGAACCAGAAAATCCCACAAGAAAACTTTTAGAACTCATAAGTGAATTCAGTAATGTAGCAGAATATAAGGTCAATGCTCACAAATCTAATGATTTTTATACATAAGTGATGAATCTTCAGAAAGTGATGTTAGGAAAACAACCGCATCCACAATAGCTTCAAAAGAAAGAAAATACTTAGGAATCCAATCTAACAAAAGAGGTGGAAGATCTCTACAATGAGAACTACAAAGAGTAAAGAAATAAAGAAAACCTTAGAAGATGGAAAGATCTCCCATATTCTTGGATAGGCAGAATTAATATTGTCAAAATGGCCATACTACCAAAAGTGCTATACAGATTCAATGCAATTCCTATTATAATCCCAAGGACGTACCTTACAGAAATTAAACAAGCAATCATGAAATTCATCTGGAAGAATAAGAAACACAGAATAGCTAAAGTAATCCTTAGCAGGAAGCGGGAAGCAGGGGGTATTGCAATACCAGAACTTCAATTGTACTACAAAGCAAAAGTAACAAATGTGCCATGGTATTGGCACCAAAATAGACAGGTGGATCAATCGTTCAGAATAGAGGGCATGGACAAAAACCCAAAATTTCTGATACTAGACAAAGGTTCCAAAAATATGCAATGGAGAAAAGATAGCTTCTTCAACAAATGGTGCTGGGAAAACTGGAAATCCATATGCAGCAGAATGAAACTAAACCCCTATCTCTCACCCTGCTAAAAAATCAACTCAAAATGGATCAAGGACCTTGGAATCACACCAGAGACCCTGCATCCTATAGAAGAAAAAGTAGGTCCAAATCGTCAATATGTCAGCATAGGATCTGACTTTCTTAACAGGACTTCCATAGCACAAGAAATAAAGGCAAGAATCAATGAGTGGGACAGATTCAATCTAAAAAGATTTCTCTCAGCAAAGGAAACTATCAGCAATGTGAAGAGAGAGCCTATAGAGTGGGAGAATATCTTTGCCACTCATACTTCAGATAGAGCCCTAATTTCCAGAATATATAAAGAACTCAAAAAACTTTACACCAAAGATACAAGTAACACAATCAACAAATGGGCTAAGGAAATGAACAGATACTTCACAGAAGAAGATCTACAAGCAATCAACAAACATATGAAAAAATGTTCATCATCTCCAGTAATAAGAGAAATGCAAATCAAAACTACCCTAAGATTCCATCTCACCCAATTAGAATGGTGATTATCAAGAATGCAAGCAACAATAGGTGTTGACGAGGATGTGGGGAAAAAGGGACACTCATACATTGCTGGTGGGACTGCTAAATAGTGCAGCCACTCTGGAAAGCAGTGTGGAGATTCCTTAGAAAACTTGGAATGGAATCACCAGTTGACTCAGCTATCCCACTCCTTGGCCTATATCCAAAGGACTTAAAATCAGCATACTACAGAGTTGCAGTCACATCAATGTTCATAGCTGCTCAGAGAATCTTAAAGGCCAGGAGAGAAAAAAAATTGCATTATATATAGTGGGAAACCAATTGAAATCTCAGGTCATTTCTCAACCCAGACATTCAAAGTTAGGAGGTTCTGGAATAATATATTTCAAGATATGAAAAAAAATGAGGATGACCAATGATTTTGTGTCCAGAAAAACTAAGCTTCAGATTTGTAAATGAAATCAAAAATCTTCCATGATTAAACAAAAGTTAAAAGAATTCACAACTAGAAACTCTGATCTATAGAGCATTTGCCACAAAAAATTGCATAGTGGTGAAATGGAAAAACACAAGTTTAAAGGATCAAAGGAAAGATGTACACCAAAGAATTATCATGGAAGGAGAAAGTAACTCAACTTAAAAACCAGAAATAAAAAAAATGACCAGAATTACAACTTACATTTCAATATTATCCTTGAATGCTCATTACCTACAGTCCTCAATCAAAAGACATCGACTGACAGATTGGATGAAAAAAGAAGACACAATAATTTGCTGTCTGCAAGACATTCACTTTATAGGCAAACATCCACAGACTGAAGCTAAGAGCATGGGAAGAGTTGTATCTCTCACATGGATTGTGTAAATGAGCAGGGGATTCTATACTCATGTCAAATAGAATGAACTTTAAGCCAAAGTTAATCAGAATGGACAAAAAATATTCCGTATTGCATAAGGCATTCTCTATGTACCTCAAAAAAAAAAAAACCTTCTCAGATTTAAGAGTCAAATAGATGACAAACAATAATACTGGATGCATTCAACATCCCTCTTTCACTTTTGGAAGGATCTTCCAAACAAAAGCTAAATGAAGAAGGTATTGAACTAAATAATACAATCAATAATTGAGAGTTAACAGACATATACAATATTTCATCCATCAATGAGCAAACATACTTTCTTCCTGGAAGCACATGGATTCTTCTCTACAATAGACCATATCTTATGCCACAAAGCAACTCTTACTGAAAACAAAAGGAATGGAGATATTACACTGAATCCTATCACATCATAATGAAGATAATTTAGATATCAATGATAAAATAAAATGTAGAAGCGACTCTAAATCCTGGTGGCAACAAAATACATTATCTCTAGGTGTTGTTTGGTTTAGGTACCCAGGGTCAATGTTCTACAAATTGATTTGAGGATGGTATCGAGATAGGTAGATATAAGAGCACAGGTAAGATATTCCCCAGGGTGGGGAATGATGTGGAATTATGATGAGTTCAGAATTGCAAAAGATGGAGTCTGAATATCCACATGACCAAATTTTCTCTCTCTACAGGATCAGGAAATGAATTGTGTTGATTTCCACTAAAAGAAACAACAAGACAAGGAGTGGGGGCATGATGGCACTTGCCTGTAATCCCAGCAACTTGGGAGGTGAGGCAGGAAGATCACAGGTTCAAAGCCAGCCTCAGCAATTGGGTCTGTAAACAATTTAACCAGTCTCGTTCTCCAAAAAAAATAGCAAAAGGTCTAGGAGTGTATCTCAGTGTTTAAGTGCCGCTGGGTTTAATCCCTAGTACCAAAATAAATAAATAAAATCACCTCCTGGAATTCCTTATGGTCCAACTGCTACAGGATTGTACTTTTTTGGGTTCTTCGCACTTACCTGGCTTCTATGTATCTCTTCAGTATCACCTCCTAACTCCTCCACCAACTCTATCAAATCTACTTTGACAAGGTCAGATGTGACTTCCCTACTGAAAAAGCATATGCACAATTTCTGTTCTCAACTCAATGCCTTAAGAGGATTTGATGGAGATGATCTACTACTTGAGTCCACAAATTGACTGACTTAGCAGTATACAGCATAAGAAGTGGAGAGTGAGTGCATATTCAAATGTGTAATTTACATTAGTGTAATAAAGATAGCACTTAAATGAATAATGCAACCATACATTTATGGGTATTTTAGATTGAAGGTTAAAAATATTACATGATAGTTCAAAACAACAGTTATCAAATTTATGGCATTTTTCATCTTATTATTATTATACTCCAAACTAAATCCTTTCCTTGAACTTTGATCCTTTTGTCTTGTCAAATGTACTAAGATATCAAAACAAACTGGTCAAGGGTAGTGGCAGAGAAGAGAGTGAAACAAGCTTCAAAGACCAAGTCATCCATTATTTCCATCATGCCACAGCTTTTGTGCTCACACAATTTATCACCCTGAACTTCATATAAAAATTAAACACAATCCCATTTTTATTAGCACCCTCAAAATGAAACACTTAGGTATAAACCTAACATAGTCTTTATAAAATCTGCAATAGGAAAACAGAATCTGATCAACAAAATCAAACAAGAACTAAATAAATGGGGAGAAGTTCCATCTTCATGGAGAGGAAGACCCAAACTTTTCAAGATCTTAGTTGTTTTCCAATTTTAACCTATAGACTCAATGCAATCCAAAATAAGTTCTTAGTAAGTTATATTGTGGATATTGACAAACAGTTACTACAATCTGTATGAAAACACAAGAAAACCACAATAAACTATGCAATATGGAGAAGAACATAGTTGGAGGACCTGACTTCAAGACTTACTATCCAGTCACATCATCAAGAGAATAGAGCACTGCAGAATCAAGAGCCAAATGAATCCATGAAGCAGAGAGACACTTCAAAAATATACCTAAATAAATGTAGTTACAAAGTCATCGACACAGGAGTAATGCAACACAATGAAGAACAGATAGTTTTTTCAATATATGGTGCTGGAATTACTGGATATTCACATGCTAAAAAAAAATGAATCGAGACATAGATTTTTCAACCCTCCCAAGAATAAACTCACGATGAAAGCCAGGCACATATGCAAAATTATAAAACTCTCAGAAGATAACCTAAGAGAAAAATGAGATGGCCTTGGGTTTGACAAAGACTTTCTATGTAATTCAACAAATGCACACTTGTAAAAGAAGTATTAAGCTAGATTTCACCAGTGAATATTTCTGCTTCAGAAAAGCTAATGTAGAGATAAAACCAAGCCATAGACTGCATGAGATTGTTCTCAAAAGATACGGATTTTGCCCAAAATATGCAGCAAACTTGTAAAGTCACAATAGGAATGCTGTCTGCGTTTCTATTTCTCCTTTCTATTAGATTTTCAAATGTTCTCTATTTCTTTTAACCTATGTTTAAGTTTAAACACTAAAAATTATAACATGCATTTGTTACTTCCATACTACTCCTCCACAGATTTAAGAAAAATTCATCTCCAATAATGATGTTATCATTTTCTATGCATAGTTTAATAGTATTTTCATTTTATCCTTTTTCTCTCCCAATTAAATATTGCTATTCTTTTGTAAGTATTCTTTAAATATTTACCTGTTCTTCAGATATAGCTTCCTCCTATATGCGAATTTCTCTTTGAAGTTTCAAATTCCTTCTATCCAAAGTACATTTTCAGAATTCTCTTAATAATTTTTTAGGGGGTGCAAAGCAAGTTTCATTGAAGGAGAGGACAGACAAAGACTCTCAAGAGGGGAAGTGGATCCAGAGTTCAAATCCCTTAATGACACATTTTTGGTGACACATTCTTTAATGTGTTTTTCTGAAACGGCTTGATTTTTCTCCTCATTCTTTTGCTTTGTTTGTTTGTCTTTGAGGTGCTGGGTGTTGAACTAGGCACACATTCTGACAAAAACACTACTGCAGTCCAACTTATTCTTCATTATACTTATACATCAAGAATAAAAAATACAGGAATCTCATATTTCTTGCATTAATGCTATATAACTTAAAAATATCAGTCTACTGCCTTCTGCTTTCCATTATTGATATTTTGGGGGGATTGCTCCTATTGTTTTTCTTTGAAATATTCGCTTTTTAATTCTACCTGCTTTTAACCTTTTTTTCTTAGTCCTCATAGTCTATAGTATCAACCTGATTTTGTTGAAATATGAATTATTCTATCAGTTCAGCTTGAAGATTGTGTACTTAAATTAGATAATCCAGTAGCCTAATTAATACTGCAAAATCTTTTCTTGTTCTACTGGATGATCTTCACATGCTTAAATTTTGTACTTTTTAATACCATCTGTCTACCATGTTTTATACACTTTTAATTTATCTTCAGTACCATATTTAGTACTCTAAATAATTTTGACATTCTGAACCATATTTTAGGAAGTGTATTATTTTGTTCTTCAATTCATTTATACTCCATCAGCAATTATATGAAAACATGTTCAACATCTTCTGCAATTCCTTCTTTTCCTGTCTGATTGGGTCTTCATTCCACATTGGAGGGTTTAAATTGCAACAGAATAAGTTTTCATTAATTTCCCATGTACTTTCCACTTTCTATTTGTAGTTATTTCTATTCTGTTTTGATAATATGTAATTACATTTCATATTTTGAACACTGAATTCTATAATCATTTAGAAATAATCATTATATGTATTATCTGGTCACTTTAAATAATATGAGAGTCTTTAATTTTTAATTTATTTTGATTCATTGTACACAAGTGGGGTACAATTGTGGTTTTCCTGGTTGTACATAAAGTAGAGTCACATCATTTGTGTAATCATACATGTACATAGGGTAATGATGTTTGTCTCATTCTGTTATTTTTCCTTCCCCCATTCCCTCTTATCCTTCTTTTTCCTCTATACAATCCATCCTTTCTCCCTTCTTGTCTCCCTCACACTCCCCATTATGTATCATCATCCGCTTCTCAGAGAGATCATTCCACCTTTGGTTTTTTGGGATTGGCTTATCTCGCTTAGCATGATATTCTCCAACACTGTCCATTTACCTGCAAATGTCATAAATTTATTCTTCTTTATGTCTGAATAATATTCCATTGGTGTGTATATACCACAGCTTCTGTGTTCATTCATCAATTGAAGGGCATCTAGGTTAGTTCCCCAATCTAGCTATTGTGAATTGAACTGATATGAACATTGATGTGGTTGCATCACTGCAGTATGCTGATTTTAATTTCTTTGGGTTTAGGCCAAGGAGTGGGATACCTGGGTCAAATAGTGCTTCCATTCCAAGTTTTCTAAGGAATCTCCACGTTGCTTTCCAGAGTGGCTGCACTAATTTGCAATCCCACCAGCAATGTATACATATACCCTTTCCCCCACATCCTGACCAATACCTATTGTTAGTTGGATTCTTGACAATAGCCATTGTAATTGGGGGGAGATGGAATCTTAGGTTAGTTTTGATTTGCATTTCAATATGAGAATCTTTGAGATCTAATACTATTGCTAATTTCTCTGGAAACATAAGGAATCCAGAATAGACAAAGCAATACATAGCAAGAAAAGTGAAGCAGGAGGCATCACAATACCAGAGTTTAAATTATACTACAGAGGTGTAGTAACAAAAACAGCCAAGTATTGGCACCAAAACAAATATGAAAAACAATGGTGCAAAATAAAATACACAGAGACCTATTATCTCCTATTGGACAAACGTGCTAAAATTATTCACTGGAGAAAACAGCCTATTCAACAAATCAAGCTGGGAAAATTGGAAATCCTCATGTCTCAAAATGAAAATAAACCCCATTCTGTTACCATGCACAAATCTCAATGCAATGTGGATGAAAGATATAAGCACTAGAACAGAGTCCCTTCTTCTAATAACAGAAGAAGTAGTCCCAAATCTTCACAATATTGGTTTAGGATTGGATGGCTTAAGAAGACTTCTAAAGCACAAGAAGTAAAATCAAGAATCAATAAATGAGTTGGATTCAAACGAAAAAGCTTCCTCTCAGCAAAGGAACCAATCAATAATGTGAAAAGAGAGCCTACGGAAAGTAAGGAAATCTTTGCCATCTGCACCATAGATAGAGCATTAATCTCCAGGATATATAAAGAACTCAAAAATCTTAACACCAAAAAAATAAATAGACCAATCAATAAATGGGCTTAGAAACTGAACAGATATTTCACAGAAGAAGAAATATAATGCATCAACAAATATATGAAAAGATGTCCAACTTCTCTAGCAATTGGAGAAATGCAAATCAAAACTACTCTAAGAATTCATCTCATTCCAGTCATACTGGCAGTTTTTAAGAATTTAAACAACAGTAAATGTTGGTGTGGATGTGGAAAAAGGACATTCATACGGCTGGTGGCACAGCAAAATGGTGCAACCACTATGAAAAGCAGTAGGAAGATTCCTAAAAACTTGGAATGGAAACACCATTTGACTCAGTCATCCCACTCCTTGGTCTGTACCCAAAGAACTTAAAATCAGCAAAGTACAGTGATAGCAGCTCCACTCACAATAGCTACACTATGGAATTAACCTTGGTGTTCTCCACATGAATGCATTAAAAAATGATATATATACACAATGTAATATTACTCAGCATAAAGGAGAATGAAATGATGGCTTTTGCAGTTAATGGATGGAGCTGGAGAATATGCTAAGCAAAAGAAGCCAATCCCCATTAAGATTCAACACTGTTGAAAGTCTCTATACTTCCATCAGAAGGTACAAGATAGGAAGCTCACAAAATACTCAAGTTCAGTATTACCACTCTCACCATCAACAGTCCCCCACCCCTGTCCCCAATCTCCTCCCCACCTTGACATCTGACTCACTTTACTCTTTGCTTTCATTTATGTTAATGGTCACAGGCAGCCCAGGACTCCCAGTCGCCCCCAGTATTTCCACCCTAATGCCCAAGTGGCTATGAACATGCTCCTTAGTTTCACCAGCTGTGCTTTCAGGGGAACATTTCTTCTCTCACAAACTCAGGTCTAGAGATGAAGGAAGTGTCCCTTTGGATTTTCATTGCTCTTTGAAGCTCCATCACTCTAAAATTGAAAAAAGAAAAATAAAAGATTAGTAAGAGTAGTAAAGGCAAAGTAGTCAAAAGGCAGAAAGATAATGTGAAAAAGACTAGAAACCTTGTTGTTGAAATAACCATTACTGATTTCCACAAAAGATTTTATACATATATAAAGATCAGTTGCAAGGAATAAAAAAACACAGTCCTCTGTCCTGAGATCAGGGTCCACTGGCAGTCCTGGGAGCACTGCCTGAGCTCTGCACTGGGTCCACCACATCAAGGTCCACAGCAAGTCCCCTCAGGAGTTCTCTCTCCCTGGCTCCTCCCTTAGCTGGTGAGGACGTTCACTCTCACCTGTCTATTAAATGATATTAAGGCTTCGAGAAAAATGTAAAAAACTAAAATAAAATATATAATCTGGGAAAGAGAAAAGATCCAAGATTTAGAAATAATAGTTATGTGCAATATGAAACAGAAAGAACAGAGAAAGTGATGATTTCTCTGGAAAACAGGGCAAAATATAGAAAGAAAAAACCCAGTGATTTAAGTATTCTAACTTTTAAGAAGCCTTTAGATTTTTAATTTTCCAAAATGTGTGATGAGTACTCTCTAGGTAAACATCTTAATGTAATTTTAATATTCTCATACAAAAATATCTTAAACTTGAGGACATTTTGAAATCATCACTGAAAGTCAAATGCCACCTGCTGTTTTTAGCAACACACATGCACAGATGCACACACCAGGTCATGGGTCAATCACTCACTGATTCTGTATGATCTGTTTGTAGGCCAGTGACAGGAGGTGCATCTTCTTCACCCCCATCATCCTCCTCTCTCACTACTGCTGATGTTTCTGGTCCCTTGGTGTTCAGCTGTGTTCATCACATGAGAAAAGAAGATTAAAAGGATAAAAAGTGATGGATCATCTCATTTTTATATTTTTACTTGAAGAAATTATTTTTTCAATAGCTAATTTTTAAATGATTAAAACTCACTGGTTCCAATATCATCATTTAAAGACATAAGTTGAATTTATGAAATATGGAAAAGTAAGTATATGAAGTAATAGTATATGATAAGTATTCTTGAGTAATAATTGCAAATATATTACATAGTTATTTACCTGTAATGGCAGAATTCATTTTAGAAAGAAAAATACAAACGGATTTGTATTGGGTAACCTGAATTAGAAGAAGATTTAAAAGAAATAAATTGACCTACACCTGAGGATTCACAAGGGAAGCCATCCTTTTCTGAATATGAAAGAGACAAAATGTTAACAATTCAAGGAAGAAAACTTTCATATGACAAAAAGAAAAATAATATATAAGAGCAAGTGAAATTTCTTAAACTGATTACAATTTAAGTAGAATTACTTCTTTCATAAAATGACAGTAACAGTAAAATAAAAAGTAATTAATATAAGACACAGTGAATAACTCTCCAATGTTAGTAAGTACTCAAACTCCATTTAAAAAATCCTGAATTGGTCAATAAAATGGGTGAGATTTATTGTATGAAAATTATACTTCAATACAGTTGTTAAGATGTAATGAAAAATATACCTATCTATCTGTAGTAAATTAAAACATTTACTGTTGCAGGTACTTTCTCCAGGGAATTGCCTACCAAGGAACAGGGGAATAATAAGCAACCAAACAAGGCAACAAGGAAAAGCATGATGTTTGACATGTGATTTGTTTCTAAAATGCAACTTCCTTTCTAGTTGACTCAAAAGTTCTAGGTAAATGTTTTTCCTTTTCCTAAGGGTATACCAGATTAAAGTATACAAGGTGAAGATCAATATTACTTGCAAAGAAGTGGGCTTCTTCCTTGAACAAAGCCTTTATTTCTCTGATGATGGAAACATATTAAATACACTTGATTCAAACCACGTAAGATTTTAACTGAATTATATTATTTTATAAAACTTGATATATGACTTCAGATACAGAAGAACATATTAAATAAAAATAACAGCCATCCTGGTGATATAAATGGCAATATCAACACCAAGATAAACAGGAGACCTGAACTTGCATCTTTCAAGTACAATGGAAGAAAGAGAAAGCAGAAGAACCAGTGTAGGGAAGGAGAGTGTAACTCTCACAAGACTTTCCTGAGATGGATCAATGAACTGTAACACATGGACTTCATTCTCATGATGATTTACACAAACATTTAAAAAATCCATTATATTCCAGTTCTTACCCAAAGATATTCTAATTATGAGTTATAAATCATTTTAGTTATAATGCTTAGTTTTATGAATTTACATGTTTGACAGATTGCACTATTTGATTAGAATTTTTTTTTTAATTGCAAACCCGTATATGTATATAGAAGGCATTTCCTACTAATCAACTTTAAGTAGATTTTTAGCTCCTTTTTGCTATCTAAATAATGGGACAAAGCCCTTATTCTGTGCTATTCTATTGTTTCCCTAGGACACACTTGCTAAAAGTTACATTTCTGGGTCAAAAGGTATACACTCTAACATTTTCACTTGTTGCTTGGTATATATACATAAAGTTTATTTTTTAATATTTTTGTTTTTATTCATTTTTTGGTGCTGGGGATTGAACCCAGGGCCTCCAGCATGCTAAGCACATGCTAACCACTACAATGAGTTTCACCTCAAGCCTCCAATTTTAATATTATGGAGTCACATTGCTTTGTCTCCTCCCTGATGCCCTGTAGTGGGAATTGTTCTTTAACACTGAGCTGCATCACCAGTGCCCCCAATTTTTTTACAAAAGTGGAGAGAAGAGTCTTGCTAAGATCCCAATGCCTGCCTCAAATTTGTGATCCTCCTGACTCAGTCTATTGAGTCTCTGGGATTAAAGGTGTGAGCCATGCTTCCTGGCTTCATTCTTGTTCTTTTTGTTGTTATATATATATATATATATATATATATATATACACACACACACACAACACCATTTAATGAAGGTTTGCTTCAAACTCAAGGACTCAAGTGATCCTTGTGCTCTAGCCTACAGAGTAGTTGGAAATAAATGCATGTGACTCCAAGACCGACTTTTATCTTTTTATTTTTCTCGATTTTTGATTTTAGGCATTACTAGAGTTTGAATCCAGGCACATTATGCCACTGAACTACCTCCTCATGCCTTTTCATTTAGCAGGGTTTTACTAAACTGCCAGGCCTGGTCTCAAATTCATGATCCTCCTGCCTCAGGGTTTTCGGTATGTGTCATTATGCTCAGTCATCTTAAATTGCTGCTTTATACTCTGGATTTACTCACCTCCCATAAGGATGCAATATCGCCACTCCTTGGGGGGCCCACAAATGGAGACTTGGACCCAGGGAGTTTTCGGAGTCTCTGTGGGGAGTGGATTGGTGAGCCCACAGCCTCCAGTGCTTTCCACTCTGTTCCCTCCTCTCTTTGGAAAAGCAGGTCTTGTGACATATACCTGGGGAACAAAAGGTTAAATGCAAGGGGTCACTTTCCACCTTGGCCTGGGCTCCCTAACCTCCCTCTCCACTCAGCTTGCAAAACACAGAGACCAGAGATCTTATACAGGAGCCCATTCAGCCTGCTGTTTCCCTCTACCCCAACTGGTGGGACAAGAATCAACAGAAACAAAGTACAGTGAAATTCACAGAGGCCCCTAGGTGGCTCTGGAGAAAACCCCAAAAGAAAGGATCAGTGTGTGTCAGGGCCTGGAAGCTGGGGTAGCGACCAGTGAAGTGACCCAGCTTCAGCCCTCCTGACCAGCCCAAGGGATCCCACTGAAGCCCTGGTTTACCAACTCACTTGGGTCCCAGTTGTGCTCAAAGGGTGGCATACCAGTTTCTGGTCCAGCCCTGTCTAACGTGATGTCATGCTAAGGGAGATGTGGATGGGAAGAGGAGCTCTGAACTTGCAGGATGGGGCAAGGCCATCTCCCAGGGACCCTCCCTAAGTTGGTCAGTTAGGTCTGGGCCTCAACACAGGGGTTTGGAAGACTGCAAGGACAGGGAAGCCCAAGAGAGACCCAGGACTTCCTGCCTTCCAGCATTCCTAGGAAGTGTGACCTCCCTGGACCCACTTGTGAGAGCTCTCCCCAGATGTGTGCTAACAGAGCACACCTCTCCTGCCCACTCAGGGTTCTCTCATCACCTTTTACCTCCCTCTGTCTCCATTGACCACACCTGTCCTCCTGCCTCGTCCTTCCAAACACCTTTTAAAATCTTCCTTGTGCTGTTAAACTGATCCAAAGATGGTGTCTCCACATGCTCCCACTTCACTTTCTTACCTCTCTATTATTTCTAAAGTGTCCCTTCATTGAATTTCACTATCAGGGAGAGCAGTGGCATCAGGGATGCCCTATTATATTTCCTACTCAAAACTCACATGGCCCAGGGAAATCTGGCTTGAAGGCCTTCAATATGCAAGCAGGAAAGGTCACACTTGAATGCCAAGTCCTACCCTAGACATTGATGGGCTTCTTCCCTCCATTTATCTGATTTCAGGTTGCTTATAGGCACAAGATGGACTTACCTCCATAAAATCCCTCAAATAACATGCAGCCTAGCACACAGTAGACTCTCCATGCAATGTACCCAGGAGGGTGAATGGCCTCACAAGTCCCGGGGAAGGAAAGAACTGAGCTGCACCATAAGAGGTGGATCTGGAAGGACTCATGAGCACCATCAGGGCCAAGGGCAGTAGAGAAAGCACAGAAAGTGCCTAGTGGCAGGGGTGAAAGATGCCTCCTCACAGCACAAGCATTTGGTTCTGCTTACCCAGCCATCATATGGGTGCCTGGCAGTGCTCACCACCACCACCTGGATAAACAGCTGCAGGATGAGTGGTAACCGGTGTCCCAAGGTGGGTACAGCCACTACAAAGTTGGGCTAGGGTTAAGGAGCCAAGGCACTGGACAGTTATGCCCTGGCCCCACCTTTGGACCAGACTCCTTTCCCCCTGGTCCCACCTCAGTATGCCCTGCCACCCAACTTCCTCCCTGGACTGGACTGTTAGTCCAGTACACCCAGGGAGACCTCTCTCCACCACACTGTCCTGATGCCTGTCCGTTTTCAATGTTCATTATCACTCTCCGTGTCCCTGCTCCATTCTTTACTCCACAGTCCCTCCTAACCTCTCAGCCAGACCCCTCTGGCCTTCAATATGTCCTTCACAGGTCCTACCAAGTGACTGCTCAAGCCCCACCCTGTGTGCCCGCAATCGGGCTGACCATCATCCCTGCTCTTTCATCATCCCTGGTAATGTGTGGATATGCCATGCCCTTTTTCAGGAGAAAGGTGTGAGTCACCTCTGCGTAAGAAGAGTACGCTGATCTTCAGCTCAGTTTCCAAATACACACACAGAGAAAGGAGCAAGAGCAGGAAACTCCTGATATTTCTGTGGCCCATGCAGTTGTTAACTCACCTACAGTGCTGGTAAGACTTCTAGGGGAGAGGAAGCAGGACTGAGGGTCTATCCGGTCTGGACTCCATCACCCCCAAATCCAGCCAGGCACTCTAGGACCTCTGCCATTGACCCATAACAGGGGATACCACCTCCAGGGAGAACCTGCGTTTCCTTAATTAAAGCAATTTAGGACTCCATGGCTGCTCAGGTCACCTGATATCACAAAGATCTCAGAGATAAGACCTGCCTGGTGTCACTTTGATCAGGATATAGAATCATCTGAGACTGTTTTCTCAGATACTGGATAAGAAAGAAAAGAACAACTTTACCAAGCTGCCTTCTGCATTCATAAACCCAAGCAGCCTGTGCACAGGAGAGAAGCCACTCAGAACCCAGGAAACCCTCCTACTTGGACACCCAGAGGAGAACAGGCAAAGATGCCCAGAACAGGACAGCAGCCAGGGTAAAATTCTTGGTATGAATATCAGCAAGCCAGGGGTTGGGACAGGACAGGCACTGCTCCCCTGTCCCTGACTCCACGAGGCCCAGCACACATGTGTGCCTTTTGCATGTCAGCACCTGTGGAAGCATGGCCAGCCTCTCAGGACAAGTGCAGACACAGAGGCCATGGCATATGTAAGGTACCAAGAGTGGACAAGGAGGAGGAGTACTCGCTTCCACACAGCAATTACATGAAGATTGGGATTCTGTTTTCTCATAGTTCAGAGGCTTTAAAAATGAAGTGCCTGGGCCTAATAGATGATGACATGGAGGCCACAGGTGTGCTGGCCACTGTAGAATGAGCCCCGTAGGAATTAGCCCATGAAGTGCCATCTCTTTCTCCCAGGGTTTTGAGGACTTACAATGAGGGAGGATTCCTGGGTTTGAAAAATTCAGGGTAACCAGCATGTACATTATTACAACAAAGAGCAGGCTGATTGCCAGTGGAAAGCTCCAGTTTCTCTTCTGGGTCAGACACCTGCATCTGAAACCAAAGCCAGACTCTGTTCTAGTCTGGGGCAAACTGGATTTCCCCAAGAGGTCTGTCTCACCTGTGAGAGTACTCACAAAAGTTAAGGACACACCTGAATATCCCGGATATAGACCAAATGTCACCAGCATTACCAGACACCCACAGTTTCCTTAATGCATCAGCCACTCTAGATCTTCAGCTCCTAACTATATATAGCTTTCTTTTTCCTACTGACCCTCTCTCTCCCCTTTCCTTCCACTGCACTATCATTATCAATTTTTCCCTCAAGCCCTTTGAGGGAAACGTGATAGCGTGCATTGGACACTCATGGATACATGAAATGCAGGCCATTTAAAATGATGACTGCAGCCATATTCACTGAAGCCCATAAGATTTCAAAAAGCCACAGACATCTCATTCATGTTTGGGGTGGGGGCATGTAAACACTTGAGTCTGACATGGTGAGGACTGCTTTTCTCAAACAAATGAGCACCACTGATCTCTCTTCTGGGTTGACACTCTGAGGCCATGACTATGGCAAGTGTAACATCACAGAGGTTTTGGAATGTGGGCTCCAGCTGCTTCCAGTGACGTCTGAGAGCAACCTTCCCCATCCCCACCTCACACATGTTGTAGACTCCGACATGCTGCTCTGACAATGCTGGCTATTTGGAGCTTGTGATGAGGTGGATGTGGTTTTTCCCCCAAGGACTGGAGGCTTGGTCCTCAGTGTGGCAATATTGGGGTGGTAGGACCTGTAAGAGGTGGAGCCTAGTGTGAGGTAATTCAGTCACACTAGGGGATGAGGCCATAGAAAGGAGTAATGTACTTCACCTGGGCCTCATTTGTTCCTGTGAGAGTCAGTGGTTATGAAAAAGCAAGACTGGTCTGTACCTAGTTTTGTGGCCATGCAAGCTCTACCTCCTGCGTTTCCTGCCACCATGATGCCATTCACAATGTTGTGATGACCCTCATCCAAGTTCAGTCACAGGGGATGCCAAATCCTGGAATCTGCGTAAGCCACCAAGTTCATGTTCTCAAACTAATGTGTAAGATATGGAATTATAAAAATATGTTTCATGGGCAACAACTACTCAACAAAATCAATATGTCCTACTCTTGCTAATATTATTTTATATTTTCCTTGAAAGTTTATAACAGTTTTCATTTAATCTGTGAAAAAGTAGAACTTTCAGTATAGGACAAACTGGGTTAATTTGAGATAATAGGCCATAATCAATATGAAAATGTGTAAACACATTCTACTGTCATGTACAACTAATTAGAGTAAGTAAAAAATTGATTAATATGAAAGTTAAGTCAAAAAAGAAGTAAGGCTCACTCTCAGTACTAACACTGACCCCAAGTAAACAGAAGGGGTAAGATAAGTACAAAGACAGAAATTAAAATTACCACCCAGTACTTTTAACTCATGACAGGTAAAACTGGATTGTTGGATGTTCAAGACCAGAAAATCAAAGGCCTTATATTTCCTCTGATATGTGCGTGCTAATTCACAATAAGGTTTAAGGCTCTGGAAGAATAGAACTGCATTGGAAAAGGTAGAGGACGTGAAGGGAGGGGAAGGGTATGGTAATAGGAACGAATGTAGAATGAATCTGACATTATTACCTTTGTGCATGTATGACCTCATAACCCATGTCATCCTACATGATGTCCATTTTAAAAATGAGAAATTATACTCTAATTATAAATGATCTGTCTAAATGCATTATACTGTCATGTATAACTATTTAGAACAAATCAGAAGAAAAACAATGAACACACAGTCAGAATGGCAATCACCAAAAATGCAAGTCATAATAAATTGTAGACAGAAAATGGAGACGAAAAGAAAAGAACACTTTTACACTCTTGGTGGGAGTGCAATCAGTACAACCACTATGGAAATCAGTATGGAGTTTCCTCAAAATCTAGGCATAGAACCACCATATGGTCCAGCTATATATCACTCCTTGGGATATATCCTCAAGAATTAAAGCATCATACTGTAGGAATAAGTGCATATCCATGTTTTTCGCAGCACATTTCATCATAGCCAAACAATGAAACCAGCCTAGGTGTCCATCAACAGATGAATGCAAAGAAAATATGGTATATACACAATAGAGTTTTATTCAACCATAAGTAAAATTGAAAAATCGAATTTATGTTATTTGCAGTAAGTATAGATGGAACTTGAAGTCGGTATATTAAGCAAAATAAACCAAACCAAGAAGGTCAAATATCATGTTTGCTTTCACAGAGGAAGCTAGGAAGAAAGAAAAAAGGCAAAAGTGTAGGGAGACCTAGAAATCTAATGAAAATCAAAGGGAAATCAGCAGAATAGAGGAAAGAGACCAGGGGGAGGAAAGGAGTCAAGGAGGGGAGAGTGATGTGATATGCAGTGACATTCTCCAAATTATATTGTTATATTGTGTGCATGTACAAATATAACAACAGATCCCATCCTTATGTGGGTCTGCAAAGCACCAATAAAAACTAGTGGGGAAATAAAGCAGTGTGGCTTCTGGGGTGAGCACCCTTTTAAAAGGCTTTAAGGCTGAAGAAAGCATTCTCTTGTTTATCTGCCTTTCACCTCATAAGGACACAGAAAAATGCCACTTTGGAAGCAAAAAGCAGCACTCATATGACACAAGTGTTGGCACCTTGATCTTCATTCGCCCAGAACTGTAAGATATTATTCTCTGTTCTCAATCTACTACTCACTATAGAGTATAAATGACCAATTTTGAAATATATTGTTATATCAGCACAAACTGAACACTTAGTTAATCCAGCACAAAGTTCTCAAATGTGATAATAGTTTCAACAGACCAAAAAAAATCAATATTTTTTTATATTATCTGTTCCCCCCCCAGTTCTAATTTATTTATTTTCTTCTTTCTATTAACTTTGTGCTTTTTTATTCTCTGCTTTTGTGTTTCTTTTATTGTTCTTTTTGTTTGTTTCTTGAGTTCCCGAAGGAGTATGTGAGTCAGATTTCCATTTGTATAATAAGAATCTGAGATAACTCATAATGAAAGAAGGTTTATTTTAACTCAGTTTTGGGATTTCTTGAAATAACTGACCATTTTACTTTCAACCTGTGGTGAGAAAGGAACTCATGATGGAAGTGCATGCAGGAGCAAAACTGCTCACCTCATAGCTGCGAGTGAAAGAAGAGGCAGGGGCTGGAGTCCCACAACACTCCTCATTCAAAGTCACACCCCACTAAGACACACCCATTACAGATTTCCACATCCCCCAGTAGTATCACACTGTGAACCCTGCCTTTACCATGTGGATTAGAGGGAAAAATGCAGAATCCAAATTACATCAAGTTCTAAAGTAGGCTGATTATTTAAGATATTTCTTCTTCACGGTAATTAAAGTTACTAATGTGTTACTATTTCTCCCTTCAGTTCTCTCAATGCTTTCTTTATGTATTCTGATGCTCTGATTGTGGGTGCATATATATGGATAATTTTTACCATTTGTCCTATTGATTAACCCATTTATCATTGTATAATGTCCTTCTTTGACTCTTTTCACGGATGTTAATTTAAACTCTATTTTGTTGAATGTACACATGTGATCACCATGCTTGCTTATGTTTACTATTTCCATGAAATAATTTCCCATTCTTTCATTCTGTGTGTCCTTCAATATAAATTGAATTTGTTGTAGATATCATGTTGAGGAATCTTATTTCATAATTTTTTCCAGTCAATCACTCTGTGAATTTGCTTTGGAATGTTTAATCCATTTCCGTTAATGTAATTATGGATAGGGTAGTATATACAATTTCCATTGATCTAATTGTGCTGTATTTGGTTGCTTTTTTTTTATTTGCTCTGTGGTTTTCTTTATTGATTTTGCATTGATTTTTTTGTAGTGACATGCCTTGATTCATCTCTCATTTTGTCTTTCTTCTACAGATATTACCATTGTGCTCACCTTGAAACTTTCATTTACCTTCTTTCATTTATAACAATATGTTAAATGGTTATACAATCATTCATTTTGTAAATTCAAGAGTGAGGGTAAAATAATGACAACTAAAGCAATCAAAACCACAGAGAATTTTGAATTCACAGTCTCGCTGAATAAATTCCTAAGTTTTAAATAAGAAATAGAGGAGTGAGAGAAGGTGTTGAAATAGAGAGATCACTTCCCTAGATGCTCAGTGGCATTAAACCAAGAAAGGTAGACAGGCTGCTTCCCTGCAAGTGGGTGAACGTATAAAACTTAGGAGGAGTGTTTGCTGGAATTTAATACTGTATACTCAAAAGATATTGGAGACTCAGAGATTAAATATAATAGGGAAGAAAATCCCAGTGTCACAGCTATGGAAGCTACAGCAGCATACATTAGCACAAGCCAAAATACTAACTCTGTGAACACAGTAAATTGATAAGGGATTCAAAGTTACCTGCATATTTGGGAGGATATGGAGATTTAGAGACTAAAGGCACTACCTGAACCACTGCACAATATCTTGTGCAGGAAACAAAAAGCTCCATCTCTCCCAACTGGTTGCAGAGGGCAAAGGAAGGAACCATTTTGCAGCCTGAGCATGGTCCCCACTGCATCTATGGAAGCGAATTTCTTTTTTTTAATTCATTTTTATTGTAAACAAATGGGAAAAAACTTGTTTCTCTGTTTGTACATGAAATAGAGGCATACCATTTGTGTAATCATACATTTACCTAGGGTAATAGTTTTTGATTCATTTTGTTATTTCCCCCCCACCTCTCTTATCCTTCTATAGAGTCTCTCCTTCCTCCATTCCTGCCCCCTTCCTACCCCCTATATGTGTTATTATCTGCTTATCAGTGAGATCATTCATCCTTAGATTTTATGAGATTGACTTATCTCACTTAGCATGAAATTCTCCAACTGCATCCATTTGCCACAGTTTCTGTATCCATTCATCAATTGAAGTGTATCTAGGTTGGTTCCATAATCTGGCCTTGTGAATTGAGCAGCTATGAACATTGTTGTGGCTGTATCTCTGTAGTAGGCTGATTTTAAGTCCTTTGGTTATAGGCTGAGGAGTGGGATAGCTGGGTCAAATGGTGGTTCCATTCCAAGTTTTCTAAGGAATCTCCACACTATTTCCAGAGTAGCTGCACTAATTAGCAGCCCCACCAACAATGTATGAGTGTCCCTTTATCCCCACCTCCTCTCCAACATGTGTTGTTGCTTGTATTCTAGATAATCACGATTCTAATTGGGGTGGGATGGAATCGTAGGGTAGTTATGATTTGCATATTGGTTATTACTAAGGATGTTGAACACTTTTTCATATACTCCTTGATTGCTTGTAGATCTTCTTCTGTGAAGTATCTGTTCATTATCTTAGCCCATTTGTTGATTGGGTTATTTGTATTCTTGATGTAGAGATTTTTGAATTCTTTATATATTCTGGAAATTAGTGCTCTATCTGAAGTATGAGTGGCAAAAATTTTCTTCCACTCTGTAAGCTCTCTCTTTGCATTACTGATAGTTTCCTTTGCAGAAAGAAAGCTCTTTAGTTTGAATCTGTCTCAGTCATTGTTTCTTGCTTTTATTTCTTGTGCTATGGGAGTCCTGTTAAGGAAGTCTGATCCTACACCAACAAGTTGAAGATTTGGACCTACTTTTTCTTTATAAGACGCAGGGTCTCTGGTCTGATTTCAAGGTCCTTGCTCAATTGTGAGTTGGTTTTCGTGCAGGTTGAGAGATAGGGGTTTATTTTCATTCTGCTGCATATGGATTTCCAGTTTTCCCAGCACCATTTGTTGAAGAGGCTTTCTTTTCTCCATTGCTATTTTTTGAACCTTTGTCTAGTATGAGAAAATTGTATTTCTTTGGGTTGTGTCCATGTCCTCTATTCTGTACCATTGATCAACCTGTCCATTTTGGTGCCAATACCATTCTGCATTTGTTACTATTGCTTTGTAGTACAGTTGAAGTTCTGATATTGTGATACTCCCTGCTTCACTCTTCCTGCTAAGGATTACTTTAGTCATTCTGTGTTTCTTATTCTTCCACATGAATTTCATGATTGCTTGCTCTATTTCTGTAAGGTTCCTCATTCGGATTTTAATTGGATTGCATGGAATCTGTACAGCACTTTTGGTAGTATGGCCATTTTGACAATATTAGTTCTGCCTATCCAAGAACATGGGAGATCTTTCCATCTTCTAAGGTTTTCTTTAATTCCTTTCTTTAGTGTTCTATAGTTCTCACTGGAGAGGACTTTCACCTCTTTTGTTAGATTGATTCCCAAGTATTTTATTTTTTTTGAAGCTATTGTGAATGGGGTAGTTTTCCTAACTTCTCTTTCTGAATATTCATCATTTATGTATAAAAATGCATTGGATTTGTGAGCATTAATCTTATATCCTGCTACTTTACTGAATTCACTTATGAATTCTAAAAGTTTTTTGATGGAATTTTCTGATTCCTCTAAATATATAACTATGTCTTCAGCAAATAGGGATCGTTTGAGTTCTTCGTTACCTATTCATATCCCTTTAATTTCCTTGGTCTGTCTAATTGCTCTGGCTAGATTTTCAAGGACAATATTGAATAGAAGTTATGAAAGAGGGCATCCCTGCCTTGTTCAAGTTTTTAGGGGGAATGCTTTCAGTTTTTCACCATTTAGAATGATATTGGCCATGGGCTTAGCCTAGATAGCCTGTACAATGTTAAGGAATGTTCCCACTTGCCCTATTTTTTCTAGTGTTTTGAGCATGAAGGGATGTTGTATTTTATTAAATGCTTTTTCTGCATCTATCACAATCATCGTGTGATTCTTCACTTTAAGTCTATTGATATGGTGAATTACATTTATTGATTTCCAGATGTTGAACCAAACTTGCATTCCTGGGATAAAATGCACTTGATCGTGGTGCCCTATATTTTAATATATTTTTATATGCAATTTGCTAAGATTTTGTCAAGAATTTTTACATCAATGTTCATTAAGGATATTGGTCTGAAATTTTCTTTCCTCGATGTCTCTCTCTGGTTTAGGTATTAGGGTGATATTGGCTTTATAGAATGAGTTTGGGAGGTTTCCCACCTCTTCTATTTCATGAAATACTTTGAGAAGTATTTGAATGAGCTCTTCTTTAAAGGTTGGTAGAACTCGGCGGAGAACCCATCTGGTCCCAGACTTTTCTTCGTTGATAGGGTTTTGATGACTTCTTCTATTTCATTATTTGAAATTGATCTATTTAAATTGTGTATGTCCTCCTCGTTCAGTTTAGGTAATTCATCTTTCTCTAGAAACCTGTTGATGTCTTCAAGATTTTCTATTTTTTTGGAGTACAGATTTTCAAATTAGCTTCTAATTTTGTTTTGTATTTCAATTGTTTCTGTTCTGATATTTCCTTGTTCATTCCCAATTTTAATAATTAGAGTTTTTTCTTTCCTTCTCTTTGTTAGTGTGGCTAAGGGTTTGTTCATTTTTCAAAGAACCAACTATTTATTTAGTCAATTTTTTCGATTGTTTCTTTTGTTTCAATTTCATTGATTTCAGCTCTGATTTGAACTATTTCCTGACTTCTACTCCTTTTGGTGCTGCTCTGTTCTTCTTTTACTAGGGCTTTAAGGCATAGTGTTAGGTCATTAATTTGTTCTTAAATTTGGCCTTTTCATGATATTCCATAGTTCTTTTAGGTTTTGTTCATGATTTCTTACCGGCTTCTCTGTTTGGTCAACTTTGTTTTTAAGATTAAATACTTTTTGTTCAATATCTGAGGTTCTGTCTTCCAGGTATTCTGTCCTATTGGTTATATTTTTGATGGAGTTTTTAATTTGGTTTATTGTTTCCTTCATTTCAAGGATTTCTGTTTTTTTTTTTTTTTCAACATCGCTAATTCCTTATTGAAATGATCTTTTGCTTCCTGTATTTGCTCTTTTAACTGTCGATTGGTGCGATCATTCAATGCCTGCATTTGCCCTTTCATCTAATCCTTCAATGCCTGCATTTGCTCTTTCATCTCCTCATTTGCTTCCCCGATCGCTATGATTATGTACATTCTGAACCCCCTCTCTGACATTTCTCTGCTATGCTGTCATTGGATATTTTTGCTTATACCATGTAGGTTTGATTGGGACATTTTCTTCCCTTGTTTTCTCATACTGTTCTGGTATCTATAGCTCTAGCAGTGAAACTCTGGGATATTGCAGATTTCCTCTATTGACTAATATTGTCTCTGTAGATTTCCAATGACTCACCTCTTTGCCTTCAGTAGCCTAGATTCTTGGAGGAACTTGGTAATGCGGTGCTCCACAAGGAAGCTGGCCTTCTATGGGTGGTGGCCTTCATGTGGGGTATATTTCCTGGTGGCTCTGAGTTGGTCCCGAGTCTCTAAATTCCTCCTCTTCATGGCTCCTGAGTCTTGTCAAAGGCCTTGTAGCCTCCTGTAGGTGTCTCAGGAAGGGAGTTGTCCTTCCAATGATGATGGCCACACCCTCAGGTGTAATTCAAAATGCCTGCACCAGCCTATAAAGAAGCCTCTGACTAACTCCGTGATGGTGACAAACCTCAGTGTGGGGGTTCCAGCGGGTTGTTCAGTGGTGGCATCTGTATTTGACTTCGTGGTTGGGAGGTTTGGCTACCAGCCGCCCTGCTCCTCAAGGCAGGCTGGTTGGGTGCCTGCCTGCTACCTCAGCTATGCAAGCAGCCTGACTCGCCTGTCAGCTAGCTCTGCAACTATAACCAACCAGTGATTGCACGGACCTCTGAGGAAGCCAATTTCTGAGAGACCCAAGTCAGGTCCAATATAGTAGCCTGGCAAACCCCTGCTGCATGACAGAGAGTGGGCCTAAGTGACCAAGAAACAATTAAGCCTGGAGAAATACTTACACAGGAGAATGAACCTGAGAAACGGAATCAGGTTCTGCAAGAAATGTAGTGAACTGATTATTTGCTTCTACATCACATGCGTGGATAACAAGATCATCCCTGGGGTTTAGCCTTCCAGCATGGCCCAACAATTGCTGTTAATATGCTGATATTCCAGAACTATTGGCTTTCAGCAAACTGACTGGAGCCCACCATGGCCTAAAGCCCACCTACAGGAGTTCCACCTGCAGGATTAACTCTCTTACACTAGCAACCCCAGACTGAGGGAAGCAAACATTACACTACATGGTGTAGAGAAGGGAAGCTCAGGATCTTTTATCTCCAATAGAAAAAAATCCCCCACCTTTTCACAGTGATTTATTTTCACACTTTTTCTTTCCCCTTCACATTTCCACCAATATTGAAAATAACTATTTTTTATGGATCACTTTGTTGATGACTATCATGTCTGATTAGCATATTTCTCTTTCATTGTATGTATTTTTTATTTTAATTATGTTTTTCTTCATCTCTATTTTTTCTCCTGCTTACAGCTTCCTCTTCTACGTTCTTTAATTTTCCCTTCCATCTTCTCCTTAATCTTAATCATCACATCCTATACTACTTCTCTTCTCCCCTTTCCACCCTTCAAAAATATAAACCACCTAGCATACTTACATTTTATGGTAGGAAATAACTGTAGCATTTTTGTTTATTGTGACAAGACTGTAAACACCTCCTCAGGAGATAATTTAGTTTGAGGTTGGATATTGTTTGCATTTTTTGAGGCTGTTATTTGTCTCTACCTTTAAGGTGAGGAACATGTGTCTCAAGGTAGAAGCTCTAATGCCTCAGATCCATACTACAGGATTGGTTGACACCCACACATCATGAAAAGTAAGGAACAAATTATCCTAAATAAACCAAGATGCTCCAATAATAGAACCACTAATTCCACAGTGGAAGCTATATCAGAGAAGGAGATAAGAATGTACATAGTAACACTGATCTGCCAGGCAAAGGACAACTTGAGGAGTGACATTAGACGGAAGAGATAGGAAATGAAAGATCACTTCAATAAAGAGATAGAGCTTCTGAAAAATAATCAAGCAGTTATCCTTGAAATGATGCAATCAATAAACCAAATTAAAAATTTAATGGAAAGCATGACAAATAGACTGGAGTACTTGGAAGACAGATTCTTAGGCAACGAAAACAAAAGTTATCATCTTGAAAATCAAGGTGAACATGGAGAGAAGATGTTGAGAGGCCATGAACAGAACTTCCAAGAAATGTTGGATAAGATGAAAAGATCAAACTTACAATTTAACAGGATAGATCAGGGCATAGAAATTAAAACAAAGGAATGCACAAAATTTTCAATGAAATCATATCAAAAATTTGCTGAAACCTAAAGAATGAAATGGAAAATCAAATACAGGAGGCTTGCAGGACACCAAATGTACAAAGGACAGCAGCTCCACATCAAGGCACATTATAAGGAGAATGACCAACAGTATGAGGAGAGAATCTTAAAGACCAGGAGAGATAAAAATTGCATTATATATAGAATGAAACCCATTGAAATCTCAGGTCATTTCTCAACCTAGACAGTCAAAGATAGTAGTTCTGTAATAATACAACACAAGATTTGAAAACAAAAAAGAATGATGAGCAACGATTTTGTATCCAGCATAATTAACCTTCAGACATGAAAATGAAATAAAAATCTTCCATGATTAAACAAAAGTTAAAAGAATTCACAGTAGAATTTCTGCACTATAGAACATTGTCAACAAAATATTCCATGAAGTTGAAATGGAAAAAAACAAATGAAAAGGAGCAAAGGAAAAATGTACAAAAAAGAATTATGAAGGAAGGAGAAACTAATTCAAATTAAAAATCAGAAATAAACTGAAATGAGCAGAAATACAACTGATATCTCAACAATGACCTTGAATGTTACTGCCTCCACTCCTTAATCAAAAGACATAGACTGACAGATTGGATGAAAAAGAAGACCCAATAAAAGGCTCAAAAATCATTCCATAGTGCATAAGGGGTCCTCTGTGTACATCAAACAAAACTTTCTCAGATGCAAGAATCAAGTAGATGAGAAACAATAATACCTGGTGGACTGAACATCCCTCTCTCACTACTGGTCGGATCTCAAAACAAAGACTTCTCCTGAGGGAAGTGTGTCCAGAGCTGGTATCACTTAATGACATATTTTTGTGACACAGTCTTTAACGTGTTTTTCTGAAATGGCGTGTTTTTTCTCCTCATTCTTTTGATTTTTTTGTTTTTCTTTTCAGGTGCTGGGTGTTGAACTAAGCATACACCCAAACACTTCTACAGTCCAACTTATTCTTTATTATATATATATAGGTCAATAAAAATAAAAAAAATCCAAGATTCTCATATTTCTGGAACTCATGCTTTTTAACTTAAAAATATTAGTCTACTGCCTTCTGGTTTTCATTATTGATCGCTTTTTGGGTTACTTCTGTTGCTGTGCTTTGAAATATACTGCTTTTTATCTCTAGCTGCTTTTAAGAGTCTTTTTTCTCACATAGTTTCAACTTGATTTGCTGAGGTATGACTTTTATCAGTTCACCTGGAAGATATCCTTTAGTTTTATAATCTGCTTGGCTATTAATGCTGAAAATTTTTGCTTGTTTTATTCTATGATCTTCTCATATTTGAATTTGTTACTTTTAATAGCATCACTCTACCATGTTTGATATGTTTCTATATTATCCTCAGTACCATATTTAGTACTCTGAATAATATTGACTTTTTGAAACACACTGTAGGAAGTCTCATTTGTTTGGTCTTCAATTCATTTCCTAATTCTTTCCTTCTCTTTCTGATTTGATCTTCATTCCACACTAGAGGATTTAAATTGCAGCTCAATATGTTCTCTTGAATTTCCCAGGTACTTTCTATCTTCAACTTGTAATTATGCCTGTTCAGTGCTAATAATATGTAATTACATTGTGTATTTTGAACTTTGAATTCTATAGCCATTTAGCACTAATCATTACATGCTTTGTCTGGTAATTTAAATATAGGAGTCTTTGAGATCTAAATCGGTTGTAAAATTCAGTGGAAAAAATAAGAAATCCAGAATAAACAAAGCAATTCTTAGCAAGAAATGTGAAGCAGGAGACATCACAATACCAGACCTTTAATTATATTACAGAGCTATACTAACAAAAACAGCATAATATTGACAATAAAACAGACATGAAAACCAATGGTACAAAATAAAAGACACAGAGACATATGCACATAAATACACGTAATTCATACAGGACAAAAGTGCAAAAAATATTCAGTGGAGAAAACATACCCAATTCAATAAATGGTGCTGGGGAACTTGAAAATTTATATGTAATGAAATGAAAAGTATCCCTCTCTCACCGTGCACAAGCTCAACTCAATGTGGATCAATGATTTATGTATTAGAATAGAGGCCCTTCCAATAGAAGAAAATGTAGGTCCAAATCTTCACCATATTGGCTTGGATTGGACTTCCTTCACAAGGCTCAAAAAACAGAAGAAGTAAAATCAAGAATCAGAAAACGGCATGGATTCTAACTAAAAAGCTTCTACTCAGCAAAGGAAACAATCAATAATGTGAAGAGAGAGCCTACAAAAAGTAAGCAAATCTTTGCCATCTGCACCACAGATAGAGTATTAATCTCTGGAACATATAAATAACTCAAAAAACTTAACACCAAAAAACCAGATAATCCAATCAATAAATGGGCTAAGGAACTGAACAGATATTTCACAGAAAAGAAAAACAATCCATCAACAAATATATGAAAAGATGATTCAAAATCTCTAGCCATTAGAGAAATGGAAATCAAAACTACTCTAAGAATTCATCTCATTCCAGTCAGACAGGTAATTGTCAAGAATACAAGCAAGAATAAATGTTGGTGAGGATGTAGGGCAAAGGGACACTCATACATTGCTGGTGGGACTGCAAACTGCTGCAACCATTATGGAAAGCAGTATGGAGAGTCTTCCAAAAACTTGGAATGGAAACACCATTTTGCCCAATTATCCCAATCCTTAGTCTACAACCAAAGTACTTAAAATCAGCAAGGTAGAGTGATGCAGCCGTATCAATGCTTATAGCTTCTCAACACAAAAAAACTACACTATGGAATTAACCTCAGTGTTCTTCAATGGATGAATGCATAAGGAAATGTGGTATATATACACTATAGATTTTACTGAGCCTTAAAGAATTATTAAAGAATGATTTTACCAGTAATTGGATGGAGCTGGAGAATATCATGCTAAGAGAAATGTCAATCCAGCAAACAAGAAGTGAAAACTTTCTCTGATATGTGGATGTAAATTCACAATAATATGGGTGGCTAGCAAAGTATAGAGTTTCTTTGGTTTAGGCCAAGGGATTGAAAGGAGGGGAAGGCTTATGGGGATAAGAAGGATAGTTGAATGGTTAAGATATTTCCACCCTATGTGCATGTGGGACTACATGATAGATATGATATACATCTGTAGAACCAGAAACATGAGAAGTTATACTCCATTTACATAGGATGTGTCAAAGTGCATTCCATTGTTATGTATAACTAACTAGTACCAATATAACAGGAATAATAATTAGTGGACTCCAGGGACTTGAGGAGCAAGAATGGGAGTTACTGCTTTATGGTGGCAGAGCTTCTGCTTGGAGTGACAAATCTGTTCTGGAAGAGAAGGTTGTACAATATATTGAGTGTAATTAATGCCACTGGGTTGTCTACTTAACGTGGTTAAAAAGGCAATTTTCATGTCAAATGTGTTTTACAATAACAATCATTTTATTAAACGTGAGAAATATCTTCATGCAAGAAAATGTAAAAATGAACAGGAAGCACTTCAATGATGATAATAGCGACTCCTCTTTTGTGCCTTAGCTGCCAGGATCAGTGGAGTCACAGTCGATAGTGGTTTGGCCACTTTCAGGAAGGGATGCTATCAGGAAATGGAGAAGAGCATGAAGGTTATCAAAAGAGAAACAAAACAATTCCTTTCAACTAAGCCCTTAAGTCTAATTACGAATACAAATTTCTTAAAAAATACATACATTTATAACTGTCCAAACCACTCCTAATCAGTACATAACTTCCATAGGTGAACAGACAGTTGCTTAATTTTCCTAATTTCCAAACATCAACAGTAAACTAGCTCATAAATACACTCATTCCAAAATTGAATGAATACAATATCATAATATAAAAAAGTATAACTATATTAAAGTTTTACATACATATATATATATATATGATGTATGTTATAGGTGGACACATTACCTTATTTTACAACCAAGGGCCTCACATATGCTAGCAAGCGCTCTAGCACTATGCCACAACCCTAGCCCACAATATTAATGTAGTAGCTGCATTATTCGTAGATATCAATGAATAATGAAGTGTTATTAACAGTATGAAAACTTTCTGTTGGGTATTCAAAAAAATTCAACATTTTCCAAAATGACATCTTTTCTAAATTTACCTGTAACAATTCTGTGGCTGATGGTCTTTTCTCCACATCCTCTTGTAAACAGAGAGTTAAGAAATGATGAAATACTGTAGAAATTTTCTCTACATTTGGGAGTTCTGGCATTCCATTTGTTCTTATGAGTTCTAAGGTCTACAAATAGAACATCATCTGTGAGCTTCTTTTAGGGGGAGTGGGTAATGTAGGGGCGATGGCAGGATTGCTTTATCAGTGAGCAACATCCCTAACACATTTTTTTTTTTTTTTTCATTTTTGAGACTGGGTCTCACCAAATTGTTGAGGCTGATTCCAACTTGTGATCTTCCTTCTTTGGCCTCCTGAGTCACCATGATTACAGGTGTGCAACCATTGCATAAGGTAGTCCTGACAGTCTTAATGTAGCTCAACAAATTTATAATGTACTCTATGAAGTTTAAGGAAATTTTGTTTGTTTTTTTTTTTTTTTTTTTTTTTTTTTTTTTTTTGTGTGTGTGTGTGTGTGTGTGTGTGTGGTGCTGGGATCAAAGCCAGGGCCTTTGCACACTAGGCAAGCACTCTATCAGTGAACATCTCCAGCCCACCTTAATTCTTCAAAGGAATCACTAAATACTATAGTTAGGTAGTGATTATTGCTACCCTTTTGGAATTTGTAACCACTCTCCTTCACTTCCTTTCCTCTCGTGCTCTCACTCTCTAATTTTAGTGGGTTCTTAAAGAATTCAACCAGGCATGCTATAGGCAAGAAAGTGCTCTACCACTGAGCTGTACCCCAGCCCTCTCTTTAATTTTCATTGAGATAGGGTATCTCTTAGTTGCCCAAGCAGGTCTCTAATTTGAGCTCTTCTTGCCTCTGCCTCTCCAGAACTGAGATTACAGGTGTGTGCCACCAGGCGGGGCAAGATCATCTTTTCTGTGTTCAACAATGAATGCAATACATCTTGCTAAAGAAAACAAAATCAGCAACAAGTATAAAACGCAACCTATGGAACATAAAACTAAAAAGAACAGGGAGGTCAATCCTTGTATAAATGTGTACAATCCTGTTAAACATTCCCAAGCTATAAAGTAATATTTCAAAACAATTGGATTTGCTGAAACTCTCTTGCTAAATTAGCTATATGCCAGCTTAATCATTCCTAATAACAGATCCTAAAATGGCTAGATTGAACAGTGACTTAAAATATAGGTGTTTTCATAATTGAAACAACCCCTCTTCAGAAAATCTTTATATTATTTAATTTTTTTATTATCCTTAAATTTCTACATATGAAATTATTTCTAATTAATTGACCCTTTTATAGTAAAACTTTAAGTTTTGAAATGAAGCAGACAACACAGACCATCGCTGAGTTGCCATGTGAGACAGGAGGAACACTTTAATAAATCTTACTGACTTCCTTTAATATTGAAGACACAACTAGAGAGCCTTGCAAATGTATTTTCCAAATGCCTACCTGATTTAAAATGTGGATCTTATACTGTTACCATATTAGACATTTACTTTTTCTTGATATCCTGCATTTCTATACAGTAGACTTCTCACAAATAATATATATGTGTATATATATTTCTGTATATAAATTCGTTTTGTTGCTTTTCTGTGGTGTTGAGGATTGAGCGCTGGGGATTCATGAATGCTACTCAAACACTCTACCACTGTTCTACAACCCCAGCCTAACAAGATTGTAATGTTAAGAAGACCAATATATTCCTTCATGGATGGTCCTTAAAACAGTGTTGTACCTGAGAACACTGTGAAACCCAAGGTCACCTAGATTTTCTCCTGCATTAATTTTATTCTAAGACCTCAAGCCTCAGAGAGAAATTAATTTCAGATTGAGATCTCAAGACTGTTGGAAACCCCTAAACATCCATCTGAAGGGATAAGGATGGGAGTCCATAAAATACTCAAGCTCAGTATTATAACCGCAAGATTCCACCCTTGGCTACCCCTAATCTCCAACCCACCTTCACATCTGACTCACTTTACTCTTTACTTTCATTTATGTTAATGATCATAAGCAGCCCAGGACTCCCAGTCATCCCCCAGTATTTCCACCCTAATGCCCAAGTGGTTCTGAACGTGCTCCTTACTTTCACCAGCTGTGCTATCAGGGGCAACATTTCTTCTCACCCAACTCTAGTTCTAGAGATAAAGCAAGTGACTTTTTGGCTTCTCATTGCTCTCTGAAGTCTTCACTGTTCTTTTTCTCTAATATGCAGTCTTTTGAAGACAAATCCACCTTTCCTTGTTTTCAATGCTTACTAAACCCCAGGTCATTCCCTCCTCACTCCTTTGAGATCACAGCTCTTTGCACTGTTACCTCTCATATTACTCCTGTCTCCATTGGTGGCTACTTCACTAGCTGCACAGATGCCTGCTGCAGATCCTTTTCCTCTGCTCTCATGCTCTCAGGAGCTTGCCTTTCTCACCTTATACACTATGTCCTTCCCTCTACCAGGACAGATACCAGCAACCACCACCCTGACCGTGTTTTTGCCTCTACCTCCTATCTTTTGAACACCCAGTACTCCAAGGTCAGCAAACCTCTGACTCCACTGGAACTTAAAATCCCATAGGACTTTCAGTGTTCATCGTTCCTTTCACATGACCCTCCCATGACCCTCTCTCACACTTGACATCATTTATCTGGCTAAGACGTGCTTACAAGTGTGGACTTCTTTCCTATATCCATCAGCTCAATGTAGTGGATAAACACCCCTTATCTGCAATGGCTGGCATCACTTACCATTGATGATCACTAACCTCACATGGGCTCTTGGTGCCTTCAGCAGTCACACTACATCTCCCTACTCCACTCACTCTCCTACTCTCCATTCCTTTCCTAAGACACATGCACTCAGTTGTCATGTCTCCTTAGCTGCCTCTCGGCTGTGGGATTTCTCAGACTTCCCTTGACTTTGGTGACTGTGGAGAGTTTTGAGGAGCCCCAGGTAGGTACTACAGAATCCTGTGTAGGACACCCCTCCAATACAATGTGTCTGTCTTTGGTATGGTTATCTCACAATTATGGGCTTTTGAGAGGAAAGTCGCAGGATTAACAGTGCCACTTTCTTCTTGTAGTACTGGCGATTGATCCCAGGAGTGCTCTCCCACTGAGTTACAGCCCCTGTCCTTCTCATTTTAAACTTAGAGATAGGGTATCACGACATTGTGGAGTCTCGCCTCCAAATTGTGACCCTCTTGTCTTCACTAGCTTGGCCACCATGACTGGCAACACTACTGTTTTCATCGCATCATATGAAGGGGACATACTAGCAATATGATTTATGACTGCTCAGGTTGACCTTACCACCTGAACAAAGTCTTGTTAAGTGTTTCCACTGGGAAGCATCTCTTCCCTTTCCATACTCTGTTCACTGGAAATCACTCTATTCAGTCCACACCTGAGTTATCCGCTACTTCCTGCAAGGGTGGAGAATCCACAGAAATGTTAGAATTCCTCAGCATGGCTGATTGTTCTCTCTCTCTTCCCAAATGGATTTATTCAATCATTTTTATTAGCATGAACTCAAATATTTGTTTTAAATTTCAAGTTATAATTCCTTACAACTGTTTATTGATGATCAGATTGCATCTGCTTTGGTTAACCCTTCAACTTCTGAACAGGCTCTGATACACATGGATCTTCTTAGATTCCTGGTAACTTGAGAGCACCTGATGCACAATACTCACCCTTCTCATGCAGGATTCCTTTCTCACTGATGCCTGGACAACTGCCCTTCCTGCAGGCCAAGGTGCTTTTCCAGATTGAGCCTGAGAATGCACAGTCAAGCTCATACATGACCAGCCCATCTGTGGTCAGCTTCTGGATCTACTGGTAGTTGATGACATATGGGATTTAACTGGTTTCACTGAGGTACAACAAGACTTCCCTTGGAGACAGCAGATGATTCTGAAGACTAGCTTATACTGGTATGAGTATAACCATGGCTGTAGTTGTGGCCATATAAATATTACTGAAGTGTGTTCTGGGATTAACTTCTAAGCTATTAGGGTCTCATTTCTATTATTTGTGAGGTAAAACTGAAACAATTTTTTAATTTAAGGGTGATTAATCTCCAATCGTTGAGACAAGACTCTTGTGAGTCTTCTACTCAGTATATGTGAAAGACTATGTTTTCCATGGTGACTGATGGAAACAGGTACTAACCCAGAGCCTGTACATGTGGCAGGCGCTTCTCTTTCCATCTAGTTTCTCTGAGTTTGGGGTCTAACTATGTTACCCAGACGTGAGCTACATGATCCCTCAGCCTTCCAATAGGCTGGGATGAGGGTGGGCACCATCTCAGCTAGTCCTGGGGTTTGTTTCTAGTGATGGAGGTTGAACTGAGGGTTTTGTGCATGCTAGTCACATACTCTACCACTGAACTGTACCTCAGCCCAGTCCTTTCCAACCTGATTAGATCATTAAACATCAGAGTTCTTCTCACCAATTCTTTCTTCACACCATTTCCTGTTGAATGCTTAAGGGTCACTGTTTGTCTGTGGATTTCAAGGTATAACTTTATCTAGTTTTACTAATGTTTCCTAACATTTTTCTTAGTCTCCTTGCAGGTCTACTTCATCAATTCTTAGATATGACCTCTGTCAGGGTGCCAGGTCTCTTTCTGTCTTTCTATACCCCCTTGGGCTTGTGTCCTCATCCTGCCTTGCAGCTTTAGGAAACAAAGGTAGCTAAGGAGCCTCAAGTTGCTATCACTCACCTGGATCCCACACCTGCATAACCCACAACCTCTTCAACATATCCACTTGACCATCTCATGAGGTGTCTTACTCTTAACATGTCTACATACATTAAAATATTCTCCACTAACCACACAACTAACTGCCAAACATCTCCTCTCTTCTGCAGTCCTTCCCATCTCAACTAAGGAAACTTCCATTTCATCCTTCACCTTGCTTAGGTTAAACTCTTGGAAAAATAGCAACTCTTCTTTTACATAGACTCTCCTGTCAAAATATATGCAGAATCTTATGATTTTTTGTATCATCTCCATGATTCCATTCTGATTTATATTACTGTTATTTCTGGCCTGACTTATTATAACAGCTACCTAACTGATCTTCCTGCTTCTCCGTTTGCCCTCCTTGAGAATTTCTCCTTAAGAAAGTAACGATGTGTGCCTCTTAAAATTTATGTGAGACCATTTCATGCCTCTACTCAGACCTGTCCAATGGTTTCCCCATATATACAGTAAAAGTCAGAATTCCCATCTTAGATAAAATTCAGAATCCTCACAAAGCACTACACAATGCCTCCTTTCTCTGACCACCTTATGTGCATTGTTTGCTCAGTGCACTGTAACTATGCTGAAATCTTTAAAGATCTTTAATGCACCTGGAACATTCCTATTTCAGGGGTTTGATAATTGTTCTTTCTTCTCCTTGGCGTGATCTTCTCTAGGTAAATAAGCATCACTCTCTTACATCCTGTGTCCAGATTTCTCCACAGTGAAGCGCTGCAAATGCACGCTTTTACAAGTAAACCCGTGCCTGACTCTCTCTCTTTCCCCACTTACCTGGCAGAGCACTTAAAGTGTCCACTGCTTTATCCATTCATCTGTGTAAGGGCATCTACATTGGTTCCTGAGTTTAACTAATGTGTATCGAGCATGCTTTCTACCCTCATGTATAACTCATTAGAACAAATTAATTATCAAAGGTAAAAGAAAGACTTGATTCTTAATGAATTATTCTAATTTAACTTATTGATTCTCTCATTCCAATAGAATATAGGTACTGCAACAGCAGGAATTTTTGTTGGTTCTCTAGACAGCAAAATAAATACTACCTAGCACAAGGCAGGTGCAAAATTATATATTGACTTAATGAATATATGAATCTAGAGATTTTTGAAAATTGTTCTCAAATCCCTTGAAAAGTATTATAGTTGCTTACACTAACTGGAATCTTTGGCAGTGGGGCAAAAAGCATTCAGGAAAGAATATCCAAATCCCATTTCCTCTGTTGTCTGGCCTTTTTTGCTGAGCCTAATATACTTTCAAGAGTCAATGTTACACACTCATCAGTACCTCCTTCCCTGTTAAGGCCAATTAATATTCCACTGTTCATGAAATGACTGCTAATTGGGTGGTTGACACATTTTGCTCTTCTATATAATACTGCTATGAACAGTTGGGGCAAGTTTTGTGTGTACATATGCTATTGCTACTTTTTTTCCTTTTTGCAGTTTTGTGGATTGAACCCACGGCCATGTGCATGCTGGGCACTGAACCGTTGAGCTACTTCTTCGACTCCATGGAAATATGCTTTTCATTCTCTTAAATAATACCCTGTTAGTGAAATTGCTATGTCATATCGTAACTGAATATTAACCTCATCAGGACTGTCAAATTGTTTCTAAAGCACTTATTTAAATTCCCACCAGCAGTATATGTGAGTACCAACTTGCTTTTTTAAATTTTATTTTTGTAACACTAGGGGTTGTACTCAGAAGTGTTTGTCTAAAAACTATATACACAGCCTGCTTTTTTTTTTATTTTGAGGAGTTTTGGGAGGCTGCCTTAAAACTTGCAATCCTCCTACCTCAGTCTGCCAAGTACCTGGGATTATAGGTGTGCACCACTGAACCTGGCCAACAATTCCAATTGTCCCACATTCTCACCAGCACTGATTGTTGTCTGACATGAGGTGTAAAGTGGTGTTCTCTGGTTTTGGTTTATACTTCCTTAATAATTAATGATGTGGGGTCACAACACAGGTGGGATGATGGGCAAAGTTCTTCACCTCAACAGCTAGAATATTTATATTTGTTTAAAGTCTACTCAGTTTGAGAATGGACATGAAATGTATCAGTTATATACCTTTCTTAGAGGTGTCATCTTGCTTTCCTCTGTTCTGGACATTAATGTTCAGAGGCTGAAGATGAAAGTTGATAATGTGATTTTTATATACAAGGCACAAAGATGTGTAGGGTAGGTGCCTCTAACTTTGTAGTAAAAGCATGTATGGCTGGAGGTGTGGAGAACTGGGACATGCTTACATGGCATGTGCCAGGCCCTGGGTTCCATACTCAGCCACACATATAAATAAATAAAATGAAAGATCCATTGACAACTAAACAACTTATTTTCAAACAAAGGTATCCAACTAGGGTACACCAACTATGTACAAAGTTGAGACTATTCTTCCATTTACTCCTTCCGAGAAACCGTACTGCTTACTAATAAAAATCTACGCTCTTTAGCCTATATATTCAGCTTTATAAATCAAAAGTAATTTGAAGTTTAGGTTCAGAATAAGGGCAGATTAGGTTTACTTAAGTTTTGATTCTAAATTCTTGATCAATGAATAACAGAAGGAAGTTCTACCAACGTCTTAAGGAAAAGTTGGCATTAAAATGGTCTTACCTTTGAGGGGCCTTCCCGGAGGTATGGAGGCTCTCCTTCGACCATCTCAATAGCCATGATGCCCAGAGACCAGATATCCACTTTAGGGCCATAACTTTTCCCTCTAACCACTTCTGGTGCCATCCAGCAAGGTGTTCCAAGCACAGAAGTGCGTTTATTCTGCTCAGGGGTGATGTGAGCACAGAAGCCAAAGTCGGCTAAGATACAAAAATGAAATATCTAGAGTTAATAGTACTAGGTATGGTTTTATAAGAGAGCCCAGCTCAGGTGACATAATTACATTTTGACTATTTGGTGCTTTTATTGTTTTTTTTTTTTTAAAAAAGATTTTAATAATAAACAAATCCAAATTGGGATTAAAATATATTGACGATGTTACATACTTCCAATTTTCCTTTTCCTTCTTTCAATAAAGAGCAAATTATTAGGAGGGTTTTAATCCTGAAGAATATATTTTATTCAAAATGTTATATTAAAACTGAAAGAGATTCAAAAAGCTGGGCAAAATCACCAAAGGTGGACACCAAACCAAAATGTACTGAATCAGGCAAAGGTCAAGACACTGAAACTTCTTTAGAAGAAAATAAAGAGAAACTAGTATGATTAAGCATACAATTTAGCAGAGAACATAGAAGAAAAAAACCATATTTAAGTGCAGTTGCACTGTCAAGGTACTTACCAGCATTAATCTACTCCAACTATCTCAAGTATAAATGAGGAATACAAAACCTACATTAGTACTAGAGATTGATTTTGTGCAGTCAGGATATGTATTTACAGTCTTCCCTTCTACTGTTAAAGCCATTCAATCACTTATGAACTACTGACATCAGGTCTGTAACTTCAGCCTCTTTTGTATTTACATAGGGATGAATAATAGCTATGAACTGTTTGATTGCTTTCACCTAACTAGGATATTTTGTAAGGTATTTTTTTCAGAGATCCTTCCATATTAGTACGTTTATGTGCCTCAGTTAAAACGATATTAGAGTGTATAAATATACCAAAGTACTATTCCTTTACTGTTTGACATTTAAGATAGTTTTAGTTTTTCTGTACCATGTTGCAGAGAATATACTTTTAGTAATTGTGTTGCATAAATGGATTAAGTTATAGGGGTGAATATGAGAAGATTAGTGTTAGGAAAAATAATGATTATAATGAAATGCATGTTTATAAAAGCCCAGTACGATTCCAAGTACCTAGTTAAAATATCTAATCCTCATAATAACTATAAGAAATAGGTTATCCCCAGCACCACAAAAAAATAAATAAATAAATAAATAAATAAATAAGAGAAATAGGTAATTTTTTTTCCTACAGGTTGTGGGAAATTTACATTTTCTTTGAATTGACACTTATACATTGAACCACATCTCCAGACTTTTAAAATAATTTTATTTATAGAAAGGGTCTGAGGGAGCTGATTTAGGACCTTGTTATGTTGCTGAAGCTGGCTTTGAACTTTCAATCCCCTACCTCATCCTCCAGCGTTGCTGAAATTATAGGGGTGTGCCAGCAAGCCAAACATGGGTGATTTCTTTTGAATTTATTCATTTCTCTGTGTGTGGATGGGTGGGTCGGTGTGTGTGTGTGTGTGTTTGTGTGTGTGTGTGTGTGTGTGTGTGTGTGTGTGTTGGAGGTGAATTAATTCCAGGGTCTTCTGCGTAATAGGTAAGTGCTGATGTTGGTGGGGGGCTTTTTTCCAGGGATGGAACCCACGATTGCTTGACCACTGAGCAACATCTGCAGGTGCTTTTTATATGTTTTCAGATAGGGTCTTACTAAGTTGCTTAGGGCTTCACTAAGTTGCTGAGGCTGACTTTGAACTTGTGATCCTCCTGCCTCAGCCTCCAAAATCACTGGGATTATAGGCATGCCATACTATACCCAGCTCAAGTTATGCTATCTATTGTTTTTTAAATATCTTTACTTGTCAAAGGATGCTTTATTTTGTCTATTTTTTATTTATATGCAGGGATGAGGATTGAACACATGGCCTCACCCATGCCATGGAAGCTCTCTACCACTGAGCGACAATTCCAGGCCCTGCTTACTATTACAATTATTCTCATCGTCAATTACAGGAAAACAAAGCATATATAGTTTTAGTTAATTCACCTAAGATCATTTATATGGTAAATGTCCAAGTCCTCAAAAAACATCCAAAAATGGATGTGATTATCTACTTACAACTTTCCCACTAAGATAATTCAAAGATATGATCTTATATTTTGAGGACCTGATTGAATAACCTTTAGAGGTTGTAGTTTCATAGTTCTACTTGAGACCTACAGAGGGCAGGGCAGGAATTCAGAGATTATGAACACAGCAAATAAGTTCAGGTTGATTTTCATGACTCTACTGTGTCTCAAGGAGAAAAAACATTGAAAAGTGGGATATGTCCCTTGTCATCTCTGACATCATGGTCATATAGCCTTCTCCTTGATGAGGCTATACTGTACAAACTCAGATATTGATGAAGAGTACAGTCAGAAAATCTAGTACAACAGATGGCAGGAACCAATTCAAATTTGTCTCTTCAAAATAGCATCAATGCTATGAGAGTCTCAGGCATTGTTTTTTGATATTTTCATTTTTAAACTCCTTAAATATTCTGAAGTTGGTACTAATATCCTCCTCAGTGAATAAATGGGAAAAGAGACAAAAAGAGATTAACTTGCCCACCATTATTCAGCAAAGAGTAGCAAATCTGCTATTTAAACCCAGTCTAGTTCCCAGTTCATGGCCTTTACCACTTGATTCTTTCCCTTTCCTTATATTAATTTTGAAAAATGTTAACAGAAGAGATATTATATTAAAAAGTGAGGAAAGTGCAAAAAAGTAAATGCTTTTCTTCACTTGTTACTCACTAAGTTTCACTGATCCATCCATTCCCAAAAGGACATTGTCACTTTTGATGTCTCTATGAATGACATGATTAGCATGTAAAAACTCCAATGCCTGTAAGCACTAAACAAAAGAAAACACATATCAATGAACATTCCTGAAAAGTCCCAATACCTAGTTCACAATGTAGTTAGAGTAGTACTTATGGCTTGAGCACTACCTCTAGGCCTCACCCAAACCCCTGCAACACTGAACATTTATAAAGAAAAACCTCCTCTCAAATGCAAATTGCTGAAAATATCTTAATTAGTAGCAATATCCCTGCCATACTCTGATCACTTCTGGAGAACTTATTAGATAATCTCCTATCAGGACTTTTTTTCCTAGAGACTACTTTGTTTGTTTTAGGTGAGGCCTTTCTGTGTTGGCCAGAATGGCTGAGACTGCGGACATCTACCAATTCCAAGCTGGGGATCAACTCCAGGACAATGTGTATGCTACACAAATGGTCTACAACTGAGTTACAGCCCCATTCTGTGCCATGGATTTTTAAACTTAGTCTTCAGTGCTCTCTTATAAAATGATGGATGAGTCCATACAACTTCTAGGCTCTTCAGGTTTAAATGCCTAACAGTACATAAATTCTTTGGAAATTACTTCAACAGTAGAGAATAAACTGCAGTTATTTGCACTTGAACCCGAAGGTACTCAGAAGTCTAAACATATGAATATGAGTCCCTGAGAGAAGCAGGTATTAATGAGGGTGGTCTGGTTGCATTCAGGGAATTGTCAAGGTGATGAACCAATGTCCTCTTCATTTCTTCTCTGGTAGATTTTATGTTAACCTATATGCACAATCTGACATCACTAATGAAATAGTATGTTAATGGTAGTGCTCATTAGTAAAGAACTTGCCTAGCATAAGTGAGACTCTAGGCCTGATCCCCAGACCTGAAACGAACAAAAGAAACAGACACACAAAAAACCACCACAATTAAACGTAAATACATGGAATGATGTCATTGTCTCCATTTACAACAGAAAATATTTTCTTTCTTGATGAAAGTAAGAATAAATTCTTCCCTTCCTTAACAACAAAAAGAAGATGAGATTTTAAAATTTTCTCTGCCCAGTGGCTTTTGAATATGAAGTAAAAGAATGAATGGTATATTTGGGAATAGTTAGTCGTATTTTATTCTTATTACTATTAGGGTAGAACAACTAAGGCTGCACATTATTTCTAAGTACTAAGAATCTCATTCAAAATATTATAACGTAAAATAGAAAATATCAAAGACACTGACAAATTTTTAGAGATTTATGATCCTCCCAAACTGAATCACGAAGACGTACACAATTTAAACACATCAATTGCAAGCACTGAATTAGAAGAAGTCATCAAAAGACTACCAACCAAGTAAAGGTAGGAGCAGATGGATTCTCAGCCGAATTCTACAAGACCTTTAAAGAACAACTAATACCAGTACTCCTCAAAGTATTGCAGAGAGTACAATAGAGGGTACCCTTCCAAACTCATTCTATGAAGCTAGTGTCACTCTGATACCAAAACCAGACAAAGCTGTATCACAATAGCTTCAGACAAAAATACTTGGCAATCAATCTAACAAAAGAGGTGAAAGAGCTCTTCAGTGAAAATTATAGAACACTAAAGGAAGAATTCGAAGTGAACCTTAGAAGATTAAATATCTCCCATGTTTCTGGATAGGCAGACTTAATCTCGTCAAAATGGCCATTCTACCAAAGGTGCTACGGGGATTCCATAAAATTCCAATTAAAATCACAATGACATTCCTCATAGAAATAGAAAGCAATCACGAACTTCATCTGGAAGAATAAGAAATCTCCAATAGCCAAAACAATCCTCAGCAAGAACAATGAAGCAGGAGGTATCACAATACCAGAACTCAAACTACACTACAGAGCAATAAACTAAACTACACTACAGAGCCAATAAATGTCATTTTATTGGCACTAAAATAGACAGGCAGTCCAATGATATGGAAGAGAAGACACAGGGACAAACCCACATGAATACAGTTACTTCATACCTGACAAAGGAGTCAAACACATTCAATGGAGAAAAGATAGCCTGTTCAACAAATGCTGCTGGGAAAAATGGAAATCCATATGCAGTAAAATGAAATTAAAACTCTACTTCTCACCCTGCACAAAAATCAACTCAAAATGGATCAAGGACTTAGCAATTAGACCAGAGATCATGCACCAAATAGAAAACAAACTGAATAATCATCACGTTGCCTTAGGATCACACTGCATTAACAAGACTCCCAAAGCACTAGAAATCAAAGCAAGAATAAATAAATGGGATGGACTCAAACTAAAAAGCTTTTTCTCAGCAAGGGATTCAATCAATGACATGAAAAGAGAGCCTACGGAGTGGGAGAAAATCTTTTCCACATGCGCTTCAGATACACCAATAATATCCACAACTTATAAAGAACTTACAAAACTTTACACCAAAAATACAAAGAACAAAATCAATAAATGGTCAAGGAACTGGACCATTCTTCAGACATTTACAGAAGAATATATACAGGCAATTAATAAACATGAAAAAGTGTTCAACATCCCTAGTAATTAGAGAAATGAAAATTGAAAGAACTCTAAGATTTTATCTTAGTCCAATTACCGTGGTTATTATCAAGAACATAAACAATATTAGATGTTGGTGTGGATGTGTGGGAAAAGACACACTTTTATATTGCTGGTGGAGTTGCAAATTGGTGCAGCCACTCTGGAAAGCACTTTGGAGAATCCTCAAGAAACTTGGGATGGACCCACCTTTGAACTGATTTATTTAAATCCTAGGATTTTACCCAAAGGACTTATCATTCACATACTACAGTAACCCAGCCACATCAATGGTTTTAGCAGCTCAGTTCATAAGAGGTACATTGTGTAACCAACCTAGATGTCCTTCAAGATATGAATGGATAAAGAACCTGTGGTGTATATACACAGTGGAATATTATTCATCCATAAAGAGCAATAATATTACGGCATTTGCAGATAAATAGTTGGACTTGGAAAATATCATGCTAAGTGAAATAAGCCAATCCCAAAAAACCAAATGCCAAATGTCTTCCATGATAAGTGGAAGATGATATATATTGGGGGTAGGGGATTGGGAGGCGGAGAAGAATGGAGGAACTTTATGCAGTGGGAAATGAGCGGGAGAGGGTATGTAAAATGGTGCAATCAGACAGAAGTCATTACCCTATGTGCATCTATGATTACACAAATGGTATGAACCTACATCACGCACAAACATAGAAACGAAATGATGTACCCCATTTGTGTACAATCAATCAATGTGTACTCTGTAAAAATTAAAAAAAGTAAGAAAAATACTTCCCTTCCGTAAGTACAAATATAAGATGAGTTTTTAAATTTTTCTGTCCCCTATGGTCTCTGAATATAAACTAAAAGGATAAATAATAAATTTGGGAAAAGTTATCTATATTTTTATTCTTATTAATATCAGAGTAGAAAAATAAACTCTACTCATTATTTCTAAATCCTAAAACTCTCATTCGAAATATTCTACTGCAATACAAGGAACAAAAAAGATATAAATGGTATCAACATATCATTTTTACCAGGCGTTTACTAAGATTCTTGAAAAGAATAAAGTCACAGAAAATCCCTGGTACAAAAAGTAGAAATAAACTTGTCACCATTTAAATATTTTGGAACTTCAAAAAAGACACAAGTAATTGTCAGTAGAACAATTAAACTGATTTCATATCAACTATGAAAAATTTGAGAAAAACAAATTAAGAGTAAATAGATAAAGTCTTGTAAATTTTTGATTAGTTTTTAGGGTGTCAAACAACATTTGTTAAGGGATATAATGTGCAGAACTATGAAAGAGTCCTGATTTCTTCTTTAACCATTAGGTGGAACACTTCTCATAATTATATTTTTTCAGAACTTTGCCTTAATAAAAATAATTCACTACATATTACACAAATTTTATAATTCACTATGTATTATAGAACTGTCTCTATGTTTGTCATTCATGTCAATGATCCCTGTGACTTCAGGAAAAGTCGTGTCAGGTTCCATGACAATAAGCAGACCATATAAAGTCTTCTTTGTAGAAAGGTTAAAGACATACAGATGAAACACTTGTTGTTGGCTAGTACTTGACTAATTAGGAAAATTCTACTAACATAAGCAAACAATACCTCAAGAATGCATTAAAAAATATGAAGGAACAACCAATTTATTCAACTTCAGTGAGCTCAATGAAGCCAGAATCAGATATAATCATATTAAAGTTAAACATATGTCTTAGATTGTCCGTTTTCATTCTAGTTTCCAGTGTGGGGAGTGGGAGAGGATGGGGGGTGAGAGGTGGGGTACTGGGAATTTATCTAAGAGAGATTTTACCACTGATTACACCTCCAGCCCTTTTTATTTTTCTTTGGAGACAGGGTCTTACTAAGTTCCTTAGGCCCTTGCTAAGTTGCTGAGGCTGGACTTGAGTTGGGGATCCTCTTTCCTCAGCCTCCTGAGTCACTGGGATTATAGGCATGTACCACCACACCTGGTGAGGGGCTTGTTTTTAATAGCATCCCCATTGAGTCTCAATTTGCCCTGTCTGGATGGTAAACTATGGTGGTGTCTACAATGAGATTCACCTGTGAATTTATTTCTTCAAAGACCTTAACCAGGCATGCTTGTAATCCCAGTCCCAACTGACATGGGGGTAGGAGGATTAAAAATTCCAAGGCAGCCTAGGCAACTTCGGAGATTGCATTAGAATAAAAAAAAAAAAAAAAAAAAAAAAAAGATGAAGGTCAAAAGGACTAGGGATGTAGCTCAGTGGCAGAGAGCACATGGTTTCAATTCCCAGGACCACAAAAAAATAAAAAAGGGCCTATTCTTCATTCCCAAGGTATCCTACACATGAAACGCTAAAAATGGCATTTAAGATAAATCAATATGGAATTCCTTGCAGAAAATGTGTATGATAAATATTGCCTCTTCAGAAAACCTTTCCTCCATTCGTCTCTTCCTCTCACCTTACCCTACTTTATCCAAAATAGAGCAAACGTACCTCTCTGCACACAGCAGCAATCTGTGCTTCAGACATACATGTCTCTGTGACGACATCAGTAAGTGGCCCACCAGAAAGGTACTCCATGATGACAAATAAATCATGTCCTAACAGGTAACTAAAAATAGACCATGAAAAACATATTCACATTTTAAGTTTTCTAAATATGTGGCACTCTATGTTCAACCATTCAAATGTTAAGCACCATAAGAAGAACACTGGAGAACTGATAGTTGCAGACCTAAGAACAAAACTGGAAAGTTACTATGTAACAGCACAAACAAGTACTCAGGGGTCATTCGGATATTCATTATGATTTTTACGTCACTGTTTTCCCATAATAATTGTCAACGTGTAGAAATAAGACTTTCCCATCCAAAATAACTCTATCCCATGGGAATTATTGGTCTTCTTTTGCAGATATGATGACAGAGGCTGGAGATGTTAGCTAGCTCATATGAGGTCACATAATAAGTGACAGAATCTGCATTTGAAGTCAAGTTCTATGGATTCCAAATCCTATGGCTTATCTTAACTACCATTCTATGCTGACTTGAAATATTATTTGAAAGGAAGAAAAATATACTTGAAAAGTCATTTCTATGGATGCAGATTCCAGATTTAGGGTTAAAGTATCATAATAGTTTATCATTTCTCCATCCTAAACAAATTTATATGTGGAAAAAAATCTCCTGTAACCCCCTAATAAAACCACTAGTATCATTTTTTACTACTCAACATTCATTCAGAAATATGAAGTTTTTTTAAAAAATTGAATAACATACTTAGTTTTCTATTCTGTTTTGTCCTTTGTAAAGATCAATTTCTAAATTACATGCATTTTTGTTTGAGGAGGTGCACATACTGTGGACTGACTAGGGGGCATTTGAACACTGAGAAACATCCCCAGCTCTATTTTGAATTTTATTAAGAGACAGGGTCTCCCTGACTTGCTTAGCACCTTGCTTTTTTGCCAAGGCAGGCTTTGAATTCATGATCTTCTTGCCTCAGATTTCCCTGCCACTTGGATTACAGGCATGAGCCACTGAACTCAGCCTACATGAGCTTTTGATACACATATACAATTTTCCCATGAAGAACAGCATAGAAATAAAAACTCTCCTAAAAGGTTCAGAATTGTGCTAGTCACCTCTCTGCTTAAGACATAAATCCCAGTGAACCATTCCTTAATATTTCTGCTTCTGATCATTTGAAATGAATATTCACACCATCAGCAATGTCCTGCATTTAGGCGCCTTCTCACTTACCAAGTAATGTCCTCCTCAAAAAAGCACCATCTAACTTGGAATATTCTATTTTCACCTCTCCTCTTTCTCCCTTAAGTTTACTTCTCAAAATTGACATTGTGAAGTAGACAGCCTCCATCGAACCGAGCGATTATGAATTTCCACATTTTTATCCCAGTGCTTGAAAGAACCTCACATATATTTACCTTTCTATGTACTGTACTATATTTTGATGTCTCAAGCTCTTCATTATGAATAACTCATTAAGGACCAGATCCTTTCTTTGCTCTTTATTTAATTGAATCCACTTTATGGCAACCTATAATGGAAATAGAATTGAATAAAAATAATGGTTTCCCTCATTCTTTTAAAAGGTAACCAACACCAACTAGTTAATAACTAATAGTAACACGTTATATGTAGTGAGACCAGAACTGACAAAAAAGGAGTACTTTTACATACACACTGACTATTTTTACACTACACACACCCTAAATATTTTCAGATTGATCTGCAGTGGATTAACCAATCTAGCTTCAGTCTAGTGCCAGGAACTCAGCCTCCTTTTACTGCAACCTGGGAAAATATTTTTTAATCCTTGCTGATTCATGACATAATTCCTTCTTTGTTCCCCCTAAGGTGAGAATAGCTATCAAATTATTTAAATGAATTCCTACATTATATCCAACTTTAAAAATGCATTTCTATTGCTCTTGGTTAGCTTTATCTAGTTTTTTCTCCTAAACAGAAAGCTAACCTAATAACTGGAAGTATACAAAAGTTGCTACCTTCTTTCCCAAAGACATATCGACAGCAGTGAAAACTGTACCAGAAAGCCTAGGGGGGGAAAGACACAATCAGAGTTAATGTTTATAAATCACTACCATTTATACTATCTAGAGACTTTATACTTCTCACAACTGAAAAAGGGTTAAATAACACTTAAGATGTAGAGTCTTTGAAGAGCAAAATGACACTTTCTTTCTTTCTTTAGACAGAGAGGAAGTAGGGGTTCCACAAGACAGGGATCCACAGCATTTAGAATCTTCAAAACAAAACCAGGAAAGAAAAACAGGAGGAAATCCTTGTGGCCAAAACCTTTACTTGAAATATTTCAGGACTAAAAAATTATAGGGAAAAAGATAAGAGAAAGAGTAACATATGCTCATGAATACAGAGCCCTGCTGAAGAAACAGGACTGCAAATAAGCCTGAGATTTCCGGGCACGCCCTTTCCTATGATATTCTTCCTCCACCCAAGGGTAACCTGTATCTGGAGTTCCTCCTGTGTTTCATGTGCATCCTTATTTTTATTTTTATTGTAAACAAATGGGATACATGTTGTTTCTCTGTTTGTACATAGTGTAAAGGCATACCATTTGTGTAATCATAAATTTACATAGGGTATTGTTGTTTGATTCATTCTGTTATTTTTTCCCTTTCCACCAGCCCTCCCACACCCCCTCTTTACCCTCTATACAGACCTTCCTTCCTCCATTCTTGCCTCCCTCCCTAACCCTAACTCTAACCCTAACACTAACCGCTCCCTCCCACCATTATGTGTCCTCATCCACTTATTAGCAATATCATTGGACCTTTGGTTTTGTGAGATTGGCTTATCTCACTTAGCATGATATTCTCCAATTTCATCCATTTGCCTGCAAATGCCATAATTTTATCATTCTTTATGGCTGAGTAATATTAAATTGTATATATATATACCACAGTTTCTTTATCCATTCATCAATTGAAGGACATCTAGGTTGGTTCCACAATCTGGCTATTGTGAACTGAGCAGCTATGAACATTGAAGTGGCTGTATCTCTGTAGTATGCTGATTTTAAGTCCTTTGGGTATAGGCCAAGGAATGGGATAGCTGAATCAAATGGTGGTTCCATCCTTTTTTTTCTCTTTTTTCGGAGGTACTGGGGATCGAACTCAGGGCCTTGTGCTTGGGAGGCTCATGTGCATCCTTCACATGCACCATTCTCTACTTTGAACTATGAAGTTTCAGTTTCTCTATCTTTTCTGCAATTTCCTTTGTGAATTGGCTAAATGCCTGGCTGGGGATGGTGGAATAAGCCTGTAGGAGATCTGAGGAAGTAGCTCAGTGCTCAAGTGCCTCAGGGTTCAGTCTCCTGTAACTTAAATAATGAAATAAATAAACAATGAATTCATAAAGAAATGACGGAATTCACCTGGATTTGTAATACCTGTCTCTCTATGTAGGTAATATTTATTCAGACTAAATTATTCAATATATAACATGTATTACCATGTTCAAAATATTCAGTAAGTTTCAAATTATTATTATTATTCAGTCTGTGCTGAACTGAGTTTGTCAAAATGAAACTCATTAGGAAGTTTCAGAAATTCTCATTCTAAAATCCACTAATTCTTTCTAAATCCACAGATCATTTTCCAGAGATTAGTAACATTAGGAAATCAAGATGCTCATTTGATTTCAAGGAATACAGGAATGAAATTAGTTGGTAAACTCTGAAATCCATTTATGGAGCAAAATCAGACAGACAGACTCAAAGATCACACTCAATGATATGATTCAAAAACATTTTATATATATATATATATATATATGTTTTTTTTTTTGTACTGCGGTTGAACCCCTTGGCACCTTCCCACTGACCTAACTACCCAGTCCCTTTTGATTTAAGGATCCAAACTAAATTGCTGAGGCTGCCTGAAAACTTTCAATTCTCTTAACTCAGCTCCTGAATTGCTGCCAATGCAGCTGAGTTCTGCCATGCCCAGCTAACTGCAAGGGGTTCTGCTTTGCTTTGTTTTTCTTTGTGAAATGTCAGGGATGGAACATAGGACCTCACATATCCTAGGCAAGTGCTCCACACTCAACAATATACCCAGCCACAAATCAATGTTTTTATGAATTATAATCCTACAAAGAAATTGACTTTTAAATATGTTATGGGCAATTTTTCCATCTAAGAATCCCTTACCATCTATGATTAAAAAAGGTCGAAGAAGAAACAATGATGAACAGTCATTGCTAACGAGTAGGGATTTTTAATAATTGCTTTATATATTTACACAAACCCCCCAGGATACCACTCACAGATTATAGTGAGTGTTCAATCTCAGGGGAAAAGAGTGATAATGCTGAATACCCATAAGTAGTGAATATTAGGAATATGATTATAAACACTTACCCTTCTCCAATTCTTTCAAATCCTGTATATTTTCTCATAGGGTCACCTATGGTCACAATAGTTCCTATTTTGAACAAAAATAACTTTGAAAGCACAGTCAAACATTTCTAAAAAATTAATTTTGCTATCATAATTCCTTTTCAGTAAACTCTACTGATTTGAAAACAGTGGTTTTCAAACATATCAAGTTTCAATGATAATTTGTTTCAAAGAAAACACTGAAGAAACTTTTCAAAAGCAAACGATATCAGAAACAAAAAGACACATACTCTCCATGAAGTTAGGACACCTAACTACTCATTTTCTCAAATATCATGACATTTCGGAGCAAACAGTTCTTCTAGTCAGCCTGTGACTTCAGGGATTTCTTAATGACAATTCCACCAGGGTAGGTGGCACATGCCTGTAATCCCAACTGTTCAAGAGCTGAAGCCAAAGAATCACAAGCTTGACACCAGTCTTGGAAACCCAGTGAGACCCTGTCTCAAAACAAAAAAGACAAAGGGCTGGGGGATAGCTCAGTGGCAAAGCGCCCCTGGGTTCCTTTGCCAGTACCAAAAATATACAGGAACTTGGCATTCCTGGAAAACTGTTCACTCTACTTTTCTACTCCACTGCATGGGTTACACACTAGTGCTAAGTTATGAAACTCTTTACAATTAGTCATAAGAAATGAATGATATCCAAATGACTGATCCTAAAGGGCTTTTCTGGCTATTCCACTGTATCTTCTTTTAATATATTTAGGAAACCACTTACTACTCTATAGATGACTCTAATAAGAGCTAATCAAATATTTATTGTTGAATATTCAAACCTATCACCAAGAAATGGAAATTAGGAGGTTGGATTTAAAATCAGAACTAAATACTTATGACCATTAAGTCCAAACATTAGAAAATCACATTAAATTTGCACTTACTAATGAGAAAAGAGGATAGGACATATGAAGGAAACTCAAATAATCTTATGTAGGTACTTAATCTCAACTTAACTACTAAGGTTCAAGTCAAGATACTAAGGACCAAAGATACTGGATGTGAGAAATAAGTTCACAAATGAATAGTCACAACTCCTATCCTAGTTGATATTTTCAAAGCAGCAGCCCTCCTAAGATAAGGACTATTTCATATAAACATCTGTAGGATACCACAGTCAAAGCAGTTTTATATTTCACAGTACAAAGGAATCAAGAACAAATCAATGTACAACATGTAAATGCTTGGGACAAACCATCTAAAATGTATTTTTTCTATGAGGTCTCTAGGTCATACTGTTCTTTATATGTATACTTACTGTAGCCTTCTAAACAAACACTATTTTTACCCCCTTCTTGGTACTGTTGAAATTATTTATAAAGATTGATTCAGGCCACCAATATTTAATGAAATCAAAGGGAGAAGGAAAAAGTGTTTTTCCTTGGAATATATTTTATGTCTAAACGTTTCTATTTTAAAATGCTATAGGTCTGGACAAATATGTACAAACCTCCTTTGATGAGGTTTCCAACTATCTCCATCTTCATCTGCTTTTAGATTTGGCTTATAGGAAAGAAGGGCTCCCAAAGGAACTGACTTCCCTATCAATACATAATAAATATGTTCCCACTGCCATGACAAACAAGAGGAATGTTAATTACCCTTCACTGGTTTTGGGTAGTACTGCAGATTGAGTCCGGGGCACTCTACCCCTGAACTGTCTCCCCAACGATATTTACATTTTATTTTCAGAAGGCTCTCAATCAGTTACCCAGACTGACCTTCAACTTGAATTCCTCTGCCTGAATCTCCTATACTGCTCTGATTATATACATGTGCCACCATGCCCAGCTCACTACATGTTAATTGAAGCAAATATTCTTACAAGATATAAAATTTTCTTTCTGTCATAAGGCAAAATAAAAGCATAGAGCAATACAACGGTGACTTTTTTTTTTTTTTTTTTTTTTTTTGTGCTGGGGGTAGAAACCAGGGCCTTGCACACCAGGGAACTGCTCTCCTAATGAATTGTATACCTAGACTTGAATCCAATGTATTAAGAAATGTGAATTCATGAATAATGTGAACTGTATGTATCTTACTTAGATTCTTCATAATCTCTTCATCTCTCAAATTTGTCTTCTGTTTCAGATTGTCTGAAGCCTTGTCACCACTGTCAACACGTGCAGGAATAGGGTCCTTAACATACCCTATGGAAATCTGCAGACACATAGTTCATTACTGAGTTTTAAGAATAGTTTTTGAGATCATCTTACTGGTGCTGTATTCAGTTCCTTAATTTTTAACCAAAACTAATTGTCTCTCTTATTGTTCTAAAGAATGCAATAATTTCAGAGTACAGAAAACATGTGTTAAAAAAATGTGAAACCTTCTTTGCCATAGCATGAATGTATTTAAAAGAAGAACTAGCAGCAGGGTGCAGTGGTCAATGCCTGTAATCTCAAGGACTTGAGAGGCTGAGACAGGAGAATTCCAAGTTGAAAGACAGCCTCAGCAAATTACTGAGGAACTAAGTAACTTTGGAAGATCTAGTCTCAAAATAAAAAATAAAAAAGTGGCTGGGAATGTGTTTTAGTGCTTTAGTACCACTGGGCTCAATCCATGGTGCTCCCTAAAACACAAAAATTATAATTAGGAAAAATAGCAAGCCCATGAATAAAATGTATGTGTGCTCAGATCTAAAATAATGTCACAGTGGCTAGGCTGGTGGCTTAGTGGTAGACCTCTTATGTAGCACCTGTGAGGTACTGGGTTCAATCCTCAGTACCACATAAAAAATAATAATAAAATAAAGTATTGTGTCCATCAACAACTAAAAATATTCTTAAAATTGAAAAGAAGAAAAATAGACTATGACAAAGTAATAAAAAAAAGCAGAGTTTAAAATTATTTTTAATATGGACGATAAAATGCAAATTAGCCAAAACCTAGATATTAAATAAACATTACTGATTACCAAAATACATATACATAGGTATATGCACTATGCTCAGTCATCTTAAATTGCTGTTTGATATATTGCATTTCCTATCATGTGTAAAGTGTCTTGTCAATATAAGATTATACTGCCAAGCCTGGTGGCATGTGCCTATAGTCCCACCTGCTCAGAAGGCAGAAGCAGGGGAATCAATTGAGCCCAGTAATTTGAGACAATTCTGAACATCACAGGAATCCCCACCATACACCCAAAGAAAGAAAAGAAAAGAGATCAAAGTGATGTGTTCCAATAACTAAGAGCGAGAAAATGACCCAAAATTAAATAGAGGGCTGCAGCCGTGCCTCAGTGCTACAGCTCTTAGCTAACATCTTCAAGGCCATAAGTTCTCTTCCTTATTAATACTACCCCACAGCAGAAATCTAAAGAAATGTGCAAATTCATCGATGTAATGGAATGCACTTACATTTTTTTATCAGAATTTGGGGATGAACCCAAGACATTCTACCACTCAGCTATATCCCCAGACCCAGCCCTTTTTATTTTGAGAGAGAGTCTTGCTAAAATGCCAAGACTGGCCTGAAACTTGTGATCCTCCTGCCTCGGTTTCCTGACTTGCTGGAATTAGTCCTGTGCCACCAAACGAGCTTTAAAATCTATTTCCTAGCTATTACAATGGTGCACACCTGCCTTCCAGCACTCAGGACTTTGATGTAGGAGGACTGCTTGAGCTCAGGAGTTCAAGACTGGCCTGGTAACATAATGGGACTCCATCTCAGGAAAACAAAAAACCCACAAAACTGTTAGTCAACTTTCCTTTTCTTTTCCACTGCTGAGGATTGAATCCAGGGCTTCTTTACCATTGACCTACATCCCCAGGATTTGGGGAGTTGCATTTAGTTTTTATTTTAAGACACAAAACAATTCTCTTTCCTTTACTGGTCTTCAAAATTGTGATCTTCCTGCCTCTGCCTCCTCAATGGCTGGTGTTCTAGTTGTGCACCCCTGCACCCAACTCAGGTTTCAAGTGTGCAGTAAGTAACTGCAGGTACCTTGCTGTCCATTATGTCTCAGAAACTTACTGTCTAACTGAAACTTTGTATTTCCTGATTCATATACTAGCACATTGGAATATTAATATCAATAATATTAATATTATTAATATTAATATAATATTCATATAATAGCACATAATGAATATGTTCCCTTTCTATTATATGAAATGATTTCAGGTGCATGTGGCATTATCCAGGCTGATGGGTTTTTCTCTCTTCTCATTTTCAGCCCTTGCCAGGAAGTCAGTCGGTTCAGTCACTGCAATTTTTAGTGTTACTACATTTTCAGGATGAGTGAAATGGTACATGACTTGCCCAAGTTCAGTGAGCCAGATAATATTGGTTCCCAAGCTTGGGTCTCAGAGAACAATGCTCTTCCCTTCCAGAAGGGATTTTTCCCAGCCCCTCAGAGCCTCCCTCACACCCTGAGTAACATGCTTCTCTGACGCAAGGACAGACAGGCAGAGCAGCCATAAGAAACAGAAAAAATATGAGTATAGAACAGGCAGGGGTCTTGGCACTCCCACAGGGGAGTGAGTGAGGGCTCAGGCACAAGAGGACTCCACATGGGGCTCAGGGCCTCTGCTATGTGTCCTGGCATTGTTGGGTGTGAAGGTGAATGGGAGTGTCAGCCTCCTCTGGGGCCTCTCCCACTACAGCACTGGGCTGATGGGAAGCTCAACACAGGGTCAGTAAATGGGGGCTCATCCTAACGTCCACTCCACAGCTCAGAGTCAAGTCCGTGGGCATCTGTAGGCAGGACAAACAAGAGGACTGGCACCAGAAGTCACTGCAAGGTCCCTTGTTGTGGGGCTTGCCTTATCCACCCCACTGTACTCCTAATGCTCCATTCCGAATATTTCACAAAGGACTTCAAGTAAAAGGATCCATTAATAAAAAGAAATCTGCTTGAAATCAGTAACTACAAAACTAGTCTCAGTCCTCATTAATAACTGAGGAAACTGAGGCCAAGAAAAGAAGGGACTGGACCAAGGTCAGCCAGAAAATGATTCAGTCTTTTCTCTTTGTCTATCCAGGGACAGCTGGGTGTGCTCTGAAGCCCTGTGACCTGGATAGGTCCATAATCCCCTAGGTCCATCATGCTGTTCCTTATGTACCAAGTGCTTCAGCTTAAGGACCAGTCCCACCCCAGAGGCTTCCCCCAGTACCTATGCAACCCACAGACAACCGTGTTCCAATGGCCACCCGCGATTCCTCACCTCCCGTAAGGCTGTGGCCTCTCCGCTCCCTTGGGCACCCTGAGATGGAGACGTGGGCCAAGGGAGGTTTGGGAGTCGCTGGGGAGAATGGATTGGTGAGCCCATGGTGTCCAGTGGTGGCCACTGAGTTCCCTCCTCTCTCTGGAAAAGCAGGTCTTCTGACATGTACCTGGGAAGCGACAGGTCAAATATAAGGGGTCACTTCCCACCTTGGTCTGGGCTTCCTGACCACCCTCTCCACTCAGCTTGCAAAGCACAGAGACCAGGCTTCTTAACCAGGAGCCCATCCAGCATGCAGTTTCCCTCTACCCCAATTCTTGGGGCAACAATCAAGAGAAACAAAGTACAGTGAAATTCACAGGGGACCCCAGGTAGCTCTGGAGAAAACCCCAAAGGAAAGGATCAATGTGTGTCGGGGCCTGGAAGATGGGGTAGGGATCAGGGAAGAGACCCAGCTTCAGCCCTCCTGACCAGCCCCAGCGTCCCCACTTAAGCCCCTGGTTTACCAACTCACTTGGGTCCTAGTGGTGCACAGAGGGTGGTATACCAGTTCCTGGCCCAGCCCTGGTCAAATGCGTTGTCATGCTAGAGGGAGATGGGGATGGGAAGAGGAGCTCAGAACCAGCAGGAATGGGCAAGGCCATTTCCCTGGACCCTCCCTAAGTTGCTCAATTAAGCCTGGGTCTCAACACAGGCATGTGGAAGACTGCAAGGACAGGGAAGCCCAAGAGAGACCCAGAACCTCCTGCCTTCCAGCATTCCTAGAAAGTGTGTCCTCCCTCGACCCACCTGTGAGCAGCTCTCCCCAGATGAGTGCTAACAGAGCACACCTGTCCTGCCTCCTTGGGGCTGTCACATCACCTTTTACCTCCCTCTGCCACATGCTTCTGGGTCTCCACTGACCACATCTGTCCTCCTGCCTCGTCCTTCCAGATACCTTTTAAAATCTTCCTTGTGCAGCCAAACAGATCCAAATATTGTTTCTCCACATGCTCCCACTTCACTTTTTTACCTCTCAAATATTTCTGAAATGTCCCTTCATTGAATTGCACTGTCAGGCAGAGCAGGGATGCCCAATTATATTTTCCTGCTGAGAACTCACATGGCCCAGGGAAACCTGGGCTAAAGGCCTTTAATACACAAAGCAGTAAAGGTCACACTCAAAGGTCAAGTCTTCCCCTGGACGCTGACTGGCTTCTCCCCTCCCTTTTTCCACTTTGTCCTTCCCCTGAATATATTCACCACATTCACCACCTCCTCTTCCCAGACAAGGGTCAGTCTCACCTCAACCTCAGGAGCTCAATAACCAGTAACAAAGAAATAAATCCCAGTCACTGCACTGGGGGTTGAAGCACATTGCAAACAGCAGGCTGGCCTGCATTTTGTGTGGTGAGGGCAACTGCAAAACTAGGCCCTGAGCATCACTGAGTGCTCAGGAAAGTGCAGAGAGAGGGAATCATGGGAAACATGCAGGCAACCCAGCCCATAGCACCCAGGTACATGCAGAGAAGAAGCCCAGAGCTTTACATGCTAAGACAGGCAAGAGGACTATTTCAGCTACTTCTGGTTGCAGAGGCTGTTTCCTGGGCAGAAAGAGCAGTCTGAAGGATGTCTTCTGGGTTTGCCCAATGATGAGAGCCCCATCCTGACAGCTAGGGCAGAGTCTGGGCTGATGTGGGCCAGGGAATGAAGGATGGATCTGGTGATCAGGATCAGCTCCACCAGGGAATAAAGCATAGAGGGTACAACAGGTGGAGTCCACACCTAGGACATGTAGGGTGGGGGTCACATGGATTTAAGATGAGACACAAATATGTGTAGACAACAAAAGGAGGAATGACTGTAACAGCACCATTTTTTGTGCCAGTCACTGTTTTCACACATAAATACTGTGCTCATTAATACATGATTCCGGAAAGAGATAAACCACAAAGACATAGGAAGAGAAACTGACAACAAGTGTGAAAGAATTTTCTGTGGTAGAGAAAGTGTTCTAACCTTGATCATGATGGAGAACACAACGACAGTGTCCATTTGTCAAATTCCCTAACTGTAGACTAAATCGGGGGAATCTTACTGTTTGTACATTATTCCTCAATAAACGACTTTATAAAATAGTTTTACAATGGCTCCCATGTTTCCACTTCTTCCCTAGTGAATTCCATGATTGAATTTCCGGATGTTTATAATCTTGATGTCCACAGGTTCAACTCATTGCCCCTGCCGCCCAGTGCTTGACTGAGAGCCCTTTCCCCATCCTCCTCTAACAGCCTACTTTAAAGCTTCTGTGACTCTTCGCAAAGGTGTGCCTCTGACAAACAAGGGCCTCCTGGCTTCTGCCTTTCCAAAATCACATGTAGGATACACACAGTGGCATGTCCTATTCTAGAGAGCAGACCTCGCCAAACTCACAGTTTCTTCAAGTCTGCTACACCACTCTCAAGAGAGTTCCTGGGTGTCTGCCACTATTATTCTTATTGTAGGCTTTTATCAACACAGGTGCAAGATGGACATACCTCTGCAACATCCCTCAAAAAACATGCAGCCTAGCACACTGTAGGCTCTCCTTGCAATGTACCCAAAGGGAAAATAGCCTCAGAGATCCAGGGGGAGGAGAGATCTGAGCTGCATCTTAAGAGGTTTGTCTGGAAGGACTCATGAGCACAATCAGAGCCAAGGGCAGTGGAGAAAGCACAGTAAATGCCTAGTGGCAGGGGTGAAAGATGCCTCCTCATAGCACAAGCACTTGGTTCGTCTTACCTGGCCTTCGTAGGGACACCTGGCTGTGGTCACCGCCACGACCCGGATGTACAACTGCAAGATGAAGAGCAGCAGGAGGCCAAAGGCGGGTACAGCCACTACGAAGCTGTGCTAGGATTAAGGAGCCAAGGCACTGGATAATTCCGCCTTCGCCCCGCCTTTCGACTAGACCCCTCCTTCTCTGGTTGCGCCCAACATGGCCACGCCCACCCATGTTCTTCTCTGAACTGGACTGTTAGTCCAGAACACTCGAGGTGACCTCATTCCACTGGGACGTCCTCGCTCCTATTCTGTACCAAAGTCATTACCTGTTGCCATGGCCCTGCTCCATTCTGTACTCCACAGTCCATCCTACCCTGCCTCTCACCCGGACCCCTCTGTCCTTCAACATGTCCTTCACAGGTCCTACCAAGTGACTGCTCAAACCCCACCCTGTCAGCCCACCCTCGGCTACCCCACTCCTCCGTCCACACCAACCCTCCCTCCCCACCACCCCTGTTCTTCCAGTTTGGGCACTTGGTACTGTGTGGATACGCCATGGCCTTGTCCAGGGAGAAAGGTGTCAGTCTTCTCTGGGCCAGGAAAACCACACAACTTGCCACCACGGTCCCCAAGTACATGCAGGATGATAACAGGAGGAGGAGGAAACGCCTGATGTTCCTGTGGCCCACGCAGTTGTTTAGCCACCCGCAGTGCTGGTAAAACTCCTAGGGGAGAGGAAGCAGGATTCAGGGTCTATTTTCTGGACTCCATCACCACCATATCCTGGGGCCTCTCCAACCCGGACCTCTAGGCCGCCTGCCCTTGGCACAAAACTCAGGCTCCTGCGTCCAGGGAGAACCTGGCATTTTCTTAAGTAAAGCACAGTTAGGACTCCATGTCTCCTCAGGTCAACTGTCATCAGAAAGTTCTTAGAGACAAGACCTGTGTGGTGTCACTTTGAGCAGGATATAAAATAACACTGGGCCTCTATTTTCTCAGACCCTGGATAAGAATGAAAAGAACCCCTTGTCCAGGTCACCTTGTGCTTGTAAACCATCCAGAGAGTGCACAGGAGAGAAGAGCACTCAGACCCCAGGAAACCCTCCAACGTGGACACTAAGAAGTGGACAGGCAAAGAGTCCCAGAACAGGGCAGCAGCTGGTCTAAAGGTCTAGGTATGTACTATCAGCAAGACAGGGGATGGGACAGGCACTGCTCTCCTGACCCTGACTCCACCGGGCCCAGCACACACGTGGTGCCTTTTCTATGTCAGCACCTTTGCAAGTAAGGCCTGCCTCTCAGGACAGGTGCAGACACAGAGGCCATGGCATATATAAGGGACCAAGAGTGGCCAAGAGGCACTTTCAGCAGTCCAGGAATAGGGACCCCCTCCAGCCCATTGTTGATGTGAGGTTCCTGGTCCTGGCCAGGTTTCCCTGAAGGGTTGGTGAGTGGACAGGTGGTAGGAGTACTCACTTCCACGCAGATGTTACAGGAAGTGCAGTGGAAGGTGCGGGGTGGGCGGTGGAAGCCACAGTGTGGACACCAGGTCATCTCATGGGCCCTTCCATTCAGCCACGCGACATAGGGGGTTTCCGGGTCCTGCTCCAAGGAACCTGGCATAGGAAGAGATTTGGGAAGTGGCAGGGGCCTCCATCCCTCTGCTGCTCAGGGCAGCCCCATAACATCAGTTGCAACAAGCAGCAGTTAGGAGGTAGCTAGTGGAATTTTGGTCGGTTTCTGTTAAACAAGCTGACCACTCAGATTGGCAGGCAGTCAAAGAGAAGTCATGGTCAGCCAGAAGAGCTCTATATGGACTCCAACCTCTGGAAAAATGCTCAGTACTTGCACTGGAATGTCAAATGGGAAGGATGAGTGAACTATGTGGTTTGGAAGAGCCTGCTGGACCCTCTTGTCATCCTGCCCTGTCCTCCCTTCTAAAGCAACTGGAAAACCTCCAGGATTCTCTTATCTTACTCCTCAGAGGCTTGGGAAATGAAGTGCCAGGGCCTAACTGGTGATGAGATGGAGAGAAGGGATCCTGAGGCCACAGGTGTGGTGACCACTGTAGAATGAGCCCTGTCCACATCAGCCCATGAAGTGCCATCTCTTTCTCCCAGGGTTCTGAGGACTTACCATGATGGAGGATTCCTGGGTCCGACAAATTCAAGGTAAATAAGATGTAAATTGTTACCCCGAATAGCAGGACCGATGTCACGGGAAACCCCCAATCTCCCTTCTGGGCCAGCCATCTGCACCTGAGAACAAAGCCAGACACAGTTCTAGTCCGGGGCAACCCAGAGTTCCCCATGAGGCCTGCCTCACCTGTGAGAGGACTCACCTCAAGGACAGATCTAAATATCCAGTCTATCCAACAAATATCACCAGCATTACCAGCCACCCACAGTTTCCTAAATGCATCAGCCACTCTAGATCGCTGAGTTCCTGACTATATATATACTTCTTTTTCCTACTGACCCTCTCTCCCCCCTTCCTTGACTCTGCACTATCATTGTCAAATTTTCCCTCCATCTCTTTCTAAGTAACCTGATAACTTGCTTTGGAGACTCACGGGTAAATGAAGTGTAGTCCGCTTAATAGCATTAATCCTACCATGAACATGGATGCCCACAGGCTTTCCAAAAGCCATGAGCCTCCCCTTCCAGTTTGTGGTAGGGGCATTACAATCCTTGACTGTGGCATGTCAATGCCTGCCATCACTCAAAGAAATGAGAGCCACAGAACTCTCTTCTGACTTAAAACCCTGGGTGCCATGACTACGGCTAGTGTGACATCAGTATTTCCAGAATGTGAGCTCTAGCTGCTTCCCTTGAATTCTGAGAGCAACTTTCCCCACCCCACATACACACATGTTGTTGTCTAGAATATCCTGGTCTTAAATATTGGTTTTTTGGAGCTTGAGAGGATGTGGATGTGGAAGTTTCCCCAAAGGCCTGGAGGCTTGGTCCTCAGTGTAGCAATGTTGAGATGATAGGACCTGGAAGAGGAGGGGCCTAGTGAGAGGTAATTCAGTCACTGGGATGAGGCCATAGGAAGGAAGTAATGTTCTTCATCTGGGCCTCATTTGTTCCTGTGAGAGTTGGTTGTTATAAAAGAACCAGACCGGTGCCTCTGCAGGATTCTGGCCATGCCATCTCTGCCCCATGCAAGTCCTTCCACCGTGATGCCATTTACGGTGTTGTGATGACCCACACCAAAGGTCATTCACCAAGGCTGCCAAATCTTGAACTCTGACCTAAATAAAATTTGCCTCTTTATAAAGTATCCATTCCTTTGTTAGAGCAAGGAAAAGCAGGCTAATCCAGAGATCTTATAATATGGTAGGCAGAAGTTGGGTGATCATTATCACCCTTTCAAGCTCATGCTAATTTCAGTAACAATACTCATTGCCTATCCTGTCTCCACTTCTTCCCTTTTGTTGTAATAGGGTTCCCATTTGGTGAAGGAGGTTGCAGTCCACCCAAGTAAATCACTTCCCAGTTTCCCCAATTTCCAAGGTAGGATATCTGACACAACTCTGATTATAGACTTGTGCAAATGTCTACTGACAAACTCTACAAAAGCTTGCATCTTTTCAATAAAAGAGAAGATGATTCAGTTGGCGGAGTTCTGTTCCCTTTCTTTGTGTCTTGAAGCTAGACTGCTGCCCGGGATGCCACTTTAGATCTTTTAGGCAACAAGTCATGCTAGCCAGACACAACCTGAGCCCCTGTCTTATCCTCAACCGCCTCCCCCTGAACTTTATTGTATGACAAAAAACTGGGTTTTTATATTACACTGACTTGTCATTGTGTTTTCACAACAACTGAAACCCTCTGTTTGGTGGATTCCTCCCACCGTAAGTCTTTGAGAGGGGCAGAAAACATTTTCCCTTCCAGATATGAGCTGAAAATAGCCAAATACTTGTGGCTTCTCTCACAGAGATTACAGAGGCCTGTGGTCCAGGTGACAGCAATTTCACTCTAGAACTGCTACCACTGATGGACTGAGAAGTTTCTGCTGAGATGCAGCAACTGCATAGGTGTCCAGTGTCCATATGTCCAGTCCCCTCCCCTGCCTATTTTGGAGTGGGGATTGAACCCAGAGGCACTGAACGACATCCCCAGCGCTTTTTATTTTGAGGCAGGTTGCACTATATTGCTGAATCTGTCTTGAACTTGCAATCCTCCTGTCTCATATGCCCAATAGTCAAGGACTACAGACATGTAACACATTTCCGGACCAAGGAAATGAAACTGATTAAAATAGGGCAGGGCTTGTGCCATTGAGATCGAAGCAAATGGCCAGTTGTGTAGATAATGCGTGATTGGGTCAGGAAGATGGGGGCTGATCCAATAGGAATTAAAATGCTAGTACCTCCAGAGCACTTCGCCCTCCTCCAACCAGTTGCCAAGATTTCCTGCCCCCAGGAATTGCTCCTCCATACAAACAGCTGCTAATGAGCATCCACTGGTTAACTCCCTCCTTCCTCTCTTGGCAGATGTGAAATATAGGGAGAGGAAACTCCTGGATGGCTAACTTCCATCTTTTTACCCTTATAGGCAGGAAAGGAAATCAGGGACATGAGAATAAAGGAAAGCTGAAATGTATAGATGGTGCAGGACAGCTCCCACCACCTTGAACAAAAGCTTTTTAACCCCTCTCCTCTGGAGGACTCTCTCACTATCACACACTTTCTCTTACTTTCCTCGTTCTTCCTTAAAGAGAAAAAAAAAAAATAATAATAACTTTTTGTTCTCTTCTCAGTATTTCTAGAGTGTTTCATCTTTTACACTTGCTAAAACAGTACCCAAACCTGATTTGTAAGTCTAATTTCAGATGAGGCCTCTATAATTAAGAGCCCCAGCACCCCAGAGCTTTTTGAGGTGCCCTTTCTTGCATTCTGAAGAATATAGTGCATCCATAAGCTAACTGGATGCAGTTAGTGCACTTTGCCATTTGACAAGACTTGGGTGACAGGACTCAACCCCTAGTAACCTCTAACCATCAGTCTTGCAGGTCAGGCAAGTTGGTTCTGCCAAAGCCATCTCTCACTATCGGACACAGGCTTGGAGCATGTCTGGCATAAGTGCACAGTGTCCCCAATCCCAGTCTGCCTTTGGATGCATGGAGATGGACAAAAGGTTGAAAGAACTTCGAGATTCTAGCCAGGGCCACTCCTCAGTGAACCTGTAAGTTTTCTCCCTGACTCTTCACCTACTGACCTTAGGGGGTATCCTGTGGTGATAACCTTAGTGGTTATCCTGTGGTGAAAAGGCTCTGTTGGAAAGCCACAGTGACACACACCTCCACAAGAGCCGAACTGCACTCTCCCATACTCATTCCTCCTGAGCAGGCCCCTCCCCTCTCCAATCAGACTCCAGTCATGGAGACGAGGGACATTTTACATGGAGTGGTGCATAATGAAATGCTTGAGTTCAATTTGTTCACATATTAAGCCTTTACAAGCCTGCAGGGATTCTCCCCATTGTTGCTTGTGTGCTTTACCAGGTCTTTGTCTGCAAAGGGAGACATTTTCAATCCACTCCTTCTGTGAACTCCTCCAGGAAATGGGTGTTAAGCATCTAACAAACATGGATATCCTCCTTACCCTCCAGAGAATCCTTTGGTCCACAGAGCAGAGAAATATACTACATATGGTTCTTTTCTCCACTGGCTTATCACATTAGGAACTTCATAGTGGCAGGAGAGGTCAGTCATGACTGGAAGTCTGAACTCTCCAAGTTCTTTGGCATGAGGCAGAACAAATGACCTGGTTCATTCTTCTAATGGTGCCACCAATAGATTTGGCAGAACCACGTGATGAGAGACATGTTTGCTGGCCATCAGAAACTCATAGGGAAATGTCCCTAAAGAGAAAATATGGAGTCTTCTCTGACATGGATACCTGAGTTCTGTTTTCTCATACTTGAATGAGATAGGAGGTTCCTTCTCAACAGTTATATTACGACAGTTATCTGATATATCTTAGTGTATATATATAAAAAAAAGGTTGGGATTTTCATTTTCATGTTGTCAGAGGGGATCCTTGTCCTCATAGAAGAGGTGTAGAAAGTGCTGGCCACTAGGGCTCTGGGAGCTAGATTCTAAAAATAGCCTCATTTTCTAATGCTGCCAGGCCTGGGAAATGACCTCATCACAGTTGGAAAAAGGAGATCTTTCATAATTTTCTTCATCCAATTTGGCCTTATTACCAACTGGGTAAATGAAAACTGGTGTCCTGGACAGTCAAAAACCAAAGAACCATATGTTAAGGGACTGATTTCACAACAGAAAAAAAAAAAAAAAATGGTTAAAATAACCTATGTATGAGGCATTTTTCACTGAAACTCAGGACAGTAGATTAGATTCTCTTACTACTTAACTTCTTCCAGAGCTCTATCTCTCCAAACTTTACAGAAAATGCACAGCAGCCAAAACTTACATGGCTTGCAGAGAACTTGTGTGATACCTAAAGAAATTAAAAGGTTTTCTTTATGATTCAATCAATGTGGAACCTAAAAGGCTGGATTTCTTATCTGTGTGGAATCTACACATGTGCATTTGTCCCTGTATCATGTACATAGTATCAAAATTGGCATGTAGAGAATGGAGTGCTCAGGATTTACTACTCTGGATTTGTAAAATGTTCCTCCCTAAAAACTATTGTAGAAGAAGGAAATATGGAATGATCTCATATAAGCCACTTTATCTTGGGAATCTTTACCTGAGGATTTCAGGACTCTCACAGTTTTAGATATATGGACCTACTCTCTTCTGAACCAAAAGTGTACTCTGATCTGATAAAGATGCTCTTCACACTCCTTTTCTTTAGTAATTATGGCTGTGTCATTTTCTAGGACTCCTTTTGATTTTTTCCCAAAATGTTTTTGAGCTCATGGTTGCATGGGGAATTCACATTTGATCCTGTATGCCTAAATTAATATATTTTCTGATCAGTCTTACTTTATCCAGCTACAGGTGTGTTCACTCACTTTGTTCAGAGGTCAATTTTTCAAGGATTGGCTCTCACATACATTGGAAAAACTCCTTCACAAAATCCTAAGAAGAACATAGACATGGTGTGGTTAAGAATAAATCATCTGATAGCAAATGAGGACAAATGGGTACCTGAATCCTTAATTTCAGTGTCCCCCGTGGCTGTCGGAATTTTTATCTGGTATATGCAACTGCATAGGCCTGCCTTAAATTTAAATCATAATGTAAAAGTCTGATAGGCTTGCACTTTCTAACAGGTTAAATTTTATACAAGTGTTAATAAACATCTGTTGCAGTGCCTCCTACCTGAGGTGCTCTTCTACAAAAAGCTGCAAGATCAATCTTTCCTGTCTGTTTTATTTAGGTGTGCACACCTGTCGATTGAAGTGTGGAATCTACACATGTGCATTTGTCCCTGTATCATGTACATAGTATCAAAATTGGCATGTAGAGAATGGAGTGCTCAGGAATCAGATGTTACAAGAAAAATGGATCCAAATAGCTTTCGGTTCACATGCCTTCAATCCAAAGTTCTGTTTAAATTCTGTAAACATATGAGAATAATATGTCTTTAAAATTACTAACTCATATGATTTTCTAAGTAGTCATACCACTAACAGAGTGTTGGTTTCTCTAAAATGTGTGCAATGTAATATCCATTGCTTCTGGGATTTTTTTCAACAGGGAAGAGTAGGCTAATACTGTTAACTACACTTGTGTGGTAACGTCGCATTTATAGTTAAAAATGAGTAAATTAGTTTTAACATCTGTGGGATTAATCATAAATATGTTTGTTACCTAAGAGAGCTGATTAATTTGAAAAGTTGTACTAAACCCTCACAGCTAAATCGAAAATCAAGTACTTTGCACTTCCTAAATTCCTTAAGGTAATTTGCACAACTTTAGAAAATTCATAAATATTGTTTTAGAATATGAATTTTTACAGGAGACATCAAGAAAAATGTCTAGGTATGGACATATATTTTATCAGGAAAAGTAGAAGAAACAAGAAATGTTTCAGGATAAGAAATTCTTTTTGTGGCAAAGTAAAATATCTAAGTAATTTGCAGAAGTTTTGTGGAAATTAAATTTCAAAATGTTTACATGTAAATAAGTTGGTTATATGTAATTAGCAATATAAGTAAAATTATTTAAGGCTCTTTCCTAGGGTCAAATATTAATGCACTGACATAAATTTTTTTTCCATTTCGTGAAGTAAGAAAATTTCTTAAAACTGTAAGCTGCTCTTATCTACCTAGAGAATTTCTTTTGTTTGTAAAGTTTTCCTTATTTTTTTGTTGTAGATAGGCTAAATACCATTGCATTGTATTATTGATTGACTGATTGATTGATTGATTGATTCATGTGGTGCTGAGGATCAAATCCACAGCCTCACATAACGCTACATATATACTGTACCACTAAGCCAACACCCCAGTCCTTAGTTTATTATGTTGAGAGACAAGTTTTATGGAATAAATTTGTACAACTCTGGTAAAGAAACACTGAGTTTTAGAACATTGCACAACACTACAGCTTCTTAATTTTTCTTTAAAAAAGCTAACTTGGTAAAGACAAGGACAACAGTGTAGTTGTGGAGTTATTACTTGCTTCATGGTATTTTAGATGTATTGATTCTTTAAGTATACAAATCAAATCTTTTACCTACAAGGTTTTGAAGAACAACCCACCAAGCTGATGTTCTTCAAACTAAAGTGTAAAGATATGGAATTATAAAAGTATGTTTCATGAATAAAGCTACATTACAAACTCAATATGTTTTACTCTTGCTAATATTATTTTATATCTTCCTTAAAAATTTATATCTGTTTTTAATCCCTAACAAAAGCAGAACTTTCAATATGACAATCTGAGTTAATTTGAGATAATAGGCTATAATTGATATTGAAATATATAAATGCATTCTACTGTCATGTACAAATAATTAAAACAAATAAAAATTAATATAACAAAGGCAATACAAAATGTAAGGCTCACTCTCATTACTAACACTGACCCCAATTAAATAGAAGGGGTAAGGTAAGTACAAAATTAGGCTCTAATGTTATATCCCTGTACTTCTACCTCATGACAGGTAAAACTAGATTATTGGATGTTCAAGACTGGAAAATCAAAGGCCATATGTGTTCTCTGATATATGGATACTAATTCACAATATGAGTGAAGTCTGTGAAAGGATAGAGCTACTTTAGGATAGATGAAGGGAGTGAAGAGAGGGGAGGAATTTGACAATAGGAATGATTGTAGAATGAATCTGACATTATTACCCTAGTACATGTATGACTACCTAACCCATGTCATGCTACATGATATCCAACCAGAAGAATTAGAACTTATACTCTATGAATGACTTGTCAAAATGCATTCTAGTGTCATATATAACAATTTAGAATAAATCAAAAGTAAAACAGTGAATGGTGGAGGCCAGGGACTCAAAGAGAGGAATTGAGCAAATTTTAAATGTGGTGCATGGTTTCTCTGCATTTCTTACACAAGAAAACTAATTAAAGATGAAATGTATAATGAACAGTGAAGCCGGCTTTAATATTTTGGAAAATTATCGGAGTGACCCCATTATAACACAGTATAAAAGGTATATTAGGGAGAGCATATCAAGGGAGTGGCTCAGCAATGACTTTTTAGAGATTAATATGGATGGAAGGAAACCAGAAGCTATTCATCAAGATAATGGGACAATGACCCTAAATGCTTATTTGAGATCTTTAAAGATTCAACGCCACCACAGTCCCAGAATCCTAAGGCATAACAGGTACAAGGAAGCGTCCAAGAAGACCAACAAATTCTTCGGGTTCAAGGTCTCACTGACTAGCACTGCCTCAAATCTCTTTTTTCTTTATTCTAATGCAATGCTACTATGCCAGCCCTGCCATAGCCCAAGCAGGTTTAGAAAATATTCAGGACTGTGTTACCAAATCTATAGGTTGTAATCCTGAAAACATATAGGATAGGGCTAAGTCTGCAGGCACAAGCATGGAAGAGGGGTAGAGACATGAATACCATATCCTGCATTTTTGAAAAACCTCTCAAAGGGGTTGGCACCTAGGCAGAGTATGTCCACAGAGGCTGGGCTGTGTACACAGTTCCCACTAGGCTCATTTCCAAGGAGTGTTATGGGTTTAAAACCACCATAGTGAGATTCCATTAGGATAATGCTTAGTGGAACCATGGAAAGAGGACTTATCCAGAGGTCCCAATACTGTAACAGCCACTAGCCTGTAACCACAACCTGGGAGAGTCCCAGGTAGGTGATTTCAACCCAGGAAAACTAGAGTCAGTGCTGTCTCTAGGAAAACCTTGAGGACATAATGTCCTGAAATGTGGGGGCCCCAACACCCATCCCAGTGTCTTGAAGATGTGCTACAGAGTCCAAAAACTTATTCTCCAGCCTTACATTTTAATGCTGATTTTCCTGTTAGGTTTTGGATTCTTGGATCTGATCCTTTCTTCTTGCCTCTATCTCCCCATTGCAAAGGGAATGTCTATCACATGCCTGTACTACAACTGTGTTTGACAAGCACATAACCCTTGATTTCATAGTTTCATACCTGGAGGGAAATGGTCCTCAGGAAGGATCATACATTGAGTCTAATTTGCATAAGATGTAGAAGATATGACTTTGGATTCAGACTTTTTATGGTGAAAGGAGTCAAAAAGTTTTGGGAGCTACTGTAATAAAATGAATGCATTTTATGGAAGCACAGGAAAGTTAGGGATAAAGGGTAGAAAGGAATAGACCTGGAATTAGAGTGTTCCTTTAAGAATTCATGTTTTAATTTATTCTCCTGTGAACAACATTTAGAAATGGGACAAATCTTTCTCACTTGCAAGATGAAAGCTCAGGAATAATAGAAACAGTTATTCAAAAAATGGCATCAAGTCAAAAATTGTCTTCAGAGCACAGGGAGCAATTACAAATATGAGGAGAAAACATACAGAAGGGGACAAAGACTTTCCAAGGTATTCCTTTTGAAAGGATTAATATAGATTAAGAACTAAAACAACAAAACCTAATATCGAAAATGAGAAATCATCCAAATAACAAATAAACAAATGAATTCAACAGATATTTTTAAGAAGGAGAGATACAAAGAGCCAACAAATATATGAAAAAATTTCAAAATCATTAGCTATTAGGGATATGCAAATTAAAAGTACACTAAGATTTTACCTCACACAGAATGGCAGTCATCAAGATGCATAGTATAGTAAATTATAGAGAGAACATGGAGAAGAAAAGAACACTTTTACACTCTTGGTGGAACTGTAAGTAGTACAACCTCTATGGAGATCAGTATGGAGTTTCCTCAAAAGGAGAGGCAAGGAACCACCTTATGATCCACCTATATATTACTCTTTGGGATTCATCTTAAAGAAGCAAAGTCATCATAGTATAGTGATGAATAAATAGCCATATTCATAGCACCACAGTTCATCATAACCAAACAATGAAACCAGTCTAGGTGTGCATCAACAGACGAATAGATAAGGAAAATATGGTGTATACACAATAGACTTACATTCAGCCATGAAGAAAACTGAAAAGATGAAATTTATATTATTTCCAGTAAATATAGATGTAACTTGAAATCCTTATGTTAAGCAAACTAAGCCAAGCCCAGAAGGTTAAAAGTCATGTGTTTGCAATCAGAGTGGAAGCTAGCAAGTAAAAAGGCAAAGAAAAGTGTAGGGAGGGCTGGAAAACTTATGAAAATCAAAGAGAGATCAGCAGAACAGAGGAAAGAGACCAAGGGGTGGAAAAGAGCAAAGGAGGGGAGAGTGATGTGATGCAAAGTGCCGTTGTCCAAATTACATTGTTATATTGTGTGCATGTACAAACAACAACAAATCCCGACTTATGTGGAACTACAAAGCACCAATAAAACTTGTGGGTACATAAAGCACTGTGGCTTCTGGGCTGAGCTCCCTTATAAAAGGCTTCAGAGATGAAGAAAGCATTCCCAATTTTTCTGCCTTGCACCTCAAAGGACACAGCAAGATGCCACTTTGGAAGCAAAAGTAGCACTCAAATGACACCAGTGTTGGCACCTGAAATATTTTGTTATAGCAGCACAGACTGAGACACTTAGTTATTCCAGCTAAAAGTTTTCAACCATGATCAACATTTATAGGACCAAAAAAAATCAATAACTTTTATCTATTATCTGTTTTATTTTTTCCCTGATTAATTCTATTTATTTTCTTCGTTCAGTTAACGTTGGGCTTATTTTCTTTTCTATTGTCTGTTTTTGTTTCTTTAATTGTTGTTTTTGTTTGTTTGTTGACTTCCTGAAGGAGCATGTGAGGCAGATTTCCATTTCTATAATAAGAATCTGAGATAACTCAACTTGTACTGGGAGAAGGCTTATTCTAACTGAGTTTTGGAGTTTCTTGCCATGATTGACCATGTTTCTTTAACCTGAGGTGAGAAAGGAACTCAGGATGGAAATGCCTGCAGGAGCAAAACTGCTCACCTCATAGCTGGGAGTGAAAGACAGAATAGGCAGGGGCTGGAGTCCCACCACCCTCCTCATTCAAAGTCACCCCCCACCAAGACACACCCATTACAGATTCCCACATTCCCAGTAATATCCCACTGGGAACCCTGCCTTTACCATATGGACCTTGGGAAAACATGCAGAATCCAAATTATATCAAGGTCTAAAGTTAAGCTGATTATTTAAGCTCTTTCTTCTTTTCTAGTTCAAGTATTAATCACTATAATTTTTCAATTTAGTACCCCTTATGCTGCAGCCTATAAAAATGGGTATGTTGTGTGTTCATTTTTATTCATCTGATGGTATTTTCTAATTTCCTCTTTGATTTCTTCTTTGATCCAATGCTTGTTCAAAACTGTGTGGTTTCATTTTTTCAACTATTGGAAAAATTTCCAGTTTTCCTTCTACCACTACTTTCTAGTTTCATTGCATCAGAATTGGAAAATAAATATTTGGTGTGATTTCTATCCTCATGAATTAGTTTATACATATACAGTGACTTATTAGATATAGAGATATATATTTATGCTGGAGAGTGTTCCATGTGTACTCGAAGAGACTGTATTTTACTGTTGTTGGTTGGAAAGTGCCATGTATGTTTCCTCGGTCCATTTAATCTACAGTGTTCTTCAAGTCCTCATTATTTTTAAAGATCTTCTGTCTCTATGTTTTTGTCCTATAGAAGGTGGAGTATTAACGTCCCAGTAATTAAAATTACTAAAATGTTACTATTTATCCCTTCAGTTCCTCAAGATTTCTTTATGTATTCTGATGCTCTGATATTGGGTATATGTATATTAATAATTTTTTCATTGTGCCCTATTAATTGACCATTTGTATTTATATAATGTCCTCCTTTGACTCTTTTCACATTTGTTAATGTAAATTCTATTTTATTGGATGTACATGTAACCAACCTGCTTCCTTATGGTTACTATGTCCATGAAGTATTTTCCCATCCTTACATCCAGTTTGTCCTTAAAAGGATATTGAAAATCCTGTAGATATTATTTTTGGAAGCTTGTTTTTCTTATTCTTCATCCAGTCATCCATTCTAAGTATTTGGATTGGCATGTTTAATTCATTTCCATTTAATATAATTATGGATAGGGTAGTACTTCCTAATGCTCCATGGCATTTAACCAGGAAAAGCAGACAGTCGACTTCTCTGTAAGGAGGTTGAATGGATAAAAATTTGGATGATCTTTGCTGGAATTTAATACTATTCACTCAACGAAATTGGAAACTCAGAAGATCAATTATATTAGGGAAGGAATTTCCATTGTCACAGCTATGGAAGCTACAGCAGCAACCATTGGTATATGCCAGAATAGTAACTCCATGAAGAGAGTAAATTGATAAGGAATTCAAAATAACCTGCATATTGGGGAGGACTGTGGCCTGACTGGATTTGGAGAGTTTAGAGATCAAAGACACTGCCTGGGCCGCTGTACAATATCTTGTGCAGGAAACAAAAAACTGCATCTCTCCCAACACTGTGCAGAAGGTAAAGGAAGGAATCATTTTGCAGCCTGAGCATGGTCCCCACAGCACCTGAGGAAGTCAAATTCTCACGGATGTGAGTTAGGCCAAAAAACTAGCCTGGCAAACCCATGCTGCATGACAGAGGTGGGATTAAGTGACCTGGAACAAAGCAAGTATCCAGAGAGAGTTTCACACAAAAGACATCTGATCATGGAAACCCACCTGGCTCCCCGCTCCACTTCAATCCAGCTGCTTGCATGTCTGGCTGAGAGAGAAGAGCCAGACTGGGAATTGGTAAGGGCAGAGATGGGAAAGAATGTGTATGAAGACTGAACCTGAGACCAGGAATCTTATGTTCAGCAGGAAATGTAGTGAACTAACTATTTGTTCCTCCATCACATGATTGGAACCCAAAGGAGGTCCCTGGGGTTCATCCTACCAGCTTGGACCAGAAATTGCTGGGCCCTGCAGGTATGCTGATTTAAAATCTCCAGAACAATTGGCATTCAGAAAACTGGCTGGAGTCCACCTAGGTCTAATGCCCACCTCTAGGAGTTCCACCTGCAGGATTAACCTCTCACCCTAGCACCCAACCCCGAGGGGAGCAAATATCACACACTCTATGCTACAGAGTAGGGACGCTCAGGATCTCTTCATCTCCAACAGAAAAAATTCCCCAACTTTTCATGCAGATTTATTTTCTTATTATTCCTTCCCCTCCCCCTCACATTTCTACCATTGCAGAAACTAATTATTTTTCATGGATCACTTTATTGATGACTAGGGTGTCTGATGAGAATATTTCCATTTTGCATTCTATATATTTTACTCTCAATTATATGTTTTCCTCGATTCTCTTTGTTTTCTCCTGCTTACAGAGAAACTCTTGCTCCCTCTTGTACTCTTCTTTAATTTTTATTTCTGTATTTTCATTTCTGGTAATCATCACATCCTATACAACTTCTTTCTCCTCTGGTTGTCCCTCAAAAATATAAACAATCTACCAATCATACATTTTTATTGTAGGTAGTAACCGTACATATCATTTTGGTTTATTGTGACAAAACTGTAAACATCTCCTCAGGAAATAGTTCCTTTGCAGTTGTATATTGTTTGGATTATTTGAGGTTATTATTTGTATTTCCCTTTATGATGAGGAACTAGAAACTTCAGGGACAATAATCACTACTCTATTGCCTCAGATCCACATTACTAGATGTGTAGACACCCAAACAACATGAAAAATGAGGAATATATTGTCCTAAACAATCTAATATTCAACAATAATATAATCCACTAATTCCACAGTGGAAACTATCAGAGAAGGACTTAAGAATGTGCATACTAAGGGCTCAGGATATAGCTCAGTTGGTACAGTGCTTGCATTGCAATCACAATGCCCTGGTTCAATTGCAGCACCGCAAAAGAAAAAAAAAAAAAAAAAGAATGTGCTTTCTAAAACTGATCTGCCAGGGAACGGACAACTTCAGGAATGACATTAGACAGAAAATACAAGAAATGAAAGATCACTTCAATAAAGTCAGAGAAATTGTGAAAAATAATCAAACAGAATCCTTTGAAATGATACAATCAATAAACCAAATAAAAACTTCAGTGGAAAGTATAACCAATAGACCAGACTGCTTGGAAGACAGATTGTAGGCAATGAAGACAAAACTTATCATCTAGAAAAACAAGTTGACCATGTAGAGAAGAAGTTGAGAGACCATGAACAGAACTTCCAAGATATATGGGATAATGTGAAAAGACGGAATTTAAGATTTTCCTGGAGAGATGAGGGCAAAGAGATGAAAGTCAAAGGAATACACAAACTATTCAATGAAATCATCGGAAAACTTCCAAAACATAAATAATGAAAAGGAAAATCAAATAGAGGAGGCTTGCAGGACACCAAATGTCCTGCAAAACTACAGCAGACCCACATCAAGGCACATTGTAATGAGAATGACTAACATAAAGAATAGAGATAGAATCCTAATGGCCATGAGAGAAAATGATCAAATTACATTTAGGGGGAAACCAATTCAAGCCTCAGCTCACTTCTCAACCCAGATCCTCAAAGCTTCCATATCTTGGAATAATATATTTGAAGATCTGGAAAAAAAAAAAAAAAACCTAAATGATAACCAAGAATTTTGTATCCAGCAAAATTAAGCTTCAGATGTGAAAAAAATTTAAAAGAATTCACAACTAGAAAGCCTGCACTATACAACATTCTCAACAAAACTTTACACCAAAAATACAAAGAACTCAATCAATAGATGGTACAAGGAACTGAACAGACACTCTACAGAAGAAGATATAGAGGCAATTAATAAAGATATGAAAATGTATTCAACATCTGTAGTAATTAGAGAAATGCAAATTAAATCAACTCTAAGATTTCATCTTACTCTAGTTAGAATGGCTACTATCAAGAACACAAACAATAATAGATGCTGGAGAGGATATGGGGAAAATGGTACACTTCAATATTGCTCATACTCATAGATTTGCAAACTAGTGCAGTCAGTCTCAAAATCAGTGTGGATAAGCCTCAGAAAACTTGGAATGGACCCACATTTTGGCCCACTTATCCCACTCCTCCATTTATACCCAAAGGACTTTTAATTAGCATACTAGAGTAATGCAGCCTCATCAATGTTTTTAGCTGCACAATTCCCAATAGCTAGATTGTGGAACCAACCTAGATGCCCTTCAACAGATGAATGGATAAAGAACCTGTGGCATATATACACAGTGGATATTATTCATCCATAAAGACCAATAATACTATGGCATTAGGAGATAAATGGTCGGAATTGGAAAATATCATGCTAAGTGAAATAAGCCAATCCCCAAACAACAAAGTCAAATGTTTTCCCTGATAAGTGGAAGATGATATATCATGAGGGTTGGGGTGTGGGGGATGAGAGAAGATGGAGGAACTTTAGTTTGCGCAGTGGGAAGTGAGAGGGAGGGGATATGAAAAATGGTAGAGTGAGACAGACATCATTTCCCTATGTACATGTAGGATTATACCAATGGTATGTGTCTACATTGTCCACAACCATATAAATGAAATAATGTACTCCATTTGTGTACAATCAATCAATATGCACTCTGTAAAAATAAAGAAAATAAAAATAAATTCTTCCCTTCTTTAAATACAAAAATAAGAAAAACATTTTAAAATTTTCTTTCCCCTATGGTTTCTGAATGTAAACACAAAGGATAAACGATGTATTTGGGAAAAGTTAGCTGTACTTTTATTCTTATTAACATCAGAGTAGAACAACAAAGTCTGCACAGGATTTCTAACTACTAAAAATCTCATTGAAAATATTCTCCTGTAAGAGAAAGAAAAAAAATATATAAATAGTATCATCATATCATATTTCCCAGGCATTTAATCAGATTCTTGAAAAGAATAACGTCACAGAAAATCACTGGTACAAAGAAGTAGAAATAAACTTGTCACAATTTAAATACTTAGGCACATCAATGAAGACACAAGTAAATACCATTAGAACCACTCCTAAAATTGATTGTAATTATCTATGAAAAAAATTGAGAAAAAAAATTAAGAATAAATAGAAAAATTCTTGTAAAATATATTAGTTTGTAGGGGTCAAACATACTTTGTTAAGGCATATAATATTCAGAACTACTAAAGACTTTCGATTTCTTCCTTTAACCATTAGGTGGAACACAACTCAGAATTATATTTTCTAAGAAGTTTGCATAAATAAAAATAATTCACTATGTATCACACAAAGTTCATTATTCACTCTGTATTACAGAATACTCTCATAAACTTTTCTACTTTTGTCATTTATGACAAAGATCCTTCTGACATCATGAAAAGTCATATCAGTTTCCATAACAATAAGCAAACCATTCACCTAAGTCTTCTATATAGAAAAAGATACAGACACACAGATGAAACACTGCTTGTTATCTAAGACTTGGGCATTTCGGAAAATTCTACTAACATAAGCAAACAGTACATCTAGAAATTCTTTAAAAAATATAAAGAAACAACCAATTTCTTCACCTTCTGTGAGCTCAATAAAGCCAGAAGTAGACATAATCATGTTAAATTTAAACATATGTCTTAGATTGTCTGAGATAGTTCTCGTTTCCAATTTGGGGAAGGGGGGGAAGGAGGGGTGAGGGAAGGGATACTGGGGATTTAACCCAGAGAGATTTTACCACTGACCTACATCTCTAGCTTTTTGAGTTAGAGTCTCTCTAAGTTGTTTTAGGCCTTGCTAAGTTGCTGAGGTAGGTCTTGAACTTGTGATCCTCCTGCCTCAGCCTCCTGAGTCACTGGGATTACAGGCATGTACCATCACACCTTGCTGAGGGGCATGTTTTTAATAGCACCCCCTTCGATTCTTAATTTTCCCTGTCTGGATGGTAAACTACTGTGGTGACTACAATGAGATTTGACTGTGAATATAGTTCTTCAAAAGCCTTAACCAGGCATGCTTGTAAACCCAGCTCCAACACAGGTGGAGGTAGGAGGATTACAAATTCCAGGAAAGTCTTGGCAACTTTGGAGACTGCTTCAAAATAAAAAAATAAAAAAATAAAAAAATAAAAAAGGACAAAAAAGTGGGGAAGTAGCTCAGTGGCAGAGAGCCCCTGGCTTCACGTCCCATACCACAAAAATTTAAAAAGGGCCTATTCTTCATTTCCAAAGTATCCTACATATAAAGCTCTCAAACTCTCATCTAAGATAATGCAATATGGGATACCTTGCAGAGAATGTGTACAATATTAATTGCCTATGCAGAAAAATTTCTTTTATTTAACTCTTGTTAACCACATATTACCTTACTTTAACCAAAACAGAGCAAAAGGACCTCTCTGCACACAGCAGCAATCTCTGCTTCATCCATACATATTTGTCTTAAGACATCTGTAAGCGTCCCACCAGAAAGTTACTCCATTATTACAAACAAATCTTCTCCTAACCAGTAATTAAAAACAGACCAGAAAAAACATATTCACATTTTTATTTTTCTAAACATGTGGCACTCAATGTTCAAGAGTTCAAATGAGTTATTATGAACACATAATAATTTATTGTTATTATAAATTATTAACTGGTCGGTGTTGGTTACTTTCTAAGAGAATGAGCAAAACCATTGTTTTTATTCAATTCTATTGCCATTACAGGTTGCCATCAAATAGATGAACCTAAAGAGAGAGTCAGGGAAGGAACTGATAGTTAATGAGATCTGGGTAAAGGAGGAATTAAGGCATCCAAATATAGTAAATTTCATAGACAGGTAAATATGTTTGAGGTTTTTTTAAACAATGGGATAAAAATGTGGAAATTTGTAATCTCATGGCTTGATTGAGGCTGCCTACTTCAAAGTGTCAACACTGAGAAGTAAACTTAAGGGAGAAAGAGGTGAAAATAGCACATTCCAAATGAGATGGTGCTTTTGTGACAAGGACATTACTTGGTAAGTGAGAGAAGGTAGGTAAATGAAGGACATTACTGATGGTGTGAATATTCATTTCAAATGATCAGAAGCAGAAACTTGAAGGAATGGTCAACAGGGATTCATGTCTTAACCCAGAGAGGTGACTGGCACACAATTCTGAAACTTTTAATTCAGTTTTTATTTCAAATGCTGTTCTTCTTGGGCAAATTGTATATGTCTATGAAAAGCTCAAGTGAGCTGAGTACAGTTGTGCATGCCTGTAATCCCAGGAGCTGGAAGGCTGAGGCAAGAGGATCATCAATTCAAAGCCAGTGTCAGTAAAAAAGCAAGGTACTAGGCAAATCAGGGAGACCCTGTCTCTAAATAAAGTTCAAAATAGAGCTGGGGATGTTTCTCAGCGTGTGAATGTCCTTGGGGTTCAATCCCTGGTCTGAGTCCCCCTTAAACAAAAGCTCATACAGTTTAGAAATTCATATTTACAAATCACAAAATACAGAATAGGAAAATAAGCATGTTATTCAATTTGTTAAAATGTGTCATATTTATGAACAAAAGTTGACTAGTAAAAAGTGGTAGCTGTGGTTGTATTAGAGCGTTACAGGTTATTTTCTTTCACATACACATTCATTTAGGATGATAAAATGATAATATATATTGAGACTTCAACCCTAATTGTGGGGCTGCATTCATAGAAATCAACTTTGAAGTACATTTTCCTTGAATAGTTGGCACATGCCTGTAATCCCAATTGTTCAGAAGCTGAAGCAAAAGAATCACAAGCTTGATACCAGTCTTGGAAACTCAGTAAGACTCTGTCTCAAAACAAAAAAGAAAAAGGGCTCAGTGAAAACTTAGTAAACCCGGGGTAAAGCAGGATGCAGTGGTGCATGCCTGTAATCCGAAGAAGAGGCTGAGACAGGAGAATTCCACATTGAAAGACAGCCTCAACAAATTCCTGAGGTACTAAGCAACTTTGGAAGACCAAGTCTCAAAATGAAAAAAAAAAAAAAAAGTGGCTGGGAATGTGGTTCAGTGCTTTAGTGCTCCTGGCTTCAATCCACGGTACCCCTTATAATCCAAAAAAATAAAACTAGAAAAAATAGCATGTCCATGAATAAAATGTTTGTGTGTTCAGATCTAAAATAACGTAACAGTGACTAGGGTGGTAGCTCAGTTGTAGAATGCTTAGGTAGCACATGTGAGGTACTGGGTTCAATCCTCATTACCCCATAAAAATAAATATTGATATAAAGGTTTTGTGTCCATCTAAAAATAAAAACATCCTTAAAATTGAAAAGAAGAATAATTAGAATATGAGAATGAAGTAAAAATGTAGCAGACTTTAAAATGTTTTAATATGATAATATGCAAAAGGCTATAAATCTTGATGTTGAAATAAACATTGTTGATTTCCACAATAGATTTTACACAAAACTAAAGAGCCAGTTGTAAGGCATTAAAAAAATCACAGCTCTCCAGAAATCAGGGTCCACTGGCAGTCCTTGGAGTTCTGCCTGTGCCCTGCACTGTGGCCACCACATCAGAGTCCACAGCAAGTCCCCCAGTAGTTCTCTCTCCCTGGCTCCATCTGAGGTCATTCCTACTAATAATCTCCCTTAGCTGCTGAGGAAGTTCACGCTCAACTATGTGTTGAAAGACCTCAAGGTTTTGAGAAAAATGTAAAAAATATAAAATAAAATAGAATATAGGGCACAACATAAGAATACCCAGTGAGTTAAGTATTCTCATTTTTAAGGTAGATTTACAAATTTATTTTTCCAAAATATATGATGAGTACTATCTAGGTGAAAATCTTCATTTTATCAAATTAATTTCTCATAAAATATATTAAACTCGAGGGATTTTTGAAATCATTGGTGAAAATCAAACACAAACAGCTGTTTTTAGAAACAGACATGCACACATGCCCACACAGGGTCACGGGTCAATCACTCACTGATTCTGTATGAGCTAATCCTGGGCCAATGACAGGAGGTGCAGCCTCTTCCTCCCCATCATCCTCCTCTCTCACTACTGCTGATGTTTCTGGTCCTTGGTGTTCAGCTGTGTTCATCACATGAGCAAGGAAGATTAAAAGGTTACAATGTAACCATTTCTTTGTTTTTAATCTACTTTAAGAAGTTATTATTTCATGAGCTAATGTTTATGTTTAAACCTTACTTGTAATAGTATCATCAATTAAAGAGTTAAGGGGATTTTAAGAAATAAAGAGAAGTAAGCATATGAATTAAAGGTATTTGAAAAATATTCATGAGTACTATTTATATAAACATTAAAGAGTTATTTCCCTGTGATGGCAAAATTTATTTTTGAAAGCAAAATACAAGCAGGTTTGTCTTGGGTAACCTAAATTAGTAGAAGAACTAAAAGAAATAAATTAACTTACTCTACTGATGATCCAGAAGAGAAGCCATTCTTGTCTGAATATGAAAGAGAAAGAAAGCTAACAATTCAAGAAAGAAAACTTTTATATGACAAAAAGAAAAATAATATAAAAGAAGAGCAAGTGAAATTTCTGAAAATGATTTCATTTTAAGTAGAATAACTTCTTTATTAAAATGCCAGTAAAAGTAAATAATTGATATAAGACTCAGTGAATAACTCCCCAATGTTAATGAGTCCTCAAAATACATTTTAAAAATCCTGAATTGATAATTAAAATGGGTGAATTTTATTGTATGAAAATTATACTTCAATACATTTGTTAAAATGTAATGGAAACTATACCTGTCAATCTGTATTAAATTAACACATTAACTGTTTAAAACACTTTCTTCAGAGAATTGTCTACCAAGGAACAGGGGTATAATAAGGAACCAAAAAGACAACTGGGAAAAGCACTATTTTTGACAATGATTTGTTTCTAAAATGCAACTTACTTACTAGTTGAACCAAAAGTTCTAGGTAAAAGTTTGCCCTTTTCTGAAAGGTATACCAAAATAAAATGTACAAGGACAAGATCGATATTACTTGCAAAGAAGTCTGATTCTTCCTTGAACAGAGCCTTCATTCTGTGATGATTTAAACATATTAAATATAATTGATTCAAACTACATATGATTTTTGTTTAATTTTATTTTTTTTAAAAACCAGATATAAAGACTTTAGAGACAGAGAAACCTATTAAATAAAACTAACAGCCACCCTGAGAATGTAATTGGCAAAATCTACACTGAGATAAACAGGAGACATCATCTTTTCATCTTTCAAGTACAATGCAAGGAAGAGAAAGCAGAAGATCCAGTGTGGGGAAGGAGAGTCACATCTCAAAAGACCTTCCTGAGATGGTTCCACCACCTCTAAAATGGGGACTTGATTCTCAAGCTGATTTAAATGAACTATTTTAAAAATCCATTATATATCATTTCTTACCCAATGATATTCTAATTATTAGGTATAAATACTTTTACTTCTAATATTTATTTTTATGTATTTACATGTTTGACAGATTTCACTTTTTAGTAGAAAACTTTTTTATTCCAAGGACTGTGTGTCAGTATAGAAAAACTTCCTTCTGGGCCACTGACAATGAACATATTTCTAGCATAAACATGTGCACAAATCACACCTTTTCTGTCTCAACTGAAAATCATTTAAATCAGTGAAGAGGAAAAAACCCAAGTAAATAGAACAGCAAATCCCATTGTCATGTTTAATTACAAAGTATAAAAAATGGAAAAAAATAAAAAACTCCCAATTCCATTTCTAAGCAATCTATGAGATTAATGATATCCTCAGACTCCAAATGATGTTGAAGAACTACCCAAAAGTTTCCAAAAAGCAGAATCTCTGCAGGAAAAGGAAGGACAACAAATATGAGTTAGCATTTAGTTTTTTTTTTTTCCAGAAATAGTCTTTTTATCTCGCAGTGCTTCACAAGTTTCTATGAGATTCAGTCTTTTACCACTGTCTGATACCTTACCAGGAGGAGTACAAGTTGAGATAATTCTGCTTTACTTTGTTGGACTCACAGAATTTAAGACATTCAGCAGAAATCCAGGAATCTTTCTTTGCTCTCCTTTGGTGATATTGGAGATATGTTAAATCAAGCCCACTGCTTTGGCATATCCTGACAAAAAGAAATTCAGAAATGACTGGTGGTTTGACTGCTCTAAGAAAATCACTTTTCAGAGATAAATATCAAAATACATGAAACAAAACAATATACATAATTTTAGTTTGACTAACTGATCTTCTTTCCTAGAGAACTACTTTCCTTGATTTGCTTTGCAAATGAACAGGAAAGATCAAAACCCGGAGCGCTGGGTTATTTTGGGAGAGGGACAGAAGTGTCAAACCTGGATTTCCTCCTGTTCATTACCCACTTGAGTAGCTCCTAACTGAAAAAACTGAAGCTGAAAGCAAAAGTCAGGGTACAAGAAACTAGATAAAGGGTGCTTGCTTGTCTGGTTCTTCTGCAGGCTTTAGAGGAACACAGAGCAGGGGAGGGCCAGGCCATTCCACATTCACCTTTCAGGAAATACTTATGTGGGCTTCACAATTGGGAACAGAACTTTTAAGTGATTAAGATTTCACTTTTTTTTTTATTTTTTGTACTAAGAATTGAACTCACAGGCAGTCAACAACAGAAGCACACGCCAGCCTTTTTTTGTGTTTTATTTAGAGACAGGCGTTGTGGAGTTGCTCAGCACTCACCTTTGGCTGAGACTGGCTTTCAGTTTGCCATTCTCCTGCCTCAGCCTCCTGAGTCACAGGATGACGGGCACAGGCAACCATGCCCAGCCTGTTTCATACCTGAACACTGATCTGACTATAGCCTTGGGTCCATAGTGGACAATAGGTCCAAAGAAAAAGAACAAGTCAAAGTACTAGACAAAATGATTTTAAAGGACAGAATTTTTTTTGTGGGTACATTTTTAGTACCTGGATTGAATTTAAGGACACTAGACCACTGTGACCCATGTCATATTTTATTTAGGGAAAGAGTTTCACTTAATTACTGAGCCCCTCACATTTGTGGAGACTCACTTTGAACTCAAAATCCTCCCATCTGAGTCTCCCCTGCCTCTGGGATTACAGGTGTGCACCACTGTGCCCAGAAAGAACAGATTACATAATAAAAGTGCATTTAAACAACATGATGGTAAGATTGAGATCCTACCACCTTGATTGAAGCTCCTCAAATAAGAAAGCAGTCTCCTCTACCACTGGCCCACCTGAGAGTCAGGTATGGTGACAAAGGCCTGTAATCTGAATGACTCGGGCTGAGGCAGGAGGACCAGCCCCCTCAATTCATACAACATTTTTCTCAAGAGATGAGAATGCATCTCAGTGTCAGAGCACTGCTCGAATTCAACCCCAAAACCACAAAAAGTGAGAGGGATGAAGCAATGGGAGATGGACCCCAATTTCAAATGAGTAACAAGGAAAAGAGGCTTTCTTAATACCAATGTTATTTCTGGGAGGTAATGTTATGGAGAGTTTAAGTTGTTATGTGTGTAATTATGTTTTCACTTGTGGATGATAAACATGGACTCCTTCTGTAGTAGAAAGGCCCTGCAAGGGTGACACTGTCTCACTGATAACACACCCAACATTATCTCACCATAGCAGAAGTAGAACAAAACACAATGAAGAGCACTAACCAAAGACATGCCTCACATATTTCCTTTACTCCTGAAAACAACCCACTCTGTTAAAAACCATCTGTTCCTGGGCTCTGCATGTGGCTCATGTTAGAGCATTTACCTAGCATGTGGAGGCCCTGGGTTTAATTCCCAGAACTAACAACAACAACAAATATCCTATCTCTATTACAAATGCAGCTTAGAGAGACTAAGTTAGTACCCTCAGGACACTTAATCAGCACAGACTAGAACTAAGTTTCTTAGGGAGTTTATGTGACTAGAGAACCTGCTGTTAACTTCTATGCTGTGCCACCACCAAACAAAGAAATAGGTATTCACAGTCTGCTCCACTGTGCCCAGTAATACATGAGAGCTTTTACCCCCACATCCACTCAAAATGATCCAGTGGTCCATTAAATGGTCATGCTGTATTTCAAGCAATTTCCTACTAATCACCCTGAAGTCGATTTTTATTTTCTTTTTACTATCTCACTAATGGGATGAAGTCCCTAAATCTGTGCTATTCTATTGTTTCCCTAGGACACACTTGCTAAAAGTTACAGTACCTGCTCAAAAGGTATACACACTAAACTAACATTTTCATTTGTAGTTTCGTATATATACATAAAGAGATTTTTAATCTTTTTGTTTTTATTCTTATTTTGGTGAGGGTATTAAACCCAGGGCTTCCAACTTGCTAAGCACATGCTAAACACTACATCAAATTACGCCTCATGACCGAAAATTTTAATATCATGGAGTCAAATTGCTTGTTTTCCTTCCCCTTCCCCTGATCTCAAGATTGAACCCATGGGGCCTTACCACTGAGCTGCATCACCAGTGCCAGGCCCATTCATGACAAAATAGGACACAACCGTCTTGCTGGATCCCAATGCCTGTCTCAACTTTGAGATCGTCCTACCTGAGCCTCTGGAGTCTCTGTGATTACAGGTGTGAGCCATGCTGCCTGGCTTCACAAGTTGTCTACTTTTTGTTGCACAGCTCAGTTTGGAAAGCAGACAGCCCAGGGCTCTCATCCAGGAGCCTCATCCAGTCTGCAGTTTCCTGTGCCCCACATCTTGGGGCAAGAACCTACAAATGCAAGAAACAGTGAAATTCCCAGAGACACCCTGATTTCCATGGAGAAAACCCCAAAGGAAAGGATCAATGTGTGTCAGGGCCTGGGAGCTGGGGTAGGGACCAGGGAAGAAGACCCAGCTTCAGCCCTCCCGACCAGCCCCAGGGTACCCAATTAAGCCCCTGGTTTATCAACTCACATGGGTCCCAGTGGTGCACAGAGGGTGGTATACCAGTTCCTGGCACAGCCCTGGTCAAACAGGTTGTCATGCCAGAGGGAGACAGTGATGGGATGAGGAGCTCAGAACGAGCAGGACTGGGCAAGGCCATCTCCAAGGGACCCTCCTAAGTAGGTCAGTTTAGCCTGGACCTTAGCACAGGCATGTGGCAAGACTGCAAGGACAGGAGAACCCAAGAGAGACCCGGGCCCGCCTGCCTTCCAGCATTCCTAGGACCCACTTGTGAGCAGCTCTCCCCAGATGAGTGCTAACACAGCACACCTCTCCTGCCTCCTCAGGGCTCTCTCATCACCTTTTACCTCCCTCTGCCACATGCTTCTGTGTCTCCACTGACCACACCTGTCCTCCTACCTCGTACTTCCAGATACCTTTTAAAATCTTCCTTGTGCTGCTACACAGACCCAAAGATGGTGTCTCCACCTGCTCCCACTTCACTTTCTTACCTGTCTTTTTTTTCTAAAGTGTCTCTTCATTGAATTTCACTATCAGGGAGGGATGTGGCAGCAGGGATGCCTAATTGTATTTTCAGTCTCAAAAAACACATGGCCCAGGGAAATCTGGACTGAACGCCTTCAATACACAAAGCAGGAAAGGTCACACTCAAAGTCAAGTCCTCTCCTGGACGCTAACTTGCTTCTTCTCTCCCATATTCCACATTCACTTTTCTCTGTGTTATTCCTCAGGCTTGACCTCTCCTCCTCTCAGAGCAGGATGAGTCTTGCCCCATCCTCAAGATCTTTAGCTACCAAGATGCAACCACATCAAAGTTCATAGCTGCTCAATTCAAAATAGCTAGATTATGCTAACAGAGTAGAAGCCCTTTAATTCATGAATGAATAATGAACGTGTGGTATATATACATGGTGGAATATTACTAAGACATAAAGAAGAATAAAATTATGACCTTTACTGGTAAATGGATGAAGTTGGAGAATATCATGCTAAGAGGATAAGCCACGTCCCAAAACCGAAAGGTCAAATGTTTTCTTTGATAGGTAGATGATGATACATAATGTGGGATGGAGTTTTGGGGGTAAGAGAAGTATGGAGGAAATTTGGATGGTGAAGAGGAAAAAGGGGCAGGAGGGGTGGGGAAGGAAAGATAGTAGACTGAGATAGACATTATCACCCTATGTCTTGGTATGATTACAAGAATGGTGTGACTCTACATCATGTACAACCAGAGAAATGAAAATTTGTACCCCATTTGTGTACAATGAATCAAAATACGCATATAAAAACTTAAAAAAGAAGAAACTACTATACTTCCACACCTTTAATCTCAGTGACGTGGGAGGCTGAGGGAGGAGTATCACAAGTTCAAGGACAGCCTTAGAAATTTAGAATGGCCATAGATAACGTAGTCAGTCCCTATCTCAAAACCAAATATCATAAGGAATGGGGATGTAGCTTCAGTGTAAGGCACCCCTGGGTTTGATCCCTACTAAAGAAAAAATAAACTAATTAATAGCAAAATATTTTTAAAAAGTTACAAATCTGTCATCTTTATAGACATAATTTTTGATTAGATGTGCATAACATATAAAAAATAATGGTTGGACAGAAGGTATAAAAAGGCTTAAAGGAATGATAATTAATAACTTTTTGAGAACTGAGCACTAAATTTGTATTCCTTCCTCTCTGCACAAGGAACCCTATCAGGCATGAGTAGAATCCAACAGCACTTAAGCACCCAGACGAGCCTCTCTCCATGGTTCCTCTCCTCAGACTCCTGCTCTAATTCTGTGCCTCAAATGCCCTCATAATGCATAGGACCAAAATCAAGTGGCATCTTCTTCTTCCCCATCTTCTACCCACCTTCCTGCTTCCTCTCCTTCTTCCTATTATCTTGGGAGAATCTGGGCATCAGGATTCTCTCTGTTCCTTTACTGCTTTTCTTCTACCCAAAATGATGATTTTTTGTTTTTTGGTTGACTCATTTATTCAGATTTACTTTCTTTGAGTGCTGGGGATTGAAGAACCTTGGGCCTAGCACGTGCGAAGCACATGCCTGACCACTCAGATGCACCCCAACAGAAATTGTTCAGGGCATCAAAATCACCTCAGTCAATGGGTCATGGTGGCACCCATGTGTAATTCCAGCAACTCGGGACACTGAGGAAGGAGGATCACAATTTCAAGACCAGCTTCAGCAACATAGTGAGACTCTGCTTCAACATAAGACCCTGAAGGGCCTGGGGATGTAGCTCAGTGGTAAAGTGCCCCTGGGTTCCATACCCAGTAGCAAAGAGGTAAAGCCCAGTCACTGCACTGGAGGTGGAAGCACACTGCAAACAGCAGGGCTGGCCTACGTTTTATGTGGTGTCAACAACTCTAAAATTAGACCCTGAGCACCATGGAGTGCTAGGAATGCGCAGAGAGAGGGGATCATGGGAACCATGCAGGAAACTCAGCCCACAGCACCCAGGTACAAGCAGAAGAGAAGCCCTGAGCTTTAAGCCCTAAGACATGCAAGAGGACTATTTCAGCTACTTCTGGATGCAGAGGCTGTGTCCTGGGCAGAAAGAGCAGTCTGAAGGATGTCTGCTGGCTTTGCCCAATGATGAGAGCACCTCCATGACAGCCTGGGCAGAGTCTGGGCTGATGTGGGCCAGGGAATGAAGGATGGATCTGGTGAGCAGGATTAGCTCCACCAGGGAATAAGGCATAGAGGGTACAACAGGTGGAGTGGGCACCTCAGACATTAAGGGTGGGGGTCTCGTGGATTTAAGATGAGATACAAACATGTGTAGAGGACCAAAACAAGGAATGGTAGTAATAGAAGCAGCCACTTTCTGGTACCATTCACAGTTTTCATACATACATACACACAGACTGTTCTCATTGGTACATGATTCCAGAAGGTGAAAAACCACAAGGACTTAGGGAGAAAAAATGACAACAAATGATGAAACGCTTTTCTGGGTTAGAGAAAGTGGTTTCACCTTGATCATGATGGAGAATACACGACAGTATCCATTTGTCATATTCCCTAAATCGGGTGAATCTTACTGTTTGTAAATTATTCCTCAATAAATGACTTCATCAAACAGTTCTACCGTGGCTCCCAGGTTTCCACTTCTTCCCAAGTAAATGCATGCTTGAATTTCTGGGCCTTTCTAATCTCGACCCTCACAGGTTCAACCTCATTGCCACCCAGTGCTTGAATTACAGCCCTTTCCTCATCGTTCTCCTAACACCCTACTTTCTTGTTTCTGTGCATGTTTGCAAACTGTGCGTCTCACAAACAAAGCCCTCCTGGCTTCTTTCTCTCCAAAATCACACGTGGGATACACAGAGTGTCATGTCCAACTCTACAGCTCAGTCATCATCAAACTCAGTTCCTACCAGTCTGCGCCACCAATCTCAGCAAGTTCCTGGGAGTTTCCCAGCGAATTCTGATTGAAGGTTGCTTATCAACACAGGTGCAAGATGGATGTACCTCTATATCCATCCCTCAAATAACATGCAGCCTAGCACACACTAGGCTCTCCATTCAGTGCAGCCAGGAAGGAGAATGGCCCCAGAGATCCAGGGGGAGAAAAGATCTGAGCTGCATCTTAAGAGGTGGGTCTGGAAGGACTCATGAGCACCCTCAGGGCCAAGGGCAGTGGAGAAAGCACAGAAAGTGCCTAGTGGGAGAAAGATGCCTCCTCACAGCACAAGATTTGGTTCAGCTTACCAGGCCTTCATAGGGCGCCTGGCGGTGCTCACTGCCAAGATCTGCATGAGCAGCTGCATGATGAGCGGCAGCAGGAGGCCAAAGTTGGGTACAGTCACTAAGAAGCTATACTAGGGTTAACCAAGGCATTGGAGAGATCCGCCTTGGACCCTCCTTTTGTCTAGACCCCTCCCTCTGATCCCACCCCACCTGGCCCCGCCCACCCATTTTCCTCCATGGACTGGAGTGTTATTCCAGTACACCCAGGGTGACCTCACTCCACTGCACTGTCCTGGCGCCTGTTCCTTTTCAAGATTTATTATTACTCTCTGTGGCCCTGCTCCATTCTTTATTCTAGAGTCCATCCTACCCTGCCTCTCGCCAGGAACCCTCTGGCCTTCAACATGTCCTTCACAGGTCCTAGAAGTGACTGCTCAATTCCCACTCTATCAGCCCCGCCCTTGGTTACCCTCCCCCACCCTCCCACCACCCCTGTTCTTCCAGTGTGTGCACTTGGGAGTGTGTGGAGACGCCATGGCCTTGTCCAGAGAGAAAGGTGTGAGTCTCCTACGGACCAGGAATACCACACAACCCACCAGCACGGTTCGCAAGTACAGACTGAAAGAGAGGAGGAGGAGCAGGTATCTTCTGATGTTCCTGTGGACCACCTAGTTGTTCAGTCACCTGCAACCTGGTAAAACTCCTAGGGGAGAGGAAGCAGGACTGAGGGTCTATCTGCTGTGGACTCCATCACCCCCAAATATTGAGACCTCCCCAATTCCTGCACTGTAGGCTGCTTGCCTTGTCCCAACACAAGGGCTCCCACCTCTAGGGATAAACTGGCATTTACATAGTTAAAGCACAGTTAGGACTTCATGTCACCTGTCATTAGCAAGCTCTCAGAGACAAGACCTGCCGGGTGTCACTCTGAGCATCATATAGAATATCTCTGGGACTTTTTGCTCAGGTACTGGATAAAATTAAAAAAAAAAAAAAAAAACACTTTACCCAGCTGCCTTGTGCACTTGTAAACCCAAGTGGCCTGTGCACAGGAGAGAAGAACACTAAGAACATAGGAAATCCTCCTACTTGGACACAAAAAGGTGGACATGCAAAGAGGCCCAGAACAGGGCAGCAGCCAGTCTAAAGGTCTAGGTATGTAGTATCAGCAAGCCAGGGGATGGGACAGGCACTGCTCTCCTACCCATGAGTCCACCAGGCCCAGCACACATGTGATGCCTTTTGCACGTTAGCACTTAAGCAAGCAAGGCCAAACTCACAGGACAGGTGCAGACACAGAGGCCATGGCATACGGAAGGGACAAACAGTGGCGGAGAAAATTGTATTGATTTGGGTTTGTGTCCATGTCCTCTATTCTGTACCATTGCTCTATCTTTCTATTTTGGTACCAGTATCATGCCGTTTTTGTTACTATTGCTTTGTAGTAGAGTTGAAGTTCTGGTATTGTGATACCCCCAGCTTCATTTTTCCTGCGAAGGATTGCATTAGCTATTATGGGTTTCTTATTCTTCCAGATGAATTTCATAATTGCTTGCTCTATTTCTGTAAGGTACGTCATCGGGATTTTAATTGGAATTGCATTGAATCTGTATAGCACTTTTGGTAGTATGGCCATTTTGACAATATTAATTCTTCCTATCCAAGAACATGGGAGAGCTTTCCATCTTCTAAGGTTTTCTTCAATTTCTGTCTTTACTGTTCTGTAGTTCTCATTGTAGAGGTCTTTCACCTCTTTTGTGAGATTGATTCCCAAGTATTTTATTTTTTTCGAGGCTATTGTGAATGGGGTAGTTTTCCTAATTTTTCTTTCCAAAGATTCATCCCTTATGTATAAAAATGCATTAGATTTACTTGCAACGAGCCTATATCCTGCTATTTTACTGAATTCACTTATGAGTTCTAAAAGTTTTCTGGTTGAAGTTCCTGGTTCCTCTAAGTATATAATCATATCATCAGCAAATAAGGATAGTTTGAGTTCTTCTTTTCCTATTCGTATCCCTTTAATCTCTTTTTCTGTCTAATTGCTCTGGCTAGAGTTTCAAGGATGATATTGAATAGAAGTGGTGAAAGAGGGCATCCCTGCCTTGTTCCAGTTTTTAGGGAGAATGCTTTCAGTTTTTCACCATTTAGAATGATATTAGCCATGGGCTTAGCATAAATGGCCTTTACAATGTTAAGGAATATTCCCAATTTTCTCATACTAGACAAAGGGGCCAAAAATATGCAATGGAGAAAAGATAGCATCTTTAACAAATGGTGCTGGGAGAATTGAAAATCCATGTGCAACAGAATGAAACTAAAACCGTATCTCTCACCATGCACAAAACTAAACGCAAAATGGATTAAAGACCTCAGAATCAGACCAGAGACCCTGCATATTATAGAAGAAAAAGTAGGTCCAGATCTTCAACATGTCGGCTTAGGACCAGACTTCCTCAACAGGACTCCCATAGCACAAGAAATAAAAGCAAGAATCAATAACTGGGATAGATTCAAACTAAAAAGCTTTCTCTCAGCAAAGGAAACTATCAGCAATGTGAAGAAAGAGCCTACAGAGTGGGAGTAAATCTTTGCCAATCATACTTCAGATAGAGCACTAATCTCTGGAATCTATAAAGAAATCAAAAAACTTTACACCAAGAATACAAATAAACCAATCAACAAATGGGCTAAGGAAATGAATAGACACTTCACAGAAGAAGATCTACAAGTAAACAGCAAACATGGAAAAATGTTCAACATCTCTAGTAATAAGAGAAATGCAAATGAAAACCACCCTAAGATTCGATCTCACCCCAATTAGAATGGCGATTCTCAAGAATACAAGCAACTAGAGGTGTTGGGGAGGATGTGGGGAAAAAGGGACACTCATACATTGCTGGTGGTGCTGCAAATTAGTGCAGCCACTCTGGAAAGCCATGTGGAGATTCCTTAGAAAACTTGGAATGAAACCACCATTTGACCCAACTCTCCCACTCCTTGGCCTATACCCAAAGGACTTAAAATCAACATACTACAGAGATATAGCCACATCAATGTTCATAGCTGCTCAATTCACAATAGCTAGATTGTGGAACCAACCTAGATGTCTGTCAATTGATGAATGGATAAAGAAACTGTGATATATATATATATATATATATATATATATATATATATACACACACACAATGTAATATTACTCAGCCATAAAGAATGATAAAATATGGCATTTAAAGGAAATGGATGAAATTGGAGAATATCATGGCTAAGTGAGATAAGCCAATCTCAAAAAACCAAAGGACTAATGATATCCCTAATAAGTGGATAATGACACATAATGGGAGGAGGGAGGGGTTAGTGTTAGGCGTAGAGTTACGGTTAGGGAGGGGGGCAAGAATGGAGGAAGGAAGGACTGTATAGAGGGAAAAGAGGGGTGGGAGGGGTGGGGGGAAGGGAAAAATAACAGAATGAATCAAACAACATTACCCCATGTAAATGTATGATTACACAAATGGTATGCCTTTACGCCATGTACAAACAGAGAAACAACATGTATCCCATTTGTTTAAAATTAGGGAAAAAAAAAAAAAAAAAACCAACCACAGTCACCATCCTATATACTACTTTTTGACATTCCCTCCCAATGGCTCCTTGTGCGATCAGAGCAATAAATGACCCAGTCATGCCTGGGCTGACACCCTAGTGGTCATTTCCCTAGTAGGCCTCCAGATCTTTTTCCATTTTCAGAATACGAATATAAAAGGAGTAAGACATGTTTTGCTTCTATGGGTTATGGAGACTTACATTTATTGTTTAAAAATTAAAATTTGAGCAATAAAAAAAAAAAAAAAAAGAGTGGCAGAGAGACACTTTTAGCAGTCCAGGAACATGGACTCACCCACTCCTGGCCCATTTTTGATGTGAGGTTCCAAGTCCTGGCCAGGTGCCCCTGATGGGTTGGTAAGAGGACAGGTGGGAGGAGTACTCACTTCCACACAGATGTTACAGGAAGAGCAGTGGAAGGTGCAAGGTGGGCATTGGAAGCCACAGTGTTCTGGCTAGGGCCATTCCACAGTGAACCTTGAAGGTTTCACCCATGACTCCTGCCCTGACTGACCTTACCAGGTATCCTGTCGTGTCTGGTCTGTGATAAGGCTCTGCGCAAAACCCCAGTGATCCACACCTCCTAAAGAACCAAACTGCATTCTCCCAAAGTCATTCCTCCCAAGCAGTCCCCTCACCTCTCCCATGAAGTCATTGAGACAGGGACATTTTTCATGGAGTGGTTCATGAAGAAATGCTTGGGTTACCTTTCATCAAACAGTAAGTCTTTAGAAGCTTTAAGATATCTCCTCATTGTTATTTGTGTGCTCCCTGAGTTTCTTTGACTACAAAAGGGAGGCATTTTCCATACTGCCCTTCTGTAAACTCCTCCAGGAAAAGGGTGTTAAGCATTTAAAAACCATAGATCCCCTCCTTACTCTACAGAGATTCCTTGGGCCCACAGAGCAGAGAAATATACCACAAGTAGGTCTCCATTTCCCCCTGGATTGTCACATTTGGAAGTTCATCATGGCAGGAGAGGTCAGTCACCTCTCTAAGTCTGAACTCTCCAGGTTCTTGGCCATATAGTCATTCTGCCAATGGTGCCACCAACACATTTGGCAGAACCATGTGATGACAGACAGGTTTGCTGGCCATCAGAAGCTCATAGGGAGAGGTCCCTGAAGGAAAAAATGGAGTTTTCTCTGGCATGGACGCATGAGATCAGTTTTCTTATACTCAGATGGTAAGTTCTTTCTCAACAGTTATGTTCCAGCACTAGCCTACTCATATGTACAAAAAATCAATTGAGATTTTCATGTTGTTCAGAAGGGATCCTTGTCCTCATAAAAGAGGTGTGGAAACTGCTGACCACTACAGGCTCTGGGAAATAGATACTCAAAAATGCCTCATTTTCTTCTGCTGCCAGTCCTGGAAAATGACATCATTGCTGTTGGAAAAAGATCTTTCATAATTTTCTGCATCCTATCTGCCCTGATTACCAATTGGGGGAATGAAAACTGGTCTTCTGGGCAGACATAAACCAAAGAACCATACGTTAAGGGCCTGATTTTACAACAGAAAAACAAATGGTTAAAGTGCCCTATGTAGGAGGCACTTTTCTCTCAACTCAGGACAGTAGGTTCTCTTACTTCTTACCTACTTCCAGATTTCTATCTCTCCATGGTTGATAGAACTTTAAGAGCAGGCAAAACATACAAGGCTTGCAGAGGACAGCTGTGAGGCCTAAAGAAACAAAGAGCTGTCACCTTAAAATTCGAGTCATTGTAGGACCTAAGTGGCTGGCTATCTTATCTGCTCTTATGCTCTACTACCCTGGATTTGTAAAATGTCCTTCCCTAAACACTACTGTAGAAGAAGGAAAAATGGAATGATCTTGTATATACAAACCTCTTTAACTTGGGAATCTTTACCTAAGGATTTCAGGACTCTCACAGTTTCAGATAGATGGGCCGACTGTGTTCTGAATCAAATGTGCACTCTGATCTGATGAAGATGTTCTTCATGCTCCCTTTCTCTGGTAATTATGGCTGTGTCAGTTTTTGGGTTTCCTTTTTTTTTTTCCCGTTTTTTGTTTGTTTGTTTGTTTGTTTTTGTTGTTGTTTTTGTTTAAGCTCATGCTTGTATGGTGAATTCACTTTTGATCCTGTGTCCCTAAATTAAAACATTTTTCTCATCAATCTTACTTTCTTCAACTGTGCGGTTTTGACTCACTTTCTTTGTTCAGAGGTCAATTTTTCAAGGATTGGCTCTCAAATACATTGCAAACTCCCCTTCACAAAATCCTAAGAAGAACATAGACATAGTGAGGTTAGGATTTAATCATCTGAACACTTGATTTCAGTGTCCCCCATGGTTGTTGGACTTTATACCTGGCATTTGCAATTAAACAGGCTTGCGGGAAATTTAAATCATAATATAACAATCTGATAGGCATGCACTTTCTAACAGGTTAAATCTTATAAAAGTTTGAGTAAACATCTGTTGCATTGCCTCCTACATCTGGTGCTCTTCTACAAAAAACTACAAAATCTCTGCTTCCTGGCTATTTTATTTAGCTGTGTACACCTGTCTATTATACTAACTCATAAGTTTTTCTAAGTAGTTAGACCAGTATGAGAGTGTTGGTTTGTATAAAATGTCTACAATGTAATATCCATTGCTTCTAGGAGTTTTTGTCAATAGGGAGAGAAGGTTAATACTGTTAACTACACTTGTCTTGTATCTTGGTATTTATAGTTAAAACAGATTTAGGTTTAACATCAATGGGATTAATCATAAATGTGTTTGTTACCCAAGACATCTGAGTAAATTGAAAGTTATAATGCTAAATCCTCAAATGCCTAATACAAAATCAAATATATTTCACTTCTTAATGTCCTTAAGGTAATTTATACAAATTCAGAAAATTCGTAAATATTGTTTGGAAATGAATATTTAAATGGGACTACAGAAAAGGCTCTATGTATGGTAAGTGGTTTTAGTAGTGAAAGTAGAAGAAAAAAGAAGTGTTTCTGGATTAGAAAGTCTTTTTCGTGGTAAAGAGAATAGTTGTAGAATAGTTGTAATTTGCAGAAGTTTTGTGGAACTTAATTTTCAAAAAAATTTCTTATAATCAACTTGGTTATATAAAATTATCACAATCAGTTAAAGTTATTTAAGGATTTTTTCTTATGCTCAATTATTAATGTATTTCTATAAACCAATTTTTTTCAATTTATTGAAGTAACAACAATTTCCTAATACATTAATCTGCTCTTAACTATCAAGATAACTTCTTGTGTTGATAAATTTTTAAATTTTTTTTTGTTGAATATGAATAAGATACCATTATATCATAATTTATTCCTTTTTTACTTACATTTGTAGAGCTGAGGATCAAACCAGGGCCGCAAACATGCTAGGGATGTGCTCTAGCACTGTTCCAAAACCCCAGTCCTAAGTTTTATTATTTTGAGAATCTAGTCTTAAGGAAGGAGGTATGCACAACTCTGGTAAAGAACCACTGTGTATGGGAATATTATACTACATTAGATTCTGAATTTTTCTTTCAAAGCTAACATTGTTGAAGACAAGAACATCAGTGTAATTGTGGTGCTATTACTGGATTTGTGGTATAGATGTATTCAGGTTTTAAATACAGAAATCATTTAAATACAAGGGTGAGAAGAACATTCCATCAAGGTGATATTCTTCAAACTGAAGTTTAACGTAAAGATATGGAATTATAAAACTTATATTTCACGGATAACAACTACTATACAAACTCAATATTTTTAAATTTACTAATATCATTTTATATTTTCTTGAAGCTTTATAACAGTTTTCTGTTACTCCTTGACAAAATTAGAACTTTCAGTATGACAATCTGAGTTAACTTGAGATAATAGACCATAATTGATATCAAAATGTATAAATGCATTCTAGTTTCATGTAGAAATATGGACAAAATATAAACAAATTTTTAAAAAGCCAAGGGAAAAAAAAAAAACATGTAAGGCTAACTCTCAGTACTAATACTGACCCCAATTAAATAGAAGGGGTAAGATAAGTACAAAGTTAGACATTAAAGTTACAAAGCAGTATTTCTACCTCAAGACAGGTAAAACTGGATTGTTGCATATTCAAGACCAGAGAACAAAATGCCATATGTTTTCTCTGATATGTGGATGCTAATTCACAATAAGCGTGAAGTCTTTGAAAGGATAGAGCTACATTGGAATAGGTAGAGGGAGTGAAGGAAGGGGAGGGTTATAGTGATAAGAATGATTGTAGAATGAATCTGACATTATTACCTTTGTACATGAGTGACTATATTACCCATGTCATGCAACATGATGTCCAACCAGAAAAATGAGAAATTATACTCTAACTATGAATGAAATGTCAAAATGCATTCTATGGTCATGTATAACTATTCAGAACAAATCAGAAGAAAAAGAATGAATGGTGGAAGCCAGGGGCTTGAAGAGGTTATCTAAGCAAATTTTAAATGTGCTGCAAGATTTTGCTTAATTTCTTACAAAGGGAACCTAATTAAAGTTGAAATTTATAACAAACAGTGAAGCAGTCTTTATTGATTTGGAATAGTATCAGCATGGAGTCATTATAAAGAAAAATAAAAGGTATATTTGGGAACAAATATCAAGGATGTGGCTAAGCAATGATTTGATAAGGTGATACTTATGGACAGAAAGAATCCAGAAGCTATTCATTAAGATAATGGGGCAATGACCCTGAAGGCTCTTCTGAGATCTTTAAAGATATTAATTCCACCACATTCCCAGAAATTTAAGGGAAGAACGGGTTCGAGGAAGGGTCCTAGAAGATCCACAATTTCTTGGTGTTTAGGGTCTCTCCGATTAGCACTGCCTCAGCTCTCTTCTCTCTGTTTTCTAATGCAATGCTATTATGCCAGCCCTGCCATTACCCAAGCAGTCTTAGGTATTATTCAGTACACTGGTATCAAATATATAGGTTGTAATCCTGAGAAACATATGTATAGTGCTAAATTTGCAGGCACAAGCATGGAAGAGGTGTAGAGACAAGGATACCCCATCATGGATATAAAAAAAAAAAAAAAGTCTCATAGACCCTTCAACTTGGTCAGAGAATTTCCACAGAGGCTGGGCTGTGTACAGAGTCCCCACTAGGCTAATGACCTGGGTGGTTATGGGTTTAAAAACATCACAATAATATTCCATTAGGACAAAGCTTAGTGGAACCATGAAATTGGGCTTATCCAGAGGTCCCAGAGCTATAGTATCACCAGCATATAACCCCATCCTGGGAGAGCCCAAGGCACATGATTTCAACATAGGATAGTAGAGTCTGTGCTCTACCCAGCAAAGACCTGAGGACATGATGTCCTGAAATTTGGAGGAACTAACCCCCATCCCAGTGTCTGGAAGGTTGGTTACAGAATCCAAATAGTTATTCTCAAGCCTGAAACTTTAATGCTGATTTTCCTGTCAGGTTTTGGATCATTGAATCGGATACTTTCTTCTTGTCTCTATCTTCCTATTGGAAAGGAAATGTCTATCACATGCCTGTACCACCATTGTGCTTTGTAAGCACACAAAGCTTGATTTCATAGCCTCATACCTGAAGGGATATTGTCTTCAGGAAGAATCACATATTGAGTTTCATTCACATAAGATACAGATGATATGACTTTAGAGTCAGACTTTTTATGGTGAAAGGTGTCAAAAGTTTTTGGGGTCCTGGAATAAAATGAATGCATTTCATATAAGGATATGAAAGTTGGGGATAAAGGGTGGGATGCTATATAGCTCACAGGATGGTGTTCCCTTAAGAATTCATATTGAAACCTAATCGCCTATGCAGCAATATTTAGAAATGGGTCAAAAACTTGCTTAATACAAGATGAAAGCTGAGGAAATAATTTCAAGATTTATTCAAGAAAAGGTCATCAAGTTAAAAATCTTCAGAATGAAGGACGCAATTACAAAATTGAGGAGAGAGCCTACAGAAAGTCGTTTCTAGCTATCCCCTTTCAAAGGACTAATATAGATAAAGAACTAAAACAACAAAACACAACATCAAAAAAGAAATCATCCAAATAATAAATAAACAAATGAATAAAACAGACATTTTTTAAAAGAAGAAATAAAAAAAGCCAAAAAATATATGGAAAAAATATTCAATGTCATTAGCAATAAGGGATATGCAAACCAAAATTTCCCTGAGATTTTACCTCACATAGTCAGAACAGCAGTCATCAAGAATGTAAATCATAATAAAATGTAGAGAGAATCTGGAGAAGAAAAGAACACTTTTACACTCTTGGTGGGACTGTAATGAGTAGGACCACTATGGAAATCAGTATGGAGCTTCCTCAAAAGTTTAGGCATAGAACCACCATATGATCCATCTATACATTAACTCTTGGGATATGTCCTAAAATACTAAAGTCATCATACTGTAGGGATAAATGCATATCCATGTTTATGGAAGCACAATTGATCATAGCCAAACAATGAAACCAGCCCAGGTTTCAAGAAAAAAGGCAAAGAAAAGTGAAGGGAGGGCAGAAAACATGATGAAAATCAAAGGGAGATCAGCAGAATGGAGGAAAGAGACGAGGGGGATGGAAAAGAGCAAAGGAGGGTAGAGTGATGTGATGTGCAGTGACTTTGTCCGAATTATATTGTTATATTGTGTGCACATACAATGGAACAACAAACCCCATCTTCAGGTTTAACTGGAAAGCACCAATAAAATCTAGTCGGGAAATGCAGCACTGTGGCTTCTGGGTTGAACACCCTTATAAAAGGCTTTAAGGCTGAAGAAAGCACTCTCTTGTTTATCTGCCTTGCACCTCATGAGGACAGAGGAAGATGCCACTTTGGAAGCAAAAAGCAGCACTCACTTGACACCAGCTTTGGCACCTTGATCTTGACACCTCCAGAACTGTAAGATATTAATTTCTGTTCTCAATCTACTACTCACTATGGTGTTTAAATTACCTATCCTGAAACATGTTGTTATAACAACACCAACTGAGGCACTAATTTAATCCAGCTAAAAGTTTTCATTCAATTATGATGATCTTTTTAAAGAACCAAACAAAATCAATAATTTTTTCTATTATCTATTTTATTTTTTCCTTGACCTAATTTTATTTTTTTCTTCCTTCTATTAACTTTGTGTTCTTTTTTTTTTTATTGTTTCTTTTTCTGTTTCTTTTGTTGTTCTTTTTGTTTGTTTCTCAGCTTCCTAAAGGTGTATTTGAGTCAGATTTCCTTTTCTAGAATAACAATCTGAGATGACTCAACTCATACTGAGAGGAGGCTTATTGTGACTCAGTTTTGGAGGTTCCTGTTGATCATGTTACTTTCAACCTCTGGTGAGAAAGGAACTCATGATGGAAATGCCTGCAAGAGCAAAACTGCCCACCTCATAGCTGGGAGTGAAAGACAGAATAGGCAGGGGCTGGAGTCCCACCACCCTCCTCATTCAAGTCAGCCCGCACTGAGATACACCCCTTACAGGTTCCCACATCCCCCAGTAGTATCAGACTGGGAGCCCTGCTTTTACCATATAGCCCTTGGGGAAACACGAAGTACCTAAATTACATCAAGGTCTAAAGACACGCTGGTTATTTAAGATCTTTCTTCTTTTGAAGTACAGGTATTAGTCACTATAAGCTTCCATTTTTGTACCCCTTTTGCTTCATCCAATCAGAGTGGGTATTTTGTACTTTCAATTTTGTCCACCTGATGGTATGTTCTCATTTCCCCTTTGATTTCTTTTTGATCCATTGCTTGCTCAACTGTGTGATTTCATTTTCGCCTATTGGAAAAATTTCCAGTTTTCCTTCTACCATTACTTTCAAGTTTAATTGCATTAGAATTGAAAAATATATACTTGGTGTGATTTCAATCTTCTACATTTATTCTTATTCAGAGACTCAAATAGATATATAGTTATATCTGTACTAGAGAGTGCTTGAGAAGAATGTATTCAAATGTTGCTGGTTGGAAAACATCATGTATGATACTTATGGTCATTTAATCTGCAGTGTTATTCTAGCCCTCTGTATATTTAATGATCTTGTATCGCTATGTTGTCTCCCTCCTGAAAGTGGGGTATTAGTATCAAAGTAAATAAAATTACTAATGTGTTACTATTTATCCCTTCAGTTCCTTCAGTGGTTTATGTATTCTGATTCTCTGTTACTGAGTGCATGCATATTGATAAGTTTTTTCTTTGTGCCCAGTTCATTGACCCAATGTCCTCCTTTGCCTCTTTTCACAGTTGTTGATTTATTCTATTTTATCAGATGTACATGTGACAACCCTGCTTGCTTATGGTTACTATGTCCATGAAATACTTTCCCATCCTTACATTCTGTGAATCCTCAATTATAAATACAATTTCCTGTAGATAATATTTTGTGGAATCTAGTTTTTCTTATTTTTTATCCAGTCATCCACTCTAAGTATTTCGATTGGATGTTTAATTCATTTCCACTTAGTGTAATTATGGATAGGGAAGTATACTAATATTAAATGACATTAAACCAAGCAAAGCACAGCTCCTCGGTTAGGGGGTTGAATGGATAAAAATTTGGATGGTCTTTGCTGGAATTTAATATTGTACACTCAAAGAGATTGGAAACTCAGTCAATCAAATATATTAGGGAAGGAATTCCCAGTGCCACAGCTATGAAGCTACAGCAGCAACCATTGGCACAAGCTGGAATAGTTACTCCATGAACAGGGTAAATTGATAAGGGATTCAAAGTAAACTGCATATTGGGGAGGACTGTGGCATGTCTGTGTATGGAGCATTTAGAGACCAAAGACACTGCCAGGACTGCTGTACAATATGTTGTGCAGGAAACAAAACACTACATCTGTCCCAACACTGTGCAGAGGGCAAAGTAAGGTACCATTTTGCAGTCTGAGCATGGTCCCCACAGCAGCTGAGTAAGTCAATTTTTCACAGACCTGAGTCAGGCCCAAAAAACTAGCCTGGCAAACCAATAGTACATGAGAGAGAGTGGGCCTAAATGACCAGGAAAAAAGCAGGCAGGTTGTATATTGTTTGCATTATATGAGGTTATTATTTGTCTCTTCATTTATGGTGAGGAACATGTGTCTCGAGGTGAAAATTCTACTGCCTAAGATCCATATTGCTGCGTGTGTAGACACCCAAATAACATGAAAAATAAGAAACAAATTGTCCCAAACAAACCAAGATTCTCCAATAAAAAAACCACTAATTCCAAAGTGGAAGCTCTATCAGAGAAGAAGGAGTTAAGAAGGTACTTACTAAAACTCATCTGCCAGGAAAAGGACAATTTAAGAAGTGACATTAGACAGAGATCACAGGAAATGAACAAGCACCTCAATAAAGACATAGAGATTCTGAAAAATAATCAATCAGTAACACTTGAAATGATGCAATCAATAAACCAAATTAAAAATTCAATGGAAAGAATGACCAACAGATTAGACCACGTTGGAATACAGATTTTTAGGCAATGAAGACAAAACTTATCTTGAAAAGCAAGTTGACCACGGAGAGAAGATGTTGAGAGACCATGAACAGAACTTCCAAGAAATATGACATAACTGAAAAGACCACATTTAGTATTTAACAGGATGGATTAGGGCATAGTGATTAAATCATGGAATGTACAAATTTTTCAATGAAAGTATATCAGAACACTACTGAAACCTAAAAAATATTAATAGGAAAATTAAATAGAGGAGGCTTGCAGGACACCAAAATTACTAAATTATAACTGACCCACATCAAGTCACATTATAATGAGAGTGAGTAATATACAGAATAAGCATAGAATCTAAAGGCCATGAGAAAATGATCAAATTACATATTGTGGGAAACCAATTCCAACCTCAGCTCATACCTCAACCCAAACACTCAATTCTTGGAGGTCCTGGAATGATATATTTCAAGTTCTGAAAAAAAAAGAAATGGATGGTAAGCAAGAATTTTGTATCCAGCAAAATTAAACTTTAGATTTGATGATGAAATAAAAATCTTCCATGATTCTAAAAAATTAGAATTCACTACTAGAAATCCTGCACTATACAACATTCCCAACAAAATATTCCATGAATCTGAAATGAAAAAGGAAAAAAGTGAAAATCAGCAAAGAAAAGAACCACACGAAAAGAATTACCAAGGAAAAGAAAAATTAAGTTAAATTAAAAATCATAAATAAACCAAAATGAGCAGAAATACAACTTGTATCTCAATAGTAACCTTAAACGTTAATGGCCTAAACTCATCAATCAAAAAACATTGAATGAGATTGGATGAAAAAAATAGACTCAACAATACATTGCCTCCAAGCGACTCACTTCATAGGCAAATACATGCACAGACTGAAGGTAAGACATGGGGAAATAAAAATGTATCATTCACATGGATTGTGTAAAGGAGCAGGGATTTCTATACTCATATCAGAAAGAGTGAGCTTTATCAAAGTTAATCAAAAGGGACAAAAAAGTACATTCCATACTGCAAAAGGGATTATCTATCTATATCAAAAAACATTCTGAGCTTCCAGTATCAAATAGATGACAAACAACAACACTGGGTGGATTTAACATACCCCTCTCATTGCTGGACGGATGTTCCAAACAAACACTAAATGCAGAAAGTACAGAACTAAATAATACAATCAATAATTTAGAATCAACAGACATATATAGAATATTCCATCCATCAAAGAGTAAATACACTTTCTTCTTGGCATCACAGGTATCCTTCTCTAAAATAGAACATATCTTATGCTACAAAGCAATGTAGTAAAAACAAAAGGAATGGAGATATTTCCCTGAATTCTATCAGATCATAATGATGTTAATTTAGATATCAATGATAAAATAAAAATAAAAGCTACACTAACACCAGGAGGCAACATAATACACTAAATCTGGGATGATTTTGATTTAAGTAAGAAGGGTAAAAGTTCCAGAAATTGATTTGAAGATGGTATCAAGACAGGCAGATTAAAGAGTACTGGAAGGATGTTCTCCAAGGAGGGGAATGAGGTGGGATTAAGATGAGTTCAGAATTGCAATAGATTGAATCTGAATATCCACATGACCAAATTTTCTCTCTCTACAGGATCAGTAAAAAAATTGTCTTCTTTTCATTTGGACAAAAGGAAACAACAAAATAAGTAGCAGGGAAGAGTGGCATATGCTTGTAATCCCACCAATTTAGGAGGTGAGGCAGGAAGATCACAAGTTGAAAATCAGCCTCAGCAATTTGGTGAGGCTGTAAGCAACTTAGCCAGATCCCACCTCTAAATAAATAACGAAAAGTCTGGCAATGTACCTCAGTGTTTAGTGCCCCTGGGTCTAATTCTGAGTACCAAAGTAAGTAAATGAAATCACTTCCCGGAATCCCTCATGGTGCACCTGTTACAGGCTTCTATTTTATTGTGGCCTTCACAGCTAAGTGGTTTTTATGTATGTTCTCCTTGCACAAACTACTATTTAACACTTCTTTAGTTTCACTTCCTGACTCCACCACCACTCCTTCAAAACTGCTTTGACAAAGGTCAGATGTGTCTTTCCTACTGACAAATCAAATGGCCAATTTCTGTTCTCAGTTCCTCAAGAGCATTTGTTAGAGTCAATCTACTCTTTAAGTCCACAAATTCACTGACTTAGCACTATCTATCATAAGAACTAAAGAGTGAGAGCATAATAACACATGTAAATTTACATTAGTGGATGCTTTAATGAATAAAGCAACCATGCATTTATGGGCAATTTAGATGGAATGTTAAACTATTACAATGGATAGTTCAAAACCACAGTCACCAAAGGCATGGCATTTTTCATCTTATTATGATTATACCAAAAACTAAAGCCTTTGCCTTTACTTTGGTCCTGTTGTCTTCTCAAAAATGCCAAGATTTCAAAACAAACTAGTCAAGGGCAATAGCAGAGAAGAGAGTAAAGCTACTTTTAAGACCATGTCACCCATTATTTCCATCATTCCACAGCATGATTTACGCTAACATTTTTTCTCACTCTGAATTCCACATAAAAATTAAAACACAATTCCTTTATATTAGCACACTCAAAATGAAATACTTAGGTATAAACCTGTCAAAGTCTATATAAGATTTACAATACAAAAACAAAATCTGATCAACAAAATCAAACAAGAACTAAATAACTGGGAGATGTTCCATCTTCATGGAGAGGAAGACTCAAACTTTTCAAGATCTTAGTTCTTCTCAATGTAACTTATAGACTCGATGCAATCCCAAATAAGTTCTTAGTAAGTTATATTGTGGATACTGACAAAGTGATTCTAAAATCTGTAAGAAAATACAAAAGACTCATAATAAACAATGCAACATTGAGAAGAACAAATTTGGAAGACTGATATCACCTGTCTTGAAAAATTTTTATCCAGCCACATCATCAAGTGAGAGCAGAAAAAGATAATATAGAGATAAAGACAAATCATAAACTAGGTGACATTGTTTTCAAGAGACACATGTTTGACCCAAAATATACAACAAATTTGTAAAAATCACAATAAGAAAACTGTCTTCTTCTTCTCCAGTTCCTCTATTAGATTTTCAAATATTTTGTATTTCTTCTAATCTGTTTGTGTTTATTCCCTTTAAATTATAATGCATTTGTTATTTCCATACTCCTCCTCATAAGATTTAAGGAAACTTCATCTCCAATAATGATGTTATCATCTTCTATGCATAGTTAAAGAGTATTTCTGTTTTATCTTTTTTTATATCCAAATAAAGTATTACTATTTTTAGCTAACTATTCTTAAAATATTTAATTGTTCTACATATACATCTTCTTCTTATATGTGAATTTCCCTTTGAAATTTCATTTTATTTGTATCTACAGCACATTCTCTGAAGTCTCTTAATGAATTTCTTTTCTGGAAACACAGTTTGATTTAAAGGATAGGACAGACACAGACTACTCCCAAGGGAGAATCAGATCCAGATGTGGAATTCCTCACGACAAATTTTTGGTGCCACCTTCTTTAACATGTTTTTCTGAAATGGCTTGATTTTGTCCATGTTCTTTTGGTTTCTTTGATTTTCATTGGGGTGCTGGGTGTTGATCTATGCACACACTCTAACATAAGCAGCCTGCATTCCACCTTATTCTTTATTATACTTATATGTCAAGACAATTTAAAAAAAAACATAGGAATCTCATATTTCTGGTACTAATGCTTTATAACTTAAATATATTAGTCTTCTGACTTTTGGTTTCTATTAGTGATATTTTTTGAGGGAAAACTCCAATTGCGGTCCTTTGAAATATACTTCTTTTAATGTCCAGATGATTTTAAGTTTTTTTTCCTTAGGTCCTATATAGTTTCAACTTGATTTGCTGAGCTATGTTTTTTCATCAGTTCAGCTTGAAGATACTGTTCTTTAATTTTATAATCCACTTGCCTAATTCATACTGGAAACTCTGTGCTTATTCTACTCTGATCTTCTCATGCTTGAATTTGGTACTTTTAATAACATCTGTCTACCATGATTTACATGCTCTTCTATTATCTTCAGTACCATATTTAGTATTCTAAATAATCTTAGCTTTCTGAAGCATATTTTAGGAAGTTTCCCTAATTCTTTTCCTGATATGATCTTCGTTCCATGCTGGAGGATTTAAATTGCAGGAGAATATGTTCTCTTTTATTTCCCAGGTACTTTCTGGGTTTTATTGGTAATTATGCCTCTGCTGTGTTGATAATATGCAATTACACTGTACACTTTGAACTTTGAATTCTATAGCCACTTAGAACTGATCATTACACGCTTAATCTGGTAATTTAAACATCTAAATCTGTTGTGAAATTTATGGAAAAATAAGATATCCAGAATGGCCAAAGCAATACTTAGCAAGATAGGTGAAGGAGGAGGCATCACAATACCAGACCTTATATTATATTACAGAGCTATACTAACAAAAAGAGCGTAGTGCTGCCAATAAAACAGACATGAAAATGAATGGTACAGAATAGAAGACACAGAGACATATGCACATACATACACTTATCTCATACTAGACAAAAGTTCAAAAAATATTCACTAGAGGAAACAGCCTATTCAATAAATGGTGCTAGGAAAATTGAAAATCCATATGTAACAAAATAAAAATTATCCCCTATCTCTCACTGTACACAAATCTCAACTCAATGTGTATCAAAGATTTAGGCATACAACAGAGGCCCTTCTTCTAAGAAAAGAAAAAAACAGGCCCAAATCTTCACCATATTGGCTTAGGATTGGATTTCCTTAACAAGTCTCCAAAAGCACAAGACATAAAATCAAGAATCAATAAATGGTTAGGATTCTAACTAAAAACTTCTTCTCAGCAAAGGAAACAATCAATAATGTGAAAAGAGAGTCTACAGAAAGCAGGGAAATCTTTGTCATATGCACCATAGATAGAGTATTAAACTCCAGGATATATAGAGAACTCAAAGAACTTAAAAATATGTATATGTAAGCCAATCAATAAATGGGCTAAGGAACTGAACAGGTATTTCACAAAAAAGAAAAATAATCCATCAACAAATATATGAAAAGATGTTCAAAATCTGTAGCAATAAAAAAATTGCCAATCAAAACTACTCTAAGAGTTCATCTCGTTCCATTCAGACTGGCAATTGTGAAGAATACAAGCAAGAATAAATGTTGGTGAGGATGCAGGGAAAAAGGGACACTCATACTTTGCTGGTGGGACTGCAAATTGGTACAACCATTATGGAAAGCAGTATGGAGAGTCTTCCAAAACTTGGAATGGAAACACCAATTTTCCCAGGTATCCCATTCCTTGGTCTATACACAAAGAGCTTAAAATGAGCAAAATACAGTGATGCAGCCACAGCAATGTTTATAGCAGCTCAACATACAATAACTACACTATGGAACTAACACAGTGTTCTTCAAGATATGAATGCATAAAGATATGTGTATATACCCAATGGAATATTACTCAACTTTAAAGAGGAATGAAAAGATATTTTTACCAGTAAATGGATGGAGCTGGAGAATATCATATTAAGAGAAATAAGCCAATCCACACGACAAAAAACTGAATGTTTTCTCTGATATATGGATGCTAATTTGCAATAACAAGAGTGGCTATCAAAGTATAGAGTTTCTTTGGTTGTGGCAAAGGAGATTAAAAGGAGGCACAGGCTTATGGGGAGAGGAAGAATAGTTGAATGGTTTGGAGATTACCTCCCTATGTGCATATCGGACAAAATGACTGATAAGAAACATGAGAAGTTATACTCCACTTACATCTGATGTGTCAAAGTGCATTCTATTGTCATGTATAACTAATTAGAACAAATATAAGCAGGATAAAAATTAGTGGCAGCCAGGGACTGGAGGAGGAGGAATGGGAATTTTTACTTCATGGTGACAGAGCTTCTGCTTACAGTAACCAAACTGTTCTGGAAAGAGAAGTTTGTACAATATTTGAGTGTAATTAATGCCACTGGGTTCTCCAATTAACATTGTTAAAATGGCAATTTTCATGTCACATGTCTTTTACAACAAGAAACACTTCATTAAATTTAAGAAACATTTTCATGTTAGAAAATGGAAAAAAGGACATGAACCACGTCAGTGATGTTAATGGCGACTCCTCTTTTCTTTCTTAGCTGCCCAGATCAGTGTTGTCAATGTGGACAACGGTTTGGCCAGTTTCAGGAAGGGTACTGTCAGGAAAAGGGGAGAGAGAAGAACATGAAGTTTACCAATAGAAAAATAAAACTTTTCCTTTCAACTAAGCCCTGAAGACTACTTATGAATACAATTTTCTTAAAAATTACATGTCAATACCTACACAGAACACTCCTCATCAGTACATAAATTCCATAGTTGTAGACACAGTTGTTTAATTTTCCTAATTTCCAAACATAAACAGTGAAATAGTTCATAAATACACTCATGAAAACGTTGAATGGATACAGTATTTCATGATATACAAGAACGTACATCAAATGTATTAAACTTTTATGTGTATATATGTATATGTATATATGTATACATTTTAGTTGTAGGAGGACACAATACCTTATTTTATTTTTAGTGGTGCTGAGGATCAAACACAGGATCTCACATATGCTAGGCAAGAGCTCTACCACTAACCCACAACTTCTGCCCACAATACTAATCTTTCCATTCCTGGCAGATGAAACCCTAAAATGTTGCTGCTGACTTATTGGTAGTGATCAATGAATAATGAAATGTTATTACCACTGTTGGTTATTCAAAAAGAGTCAACATTTTCCAAAATGACATCTTTTCCAAACTTACCTGCAACAATTCTGTGGCTGGTGCCCTTATCTCCACATCTATTTCCAAACATCCATTTAAGAAATCACAAAATATTGGGGAAAATGTCTCTGCATTCGGAAGTTCTGGAGTTCCATTTCTTGCAATCAGCTCTAAGGCCTAAAAATAGAACAATGTCCGTGACTGTCTTTGGGGGACAATGGCAGGGGTGGGGTTAGTTAGGGAGTGATTGCAGGGTTGCTTTATCAGTGAGCTACATCCCTAAAACTTTTTTAAAAATTTTTGAAACTTGGTCTCACCAAATTGTTGAGGCTCAATCAAACTTGTGATCTTCCTTTTTGGCCTCCTCAGTCACCGTGATTACAGATGTGCAAACATTGCATAAGGTAGTCCTGACAGTCTTAATGTAGCTCAACAAATTTATAATGTACTCTATCAAGTTTATGGAACTCTCCTGTGAGTGTGTGTGTGTGTGTGTGTGTGTGTGTGTGTGTGTGTGTGTGTGTGGTGCTGGGATCAAAACCATGGCCTTTTGCATGTTCTACAAGTGACCATCTTCAGCCCATCTTAATTCTTCAGAGATAATCACTAAATACTAAAGTGAGGTCCTGATTATCTCTACCTTTTTGAATTTTGTAACCACTCTCCTTCACTTCCTTTATTTTGTATATCTCTCTCCCCCTTCCTCTCTATCTCTCTCTCTCTTTTCAGTGGGTGCTCCAGTCATTGAACCAGGCATACTCTAGTCAAGTAATTGCTCTAACACTGAGATGCACCCCAGGCCTCTATTTAATTTATTTTGAGACAGTGTATCTCTAAGTACCTCAGGCAGGCTTCAAACTTGAGATCTTCCTGCCTCTACCTCTCTGGAAACTGAGATTACAGGTGTGTGCCACAAGGCCTTAATAATCATCTTTTCCGTGTTGAACTATGAATGCAATGCATCTTGATTAAGAAAACAAAATCATCAACGACATGAAAAACATCACCTATGGTACATAAAGATACAAAGAACAGAGTTGTCATCCTTCTATAAATTGTACAATCCTGGTAAACATTCCCAAGCTATTTAAAACTCACATTTCAAAACACTGGATTTACTGAAACTCTGTTCCCAAACTAGCTATATGCCAGCTTTGTCATTCCTAATAACACATTTTAAAATAGATAACTGAACAGTGACTTATATGTGTTTTCACAATTTAAAAAACCCCAATCATAAAATGATTGTAATCTTTCAGTTTTGATTTTATCTTTAAATTTCTGGGAATGAAATTATATCTAATTAATTGACTATTTTATAGTGGAAGTTTAAGTTTTTAAATGAAGCAGACAATATACACCATTGCTAAGTTGCCATGTGAAACAGAAGGAACCCTTTAATCAACCTCACTGAACTCCTTTAACATTGTAGACACAGCTAGAGAGCTTTGCAAATGTACTTTCCAAATGCCTACCTGATCTTAAAATGTGGATCCTATACTGTTACCATATTAGACATTCATTTTATTATTAATAGCCTTCATTTCTGTACAGAATACGTATCAAAAATGATGTATATGTGTATATATATTACTATATATAAAAGCATTTTGTTGCTTTTGTGTGGTCCTGGGGATTAAGTGCTAGGGACTCATGCATGCTAGGCAAAGACTCTACCACTGAGCTACACCCCAAGACTAAGAAGAATGTAATTTTAAGAAGACCAATGTATTCTTTCATGGTTAGTCCTTTAAACAGTGTGGTACATACAACCACTGTGAAACCCAAGGTCACCCAGATTTTCTCCTGCATTAATTTTATTCTAATACCTTATGTCTCAGACAGCAATTAATTTCAGTTTAAAATATCAAGACTGTTGGAAACCCCTATACCTCCATCAGAAGGGATAAGGATGGGAGCCCATAAAATACTCAAGCTCAGTATTACCACCCCAACCACCAAAAGTCCCCCCACCACTACCCCAATCTCCTCCCAACCTTGATATCTCATTCACTTTACTCTTTACTTTCATTTATGTTAATGATCATAAGCAGCCCAGGACTCTCAGTCATCCCACAGTATTTCCACCCTAATGCCCATATGGCTCTGAACATGCTCCTTACTTTCACCAGCTGTGCTTTCAGGGGAACATTTCTTCTCACCCAACTCTAGGTCTAGAGATAAAGCAAGTGTCTTTTTGGCTTCTCATTGCTCTCTGAAGTCTTCACTGTTCTTTTTCTCTAATATGCAGTCTTTTGAAGACAAATCCACATTTCCTTGTTTTCAATGCTTACTAATCCCCAGGTCATTCCCTCCTCACTCTTTGAGATCACAGCTCTTTGCACTGTTAACTCTCACATGACTCCTGTCCTGATTGGTGGCTACTTCAATAGCTACACAGATGCCTGCTGCAGTTCCTTGTCCTCTGCTCTCATGCTCTCAGGAGCTTGCCTTTCTCACTTTATACACTATGTCCTTCCCTCTACCAGGACAGATACCAGCAACCACCACTCTTCTTGTGTTGTTGCCTCTACCTCCTATCCTTTGAACACCCAGTACTCCAAGGTTAGCAATCCTCTGACTCCACGGGGACATAGAATCCCATAGGACTTTCAGTGTTCATCATTCCTTTCATATGTCACCTCCATGACCCTCTCCCACTCACTTGACAGCATTTATCTGGCTAAGATGTGCTTACAAGTGTGGACTTCTTTCCTGTATCCATCAGCTCAATGCAGTGGATAAACACCCCTTATCTGCAATGGCTGGTATCACTTACCATTGATGATCACTAACCTCACATGGGCTCTTGGTGCCTTCAGCAGTCACACTACATCTCCCTACTCCACTCACTCTCCTACTCTCCATTCCTGTCCTAAGACACATGCACTTAGTTGTCATGTCTCCTTAGCTGCCTCTTGACTCCTGAAATTTCTCAGAATTCCCTTGTTTTTGTGACTGTAGAGAGTTTTTAGGAGCACCAGTCAGGTACTATATAATCCTTTGTAGGATACCCCTCTAATACAACGTATCTGATTCTTTCATGGTTATCTCAAAATTATGGTTTTAAAGAGGAAGGTGTTGAGTTAACTGTGCCACTTTCTTTACTTTCTTTTTCTTCACTTTCAGTACTGGGGATTGATCCCAGGAGTTTACTTCCACTGAGTTACAGGTCCAGTCCTTTTTATTTCAAACATTGAATCAGGGTATCACCACATTGTGGAGTCTAGCTTCCAAATTGTGACCCTCTTGCCTCTGCTCCTCACATAGCTTGGCCACCATGCCTGGCAACAATACTGCTTTCAATGCATCATATTTGGGGACATACTAGCAACATGATTTTTTTTTTTTATTTTATTGTAAACAAATGGGATACATGTTGCCTCTCTGTTTGTACATGGCGCAAAGGCATACCATTTGTGTAATCATAAATCCACATACAATAATGTTGTTTGATTCATTCTGTTATTTTTTCCCCTTCCCCCCACCCCTCCCATCCCTCTTTACCCTCTATACAGTACATTTCTTCCTCCATACTTGCCCCCCTCCCTAACCCTAACTCTAACCCTAACACTAACCCTTCCCTCCCCCCCATTATGTGTCATCCTCCACTTATTAGCGATATCATTCGTCCCTTGTCTTTTTGAGATTGGCTTATCTCACTTAGCATGATATTCTCCAATTTCATCCATTTGCCTGCAAATGCCATAATTTTGTCATTCTTTATGGCTGAGTAATATTCCATTGTGTATATATACCACAGTTTCTTTATCCACTCGTCAATTGAAGGGCATCTAGGTTGGTTCTATAGTCTGGCTATTGTGAATTGAGCAGCTATGAACATTGATGTCGCTGTATCTCTGTAGTATGTTGATTTTAGATCCTTTGGGTATAGGCCAAGGAGTGGGATAGCTGGATCAAATGGAGGGTCCATTCCAAGTTTTCTAAGGAATCTCCACACTGCTTTCCAGAGTGGCTGCACTAATTTGCAGCCCCACCAGCAATGTATGAGTGTACCTTTCTCCCCACATCCTCGCCAACACCTGTTGCTTGTATTTTTGATAATCACCATTCTAATTGGGGTGAGATGGAATCTTAGGGTGGTTTTGATTTGCATTTCTCTTATTACTAGAGATGTTGAACATTTTTTCATATGTTTATTGATTGCTTGTACATCTTCTTCTGTGAAGTGTCTGTTCATTTCCTTAGCCCATTTGTCGATTGGATTATTTGTATTCTTGGTGTAGAGTTTTTTGAGTTCTTTATAGATTCTGGAGATTAGTGCTCTATCTGAAGTATGATTGGCAAAGATATTCTCCCACTCTGTAGGCTCTTTCTTCACATTACTGATAGTTTCCTTTGCTGAGAGAAAGCTTTTTAGTTTGAATCTATCCCAGTTATTGATTCTTGCTTTTATTTCTTGTGCTATGGGAGTCCTGTTGAGGAAGTCTGGTCCTAGGCCGACATGTTGAAGATCGGGACCTACTTTTTCCTCTATAATCTGCAGAGTCTCTGGTCTGATTCCAAGGTCCTTAATCCATTTTGAGTTGAGTTTTGTGCAGGGTGAGAGATATGGGTTTAGTTTCATTCTGTTGCATATGGATTTCCAATTCTCCCAGCACCATTTGTTGAAGAGGCTATCTTTTCTCCATTGCATATTTTTGGCGCCTTTGTCTAGTATTAGAAAGTTGTATTTATTTGGGTTTGTGTCCGTGTCCTCTATTCTGTACCATTGATCTACCTGTCTATTTTGGTACCAGTACCATGCCGTCTTTGTTACTATTGCTTTGTAATAAAGTTGAAGTTCGGGTATTGCGATACCCCCTGCTTCATTTTTCCTGCGAAGGATTGCTTTAGCTATTCTGGGTTTCTTATTCTTCCAGATGAATTTCATGATTGCTTGCTCTATTTCTGTAAGGTACATCATTGGGATTTTAATTGGGATTGCATTGAATCTGTATAGCACTTTTGGTAGTATGGCCATTTTGACAATATTAATTCGGCCTATCCAAGAACACGTGGTGAGTGGTTTGGTCCCAGAGCATCCGCTCCGGAGCAACATGATTTATGACTGCTGGTGTTGACCTTATCACCTGAATAAACTTTTGTTAAGTGTTTCCACTGGGAAGCATCTCTTTGCTTTCATACTGTGTTCAAGGGCAATCATTCTATGCAGTCCATACTTGAGTACTCCTCTACTTCCTTCAGGGTGGAGCATCCACATAAACTTTTAGAATTCTTCAGCTTGGGTGATTGACCTGTCTGTTCTCCCAAATGTATTTATTCAATCATTTATATCAGCATGCACTCACAAATATTTACTTTAAAGTTTGAGTTACAATTCCTTACAACTGTATATAGATGTTCAAATTGTCCCTGCGTTGGTTAAGCTGCTCTTTCAGTTCTCCCCTATGATATACCTTCCTCAATCTGGCCTCTTTTTAAATTTCACAACTTTATGTTATATTGAGCACTAATAATTGTATCTATTTATGGGGGACAATGTGATGTTTTGATATTTGTATGCATTACACCATGGCTTTTTCATTTAATGATTTATTTTTGTGGTGCCAAGGATTGATCTCAGGGCCGTACACACACTAACATAATAGGCAAGTCTCCACCACTGAGACAATTCTTGCCCAGCATTCCCTCCTCCCGCTTTTCAAATTAATTTTTGTTATTAGTCACAACTCTCTCATTTACAATTTAATGTTTGAATCTTTCTATGATCATACTCTACCCTTCTACCTTCCAGTGACACAGGACAAGACCCCTAGGGTTCTTCCCTTGTCCTGAAGCTTTTTTTTTTTTGTCATTCACAAATGCATATCTCCAGCCTCCACCTTATTTATTTTCATATAACTAATTTTAACTTTTAAAGATATTCACATAACAAAAATTCATATATTTACCCATATATTTAGAACTACATTCAACTTTCACATGTTTGAGAAAGTTGTTATTTATCTATGAAAAGGTAGATTTCTGGGTTCATTTTCTTCATTCAAAACGTCATTCCACATTTACTAAAACACTTGAAACTGTGTCCCAGCTCACTGATTGTATTGCATTTAAAATTATTTTTCACCTCTATCTTTATGCTTCACTATGGCTCGTTTCTGTTGCTACAATAATCTATCACCAATCCATCCTCAAATATTATCATTTCCATAATGTGTTATTCAGTGTGGTGTCAAAGGGACAAAAATTCCTGAAGAGAAAAACTTAGAGGAACAGGTATTTGCCTCACAGTATCAGAGGTTAAGTCCATGGTGCACAGACTCCACTGCTGTGGGCTCAAGGTGAAGCAGAACATCATGACAGAGGGTTTGATGGAGTAGGGCTGCTCTGCTCCAGGTGCCAGAAAGCAAAGAGTGGGAGAACGGAAAACAGAGAACAGGGAAAATGAACCCTTGGAGGGCAGCCTCCAGGGTCCCATCCCATCCAGCCACACTCCTACAGGTACCACCCAGTGCCTTCAAACTAGGAGAGACTGACTGTGGTGACTCTCCCAATGCTCTCATTTCACTTACAAACAGTCCTGCATTAACACAGGAGCTCTTCAGGGACACTTCATATCCAAACCACAACACAACATTAAGGTAAATGTGGGTCTTTTCAAAATATGTCTTCCAAATATTTGACCCTTTAATACCTGGGTTATAATTATAAAAATTATTTTACTGACATTTTGTGCTAATTCTTGTTTCTGTGTCAATTCTGGATTGGCTTTAGCTAAATATTTGCTCCTCATAATGAACTTGGTTTTCCTACCCCTTTTCCTGTCTATTGAAACTTTGGATATCTGGGTGCTTATTGGTCCTGATCACTGTGGATTCCTATAAAAATTCTCCTATGTATTCCAGGCAGATAAAGGCTTCTATTATTTGAATGACTGACCTATATAACTATGGAGGCCATAAAGGACGTAGAGCTTTTTCTCTGGCTCTCTTCATCTTTGAACAGTCTTGATGATCTCCTTTTCATTTCTTCACCTGGAGGTGATCCTCACAAATCTTGTGTTCTTCCTTTTCAGATGATTGGGCCTCAGCCAGTTCAGGGAAGATTCTCACATGTCTTATCTGCCTTCATCTTGTGGGTATGTTCCATGAGAATCTGCTTTGATTTGGGCAATGTCCCTTCATCTTCTGGACAGGCTCTGATACACATGGATCTTCTTAGATTCCTGGTATCTTGAGAGCACCTGATGCACAATACTCACCCTTCTCATGCAGGATTCCTTTCTCACTGATGCCTGGACAACTGCCCTTCCTGAAAGCTAAGGTGCTTTTCCATATTGAGCCTGGGAATGCACAGTCAAGCTCATACATGACCAGCCCATCTGTGTTCAGCTTCTGGATCTACTGATACTTGATGAAATATGGAATTTAACTGATTTCACTAGAGTACAACTAGACTTCTCTTGGAGACAGCAGAAGATGCTGAAGACTAGCCTCTTCTGAGGCCTAAGTATAACCATGGCTGTAGTTATCGCCATAAAAATATTGCTGAGGTTTGTTCTTGGATGCACTTCTAAGCTATTTGGGTCTTCCAATGAAATCTGAGAGCAATCTTCCCCCATCCCCACCTACACACATGTTGTAGACTCCGACATGCTGCTCTGACAATGGTGGCTATTTGGAGCTTGTGATGTTGTGGATGTGTTTTTTTTCCCCAAGGACTGGAGGGTTGGTCCTCAGTGTGACAATTTTGAGGTGGTAGGACCTGTAAGTGGTGGGGCCTAATGTGAGGTAATTCAGTCTCACTAGGGGATGAGGCCTTAGGAAGGGAGTAATGTACTTCACCTGGGCCTCATTTGTTTCTGTGAGAGTCAGTGGTTGTAAAAAAGCAAGACTGTTCTGTACCCAGTTTTCTGGCCATGCAAGCTCTACCTCATGCATTTCCTGCCACCATGATGCCATTCACAATGTTGCGATGACCCTCACCAAAGTTCAGTCACAGGGGATGTCAAATCCTGGAATCTGAGTATACCACCAAGTTCATGTTCTCAAACTAAAGTGTAAAGATATGGAATTATAAAAATAGGTTTCATGGACAACAGCTACTTGACAAAATCGATATGTCCTACTCTTGCTAATATTATTTTATATTTTCCTTGAAAGTTTAGAAGAGTTTTCTGTTAATCTGTGAAAATGTAGAACTTTCAGTATGCAAATCTGAGTTAATTTGAGATAATAGGCCATAATTGATATCAAAATATATAGATGCATTCTACTATTATGTACAACTAATTAAAACAAATCAAAAATTAATTAGTAAAAAAATTATAGACAAAAAAGATGTAAGGCTCACTGCCAGTGCTAACACTGACCCCAATTCAATAGAAGGGGTAAGATAATTACAAAGATAGAAATTAAAATTACTACCCAGTACTTCTAACACAAGACAGGTAAAACTGGATTGTTGGATGTTTAAGACTACAAAATCAAAGGCCATATGTTTTCTCTGATATGTAGGTGCTAATTCACAATAAGTTTTAAGGCTATGGAAGGAGAGAACTACATTGGAATAGGTAGAGGAAGTGAAGGGAGGGGAAGGGTAGGGTGATAGGAATGATTGTAGAATGAATCTGACATTATTACCGCTGTATATATATGACTGCATAATCCATGTCTTTCTACCAGATGTCCACCCAAAAGAATAACAAATTATACTCTAATTATGAATGATATGTCTGAATGCATTATACTGTCATGTATATTTAGAAGAAATCAGAAGAAAAACAATGAACGGTGGAAGTCAGAGGCTGGAGGAGGAAATAAGCAAATTTCAAATGTGCTACATGGTTTCTCTTAATTTCTTACACAGAAACTGCTTAAAGATGATATTTATAATCAATAATGAAGAATACTTTAGAGATTTGGAAAATTACTGAGTTGACCCCATTATAACACAATATAATATGTATATTAGGGAGAGAATATCAAGGGTGTGGCTAAGCAATGATTTGATAAACAAAATAATATGTATAAAAGGAAACCAGAAGCTATTCATCTAGATAATGGGAGAATGACCCTAAGGCTTTTCCTTGATCTTCAGCCATATCAACTCCAAAATGGTCCCAGAACATTAAGATATAACAGGTTCAAGAAAGGTTCTAGAAGATTCACAAATTCTTGGTGTGCAGTGCTTCACTGACTGGCATTGCCTGAGATCTCCTCTCTCTGTATTCTAATGCAATGCTACTATGCTAGCCCTGCCATAGCCCAAGCAGGCTCAGTATTATTCAGGACACTGCTACCAAATATATGAGTTATAATCCTCAGAAACATATATAAGACTAAATCTGCAGGCACAAGCATGGAAGAGTGGTACACACTTGGATACCCATTCTAGAATTTTTAAAATAGTTTCACAGAGACTTGGCACCTAGGCAGAGAATTTCCACAGGGACTGAGCTGTGTACAAAGTCCCCACTAGGCTAATGATCAGGGGAGGTATAGGTTTATTAATACCAAAGAGAGATTCCATTAAGGCAATGCTTATTGGAACCATGGAAAGAGGTCTTACCAGATATCCCAAACCTGTAGAGCCACCAGCATGCAACCCCAGCCTGGGAGAGCCCAAGGCACATGATTTCAACCTAGGAAACCTATAATCAGTAATATACCCAGCATAGCCAGGAGGACAGCATGTCCTGATATTTGGAGGACCAAACCCTCATCACATTGTCTAGAAGGTGGGTTAAAGGGTCTAAAACTTTATTCTCAATCTTAAAACTTTAATGTCGATTTTCCTGTCAGGTTTTGGATTATTGGATCTGATACTTTCTTCTTTCCTCTATCTCCCCATTGCAAAAGGAATGTCTATCACGTGCCTGTATTACCACCATGTTTAAAAGAAGCACATAACTCTTGATTTCATAGTCTCATACCTGGAGGGAAATGGCCCTCAGGAAGGATCATACATTGAGTCTGAGTCAAAGATGAAGATGATATGACTTTGAATTCAGACTTTTTATGGTGAATGGAGTCGAAAGTTTTTGGGGCTACTGGAGTAAAATAAATGCATTTTACATAAGAACATGAAAGTTACAGATAAAGGATTAGATGGTATATAGCTGGAATGATGCTGTTCCCTTAAGAATTCATGGTGTAACTTAATGTTCTACGAACAATATTTAGAAATGGAGCAAAAATTTGCTCAATACACGCTGAAAGCACAGGAAAAATGTCAAGAGTTATTCAAGAAGATGGCATCAAGTGAAAAATCATCTTCAGAGCAACGAAGCAAGTAGGAATATGAATATAGAACCTACAGAATGGGAGAAAGTTTTTTCTAGCTATTCATTCTGAGAGGATTAATATAAAGAACTAAAACAACAAAATGCAACATCAAAAGAAGAAATCATTCAAATAACAAATAAACAAATTAATTAAACCGACATTTTTCAAAAGTATTACCAAGAGCCAACAAATATATGAAAAAATATTCAATGTCATTATCAATTAGGAATGTGCAAATCAAAACTTCACTGAGATTTTACCTCACACAGTCAGAATTACAGTCATCAAGAATGCAAATCATAATAAATTGTAGACAGAATATGGAGAAAGAAAGAACACTTTTACACTGTTGGTGTGACTGCAATCATTACAACCAGTATGGAAATCAGTATGGAGTTTCCTCAAAAGACTAGGCATGGAACCACCATATGATCCAACTATATATCACTCCTTGGGATTTATCCCCAAGAATTAAATTCATCATACTACAGGGATAAGTGCATAGCCATGTTTATAGCAGCAAAATTCATCATAGCCAAACAATGAAACCAGCATAGGTGTCCCTCAACAGATGAATGCATAAGGAAAATGTGGTATATACACTATAGAGTTTTATTCAGCCATTACAAAAATTAAAAAGTAAAATTTATGTTACTTTCAATAAATATGGATCGAACTCTTAATCAGTATATTAAGTAAAATAAACCAAACCATGAAGGTCAAATGTTGTGTTTGCTTTCAGAGAGGAAGCTAGGAAGAAAAAAGGCAACAGTGTATAGAGGGCTGGAAATCTAATGAAAATCAAATGGACATCAGCAGAATAGAGGAAAGAGACCAAGGGTTGCAAAAGTGCAGATGGGAAAGTGATGTGATGTGCAGCGACTTTGTCCAAATTATATTGCTATAGTGTGTGCATGTACAAATGGAACAACAAATCACATCCTTATGTGGAACTGCAAAGTACCAATAAAAACTAGTGGGGAAATAAAGCAGTGTGGCTTCTGGGATGAGCACACTTATAAAAGACTTCAGGACTGAAGGAAGCATTCTCTTGTTTTTCTGCCTTGCACTTCATAAGGACACAGCAAGATGCCACTTTGGAAGCAAAAGGCAGCACTCACTTGACACTAGTGTTGGCACCTTGATCTTGACTCCTCCAGAACTGTAGATGTTAATGTCTCTTCTCATTCTACTACTCACCAAAGAGTATAAATGACCAATTTTGTATTACATTGTTATAGAAGCACAGACTGAGGCACTTAGTTAATCCAGCTCAAAGTTTTCAAATGTGATAATATTCTTAAAGGAACAAAAAAAAAATCAAATAATAAATTGTAGACAGTTTATGGAGAAGAAAAGTACACTTTTTCTGTTATTTGTTTGTTTGTTTTTTTCCCTGATCTAATTTTATTTATTTTCTTCCATCTGTTAACTTTGGGGTATTTTGTTTTTTATTGTCTATTTATGTTTCTTTTTTGTTTGTTTGTTTGTTTGTTTGTTTCTCAAGTTCCAGAAGGAGTATGTGAGTCAGATTTCTATTTCTATACTAAGAATCTGAGATAACTCATAACTAAGGAAGTCTTATTTTATCTCCATTTTGGAGATTCTTGCTGTTATTGACCATGTTATTTTCAACCTGTGGTGAGAAAGGAACTCATGATGGAACTGCATGCAGTAGCAAACCTGCTCACCTCATAGCTGGGAATGAAAGACAGAATAGGCAGGGACTGCCTCGTTCAAAGTTACCACCCATGAGACACGCCCATTACAGATTCCCACATACCCTGTAGTATCAAACTGGGAACACTGCCTTTACCATAAGCACCTTGGGGAAACATTCAGAATCCAAATTACATCAAGGTCTATAATTAGTCTGATAACTTAAGGTCTTTCTTCCTTTCTAATACAGTTATTAATCAGTATAAGTTTCCATTTTAATACCCCTTTTACTGCAGTCAATAAGATTGGGTACATTGTATTTTCACTTTTGTTCATCTGATGGTATTTTCTAATTTCCCCTTTGATTTTGTCTTTGATTCATTGCTTGTTCAAGACTGTGTGGTTTCATTTTTGCCTATTAAAAACATTTCCAGTTTTCCTTCTACCAACACTTTCTAATTTCATTCCGTTAGAATTGGAAAAATAGACTTGGTATGATATCAGTCTTCTAAGTTTATTCTTATTCAGTGACTCAAATAGATATATAGGTATATCTGTCCTAGAGAGTTTTCCATGTGCAATTGAGAAGACTGTATTTGACTGTTGCTGGGTGAAAAGTGCTAATTGTATATCTTAGGTCCTTTTAATCTGCAGTGTTATTCTAGCACTCTGTATCTTTAATGATCTTCTGTCTGTTGACAGTGGGGTATTAAAGTCCCAGTAATTAAAGTTACTAATGTGTTACTCTTACTCCCCTCAGTTCTCTCAATGGTTTCTTTATGTATTATGATGCTCTGATATTGGGTTCATGTATATTGATAATTTTTTTCCATTTGTCCCATTGATTAACCTATTTAGCATTATATAATGTCCTTCTTTGACTCTGTTCACAGTTGTTAATTTAAATTCTACTTTATTGAATGTACATCTGACCACTGTGCTTGCTTATGTTTACTTTTTGCATGAAATATTTTCCCATCCTTTCATTCTGTGTATCCTTCAATATAAATTGAATTTCTTATAGATATCATGTTGAGGAGTCTTCTTTTCAGTATTTTTTCCAGTCAGGCACTCTATGTATTTGCTCTGGGAGGTTTAATCCATATCCCTTAATGTAATTACGGATAGGGTAGTATTTACTATTGCCATTTTGTTAATTGTGCTCTATTTTATTCCATTTTTATTTCTTCTGTGGTTTTTTCATTGATATTTTAGTAGTGACATGCCTTGATTCTTCTCTCAATTTCTTTGGTGTGTCTTCTACAGATATTATCTTTGTGGTCACCATGTCACTTTCATTTAGCTTCTTACATTCATAACATTTTTTTTTAAAAGGGTACACACTCTTTTTTTTTGTAAATTCAAGAGTGAGGATAAAATAAAGGCAATTAAAAGCAATAAAAACCAGAGAGAATTTTGAATTCACTGTCTCGCAGACTGAATTACTAAATTTTTAGTAAGAAATAGAGGATTGAGACAAGCTGTTGGAATAGAGAGTTCACTTCCCTAGATGGTCCCTGGCATTAAACCAAGAAAAGTAGAAAGGCAGTGTCTCTACAAGGGCGATAAATGTACAAAAATCAGGAGGGTGTTTGCTGGAATTAAATACTGTATACTCAAAAGAGATTGGAGACTAAGAAGATGAAATAAATTAGAGAAGGAATTCCCAGTGTCACAGCTATGGAATCTACAGCAGCAACCATTGGCACAAGCCAGAGTTGTAACTCAGTGAACAGAGTAAATTGATAAGGGATTCAAAGTAACCTGCATATTGGGGAGGACTGTGGCATGTCTGGATATGGAGAGTTTAGAGACCAAAATCAGTGCCTGGGCATCTGCACAATATCTTGTGCAGGAAACAAAAAACTGCACCTCTCCCAACAGTTTGCAGAGGGCAAAGGAAGGAATCATTTTACAGTCCTGAGCATGGTCCCCACAGCAGCTGAGGAAGACAATTTCTGGCAGATCTGAGTCAGGGCCAATAAAGTAGCCTGGCACACCCATGCTGCATGACAGAGAGTGGGCCTAAGTGACCAAGAAACAAGTTCGCCTGGAGAAAGGTTTACATAGGAGAATGAACCTGAGAAAAGGAATCAGGTTCTGCAAGAAATGTAGTGAACTCATTATTTGCTCCTATATCACACGTGTAGAAACTAAGAAGGTCCCTGGGGTTCAGGCCTCCAGCATAGTGCAGAAATTTCTCAAGGTATGCTGCTTTAAATACTTCTGAACAATTGGCTTTCAGCACACTGACTTGAGCCCACCTAGGCCTAAAGCCCACCTCCAGGATTTCCACCTGCAGGATTAAACCTCTCACCTAGCAACCCAACCCTGAGGGAAGCAAACATCACACTACATGCTCCAGAAAAGGGAAGCTCAGAATATTTTGATCTCCAATAGAAAAAATCCCCAACTTTTCATACAGATTTATTTTCACATTTTTTCATCACCCCTCACATTCCACATTATTTAAAATAACTATTTTTTATGGATCACTTTATTGATGACTAGGATGTCTCATTAGGATATTTCCATTTTCATTGTATATATTTTTTCTCTCAATTATGTGTTTCTCGATTCTCTTTTTTTTTATCCTGCTTACAGGTAAACTCTTTCTCTCTCTTCCACTCTTCTTTAATTTTCACTTCTACCATATCCTTACTCTTAATCATCACATCCTATACTACTTCTGTTCTCCCCTTGTCCACCCTTCCAACATAGAAACCATCTGGCAAAGTTACATTTTTAATTTAGGCAATTACTGTAAACATCATTTTTGTTTATTGTGACAAAACTGTAAACATCTCCTCAGGGGATAATTTAGCTTGAGGTTGGATATTGTTTGCATTGTTTGAGATTATTATTTGTCTCTGCCTTTAAGATCAGGAACATGAATCTTAAGGTAGAAGCCCCACCTCCTCAGATCCATACTGCTGGATTGGTTGACACCCAAACAACATGAAACAATAAGGAACTTATTTCCCCAAACAAACCAAGATGCTCCATTAATAGATTCCCCTAATTTAAAAGTGGAAGCTATATCAGGGAAGGAGATAAGAATGTACATAGTAAAACTGATCACACAGGGAAAGCACAACTTAAGAATAGACATTAGGCAAAAAATAAAGGAAATGAAAGATCACTTCAATAAAGAGATACAGTTTCTGAAAAATAATCAAGCAGTACACCTTGAAAAGATGTAATCAATAAACCAAATTAAAAATTTAATGGAAAGCATGACAAACAGGCTAGAAGACTTGGAAGACAGATTCTTAGGCATGGCAGACAAAAGTTATCATCTTGAAATCAAGTTGACAAAGAGAGATGATGTTGAGAGACCATGAACAGAACTTCCAAAAAATATGGGATGATGTGCAAAGATCAAACATAGGATTTAACAGGACAGATGAGGGTATCGAGGTTAAAAACAAAGGAATGCACAAACTTTTCAATGAAATCATATCAAGAAATTGCTGAAACCTAAAGAATGAAATGGAAAATCAAATACAGGAGGCTTGCAGGACACCAAATGTACAAAACTACAGCAGGCCAACATCAAGGCACATTATAAGGAGAATGACTAACATATAGTATGAGGTGAGAATCTTAAAGGCTATAAGAGAAAACAATCATATTACATATAGGGAGAAACCAATTGAAATCTCAGGTCATTTCTTGATGTAGACATTCAAAGCAAGGAGGTTCTGGAATAATATGTTTCAAAGTATAAAAAAAAAAAAAAAAGATGGCAACCAATGATTTTGTATCCAGCAAAGATAAGCTTCAGATTTGAAAATGAAATACAAATCTTCCATGATAAAAAAAGTTAAAAGAATTCACAACTAGAAACTCTGCTCTATAGTACATTCTCAAAAAATATTTCTTGAGGATGAAATGGAAAAAAACAAGTGAAAAGCAGCAAAGGAACAAATTTCTCCAAAGAATATCAAGGAAGAAGAAACTAATTCAATAAAAACCAGAAATAAACCAAAATGACCAGAAATACAACTTATATCTCAACAATATCCTTGAATGTTAATGGCGTAAACTCATCAATCAAAAGACATAGACTGACAGATTGGATGTAAAAAGAAGACCCAACTATATGATGTCTCCAAGCCACTCTCTCCATGGGCAAATACATCCACAGACTGAAGGTAAGAGCATGGGAAACAAATGTATCACTCATCTGGATCGTGTCAACAAGAAGGGATTTCTATCTTCATATCAGATAGAGTGGACTTGAAACCAAAGTTAATCAAAAGGGACAAAAAATGACATTCTATACTGCATAAGGGATCTTATGAGCATCTATATAATGAAACAAACATTCTCAGGTTCAAGTATCAAATAGACAACAAAGAAAAATGTTGGGTAGATTTAACATACCTCCCTCACTACTGGATTGATCTTCCAAACAAAAGTAAATGCAGGAAGTACAGAACTAAATAATCCAATCAATAATTTAGAGTCAACAGACATATATAAAATATTTCATCCATCAATGAAGAAATACACTTTCTTCTTAGCATCACATGCATTCTTCCCTAGAATAGACCATATCTTATGCCACAAAGCAACTCAGTAAAAGAAAAAAATGAGTAGTGATATTACCATGAAATCTATCAGATCATATGAGGATGTAAGCAACTTGGCCAAACCCTGTCTCTAAATAAACATAGCAAAATGTCTGCGGAAGTAGCTCAGTGTTGAGCTGCCCCTGGGTTTAATCCCTAGTACCAAAAAAAAAAAAAAAAAGAATATAATCACCTCCTGGTATTCCTCAAGGTCCACCTGCTACAGGCTTGTATTTTTTTGTGGTCTTCACAGCTAAGTGGCTCCTATGTATCTTCTCCTTGCACAAAGGTTACCATTCAACACTTCTTCAGTTTCACTTCTCATCTCCACCTCCCATTCCATCAAAACTGCTTTGAGAAGGTCAGATATGGCTTTCCTACTGAAGAAGCAAATGATAATTATCTTTTTTCAACTTAATAACTCAAGAGCATTTGATGGCTTTGATCTCATGCTTAACTCCACAAAATGAATGACATAGAAGTATACACCATAAGAACTAGAAAATGAGAGAATAATCACACATGTAATTTACATTAGTGTAATAATGATAACACTTAAATAAATAATACAGCCATGCATTTATGGGCATTTTATATGGAACGTAAAACTATTACAATGGATAGTTCAAAACAACAGTTACCAAAATCATGGCATTTTTCATCTTATTATTATCATACCAAAACCAAAGCCTCCACCTTTCCTTTGATCCTGTTGTTTTCTCAAATGTGCCCAGATTATTACAGTAAAAGTCAGAATTCCCATCTTAGATAAAAAGTCAGGATCTTCACAATGCACTACACAATGCCTCATTTCCCTGGCGACCTTACTGCATATTGTTTGCTCAATGCACTGTTACCATGCTGAAATCCTTGAAGATCATTCAAGGAACCAGGAAATGTTCGTCTCTAGGTAAATAAGCATCTCTCTCTTACATATTGTGTTCAAATGTCACCCAAGTGAAGCCCTCCAAAAGTACCTTTTTAAAAGCAAACCCCTGACTCACTCTCTCTCTCTCTCTCTCTCTCTCTCTCTCTCTCTCTCTCTCTCACACACACACACACCTTACCAGGAAGATTATTTAAAGCATCCATTGCTTTATGTATTCATCTGTGTAAGGGCATCTCTGTTGGCTCTTTTGTATAACAATCTTGAATGAAGCATACATTCTACCCTCATGTATAAGTCATTAGAACAAATTTTAAAATACAAAGGTAAAAGAGTGAATTCATAATGAATTATTCTTATATACCTTATTATTTCTCCCCTACCAATAGAATGTATGTCCTACAACAGCAGGAATTTTTGTTGGTTCCCTAGGCAGCAACTTAAACACTGCGTAGCACAAGGCAGGTACACAATTTAATACTGGCTTAATGAATACAAGAAACTAGAGGTTTTTGAAAATTGTTCTGAAAAGTATTCTAAATTAATCACCTGAAAATTATCTTGACTGTTTATTTGAACTAGAATCTTTGGCAATGGGGCCAAAAGCATTCAGGAGAAAATATCCCCATCCCATTTCCTCTGTTGTATGGCCTTTTTTTTTCTTAGCCAAATACTTTCAAGGGTCAATGTTATACACTCATCAGTACCTCCTTCCCTCTTATGGCAAAATAATATTCTACTGTTCATCAAATGACAGCTAATTGGGTGGTTGCCACTTTTTGCTCTTCTACATAATTCTGCTGTGGACACTTGTTGCAAGTTTTGTGTGCACATGTGCTATTGTTCCCTTTTTCCTTTTGTCAGTGTCATGGATTGAACCCAGGGCCTTGTGCACACTGGGCACTCTACCATTGACTTACCTCTCCCACTCCATGAACATATGTTTTAATCCACTTGGATATATACTTAGTAGTGAAATAGCTAAGTCATGGGGGAACGGAATATTACCATTCTAAGGATCTTCAAATTGTTTCTAAAGCAGTTATTTTAAATTCCCACCAGTAATATATAAGATTCAATCTTGTATTTTTTCATTTTTATTTTTGCGGTACACGGAGTTGAACTCAGGAGTGTTCCACCTCTAAGCTACATCCACAGCCTTCTTCCTTTTATTGTGAGAATGAATTTTGCGAAGCTCCCCAGGCTGCCTTACAACTTGCAATCCTCCTACCTCAGCCTCCCAAGTACCTGGGATTACAGGTGTGCACCACTGAGCCTCGCCAACAATTTCAATTTTCCCACATTCTCACTAGCACTGGTTATTGCCTGACATAAGGTGTAAGTGGTGTTCTCTGGTTTTGGTTTATATTTCCTGAATGACTAATGATGAGGGGCCAATGCAGAGATAGGACAATGGGTGAAGTTCTTCACCTCACCTGCTGGAGTGTTTACTTGTTCAGAGTCTACTCTGTTTGATAATGGACTTGAACATTATTAGTTTTATACCTTTCTCAGAGTTGGGATCTTGCTTTCCTCTTCTCTAAACCTTGGAGGTCAGAGCCGGAAGTTCTACGTTGATCACATGATTTCCACATACAGGGTATTTAAATGTGTAGGAAAATGTACCTTAAGTGTGTAGGAAAAGCATCTATGGACGGAGGTGTGGATAATGGTAGAAGCTTACCTGGCATGTGTTAGGCCCTGGGTTCCGTACCCAGCAACACATATAAATAAATAAAATAAAAGATCCATTGACAACTAAAAAAATATTTTAAAATAAACATCTCAAACTATGGTATATCAACTATGTATAAAGGTGAGAATATTCTTACTTATACTCCCAATAAGAAACCATACCACTAACTTATAAAAATCTACACTCTTTGGCCCACACGTTCAGCTCTATACCTCAGATGCAATGTGATTTGTAGATTCACAGTAAGGGTAGAGATTAGGTTTTCTCAAATGATTCTAAATTCTTGACCAATGAACATCTAACGTTAATAGCTTCTGGAATGGTTTTATACTACAGCACACCTCAGAAGGCATAATTACATTTTGACTATTAGGCTCCTTTATTGTTTTTTAAAAATAATTTAATAATAAAGTAATACGGACTGGGATTTAAATATTTTGATAATGTTGCATACTGCTCCTTTTTGCTTTTTCTTCCTACAAAAGAGTGGGAATTATTAGGAGGACATTTATACTGAATAATACTTTTTCTCCTAAATGTTATAGTAAAACTGCAAGAGATCCAAAAAGCAGGGAAAAACCACCAAAGGTGAGCAACATACGTAAATGCACTGAATCAAGCAAAGGTCAAGACACTGAAACTTCTTTAGAAGCAAATAAAGAGAAACTAGAATCAGTAAGCATACAATTTAGCAGAGAACTTAGAAGAGAAAAACATATTTAAGTGCAGTTGTACTGACAAGGTACTCACCAGCATTAATCTACTCCAACTATCTCAAGTATAACAGAGGAACAGAAAACCTATTTTAGCACTTGATGCTAATTTTGTGTAAAGTCAGGAGGAGTATTTACAGATATCCCTTCTACTATTAAAGCCATTCAGTTAATCATTAATTACTGGCATTAGATCTGCAAGTTCAGTCTGTTTCTTATTTACATAGGAATGAATAATATCTATGAACTGCTTCATAACTAAACCTAAGTAGGATATTTTGTAAACTATTGTTTTCAGAGTTCCTTCCATATTAGTACATTTATGTGCCTCGATTAAAAACTATATTACAGTAATAGAAATACCATTCTTTACTGTTTAACTTTTAATGTAGTTTTAGTGTTTCTTTACCATGATGCAGAGAATATCTTTTTACTAATTATGGTACAAATAAGTAATAATTCTATAGGAGTGAATATGGAAAAGAGTACTGTTACGAAAAATAATAATAATAATAATAATAATAATATGTATAAATGCTGTTATATGACACCAGTGTTGGCACATTGATCTTGATTCCTCCAGAACTGTAAGATAATAATTTCTGTTCTCAATCTACTACTCACTATAGAGGATAAATGACCAATTTTGAAATATTTTGTTATACAAGCCCAGATTGAGGCATTTAGTTGATCCAGTTCAAAGTTTTCAAATGTGATAATCTTTTCAAAGGAGAAAAAATAAATCATTAATTTTTTTCTCTTATCTGCTTTTTTTCCCCGTGATTCAATTTATTTTCCACCTTCCATTTACATTGGGCTTATTTTGTTTTTTTTTATTGTCTGTTTTTATGTTTTTTTCTTGTTGTTTTTGTTTTTTGAGTTCCTAAAAGTGTATGTGAGTCAGACTTCCATTTCTATAATAATAATCTGACATAACTCAGAAGGAAAGGTTATTTTAACTCAGTTTTGGAGTTTCTTGCCATGATTGACCATGTTACTTTAACCTGTGGTGAGAAAGGAACTCATGATGGAAGTGCATGCAGGAGCAAAACTGCTCACCTCATAGCTGGGAGGGAAAGACAGAATAGGCAGGGGCTGGAGTCCCACCACACTCCTCATTCAAAGTCAACCCCCACTAAGACACACCCATTACAGGTTCCCACATCCCCCAGTAGTATCACACTGGGAACCCTGCCTTTAACCTATGGACCCGGGGGAAACATGCAGGATCCAAATTACATCAGGTCTAATGTTAGGCTGATTATTTAAGATCATTCTTCTTTTGAAGTACAGGTATTAGTCACTATAAGCTTCCATTTTTGTACCCCTTTTGCTTCAGCCAATAAAATTGGGTATGTTCTTTTTCAATTTTGTCCCCCTGATGGTATTTTCTCATTTCCCCTTTGATTTCTTTTTGATTCATTGCTTGTTCAACTGTGTGGTTTCATTTTCGCCTATTGGAAAAATTTTGAGTTTTCCCTCTACCATTTCTTTCAAGTTTAATTGAATTAGAATGGAACATACATACTTGGTGTGATTTCAATCTTCTAAGTTTATTCTTACTCAGTGACTGAATAGATAAATAGATATATCTGTCTTACAGATTGTTCCATGTGCACTTGGGAAGACTGTATTCAACTGTTGATGGTTGGAAAGTGCCATGTATGTTTCTTGGGTCCATTTAATCTGCATTGTCATTCTAGTCCTCTGTATCTTTAATGATCTTCTGTCTCTATGTTATTTCCCTATTGAAAGTGGGGCATTAAAGTCCCAGTAAATAAAATCATGTATGTGTTATTATTTCTCCCTTCAGTTCCTTCAATGGTTTATGTATTCTGATGCTCTGTTATTGAGTGCATGCACATTGATATATTTTTTCATGTGACCAATTAATTGACCCATTTATCATTATATAATGTCCGTCTTTGACTCTTTTCACAGTTGATAATTAGAATTCTATTTTACCAAATGTACCTGTAACCACTGTGCTTGCTTATGGTTACTGTGTCAATGAAATATTTTCCCATCCTTACATTCTGTGTGTACTTAATTATAAATTGAATTTTCTGTAGATATTATCTTGAGGAATCTTGTTTTCCTTATTTTTTATCCAGTCATCCACTCTAAGTATTTGGATTGGGATGTTTAATCACTTCCACTTAGTGTAATTATGGATAGGGTAGTATTTACTAATACTCCATGACATTAAACCAAGAAAAGCAGAGCTCCTGTTAGGGTATTGAATGGATAAAACTTTGGATGGTCTGTGCTGTAATTTAATACTGTACACTCAAAGAAATTGGAAACTCAGTCGATCAAATATATTAGGGAAGGAATTCCCAGTGTCACAGCTATGGAAGCTACAGCAGCAACCATTGGCACAAGCCGGAATAGTTACTCCATGAACAGGGTAAATTGATAAGGGATTCAAAGTAAACTGCATATTGGGGAGGACTGTGGCATGGAGAATTTAGAGACCAATGAAACTACCTGGGCCGCTGTACAATATCTTGTGAGGAAACAAAAAGCTGCATCTCTCCCAACAGTGTCAGAGGGCAAAGGAAAGGAACCATTTTGCAGCCTGAGCATGGTCCCCACAGCAGCTGAGGAAGCCAATTTCTCACAGAATTGAGTGAGGCCCAAAAACTACCCTGGTAAACACATGATGCATGCAGAGTTGGGACTAAGTGACCTGCAACAACGCAACCAGGCTGTATATTGTTTGCTTTCATGAGGTTATTATTTGTCTCTCCCTTTATGGTGAGGTATATGTGTCTCATCGTAAAAAGTCTACTTCCTCAGATCCACATTGCTGGGTGTGTAGACACCCAAACAACATAAACAAATAAGAAACAAATTATCCTAAACAAATGAAGATTCGAAAATAAGAGAAACCATTAATTCCACAGTGGAAGCTCTATCAGAGAAGCAGTTACTAAAACTGATCTGCCAGGGAAAGGACAACTTAAGGAGTGACATTAGACAGAGATCTCAGCAAAAAAAAAATCACTTCAATAAAAAGAGATTCTGAAAAATAATCAAGCAGTAACCCTTGAAATGATGCAATCAATAAACCAAATTAAAAATTCAATAGAAAACATGACCAACAGATTGGACCACGTGGAAGACAGATTCTTAGGCAATGAAGACAAAAGTTATCATCTTGAAAAGCAAGTTAAACATGGAGAGAAGATGTTGAGAGACCATGAACAGAATTTCCAAGAAGTATGAGATAACTGAAAAGACCAAATTTAATATTTAACCGGATAGATGTGGGTATAGAGACAAAAAGTAAAGGAATGCACAAACTTTTCAATGAAATTATATCAGAACACTACTGAAACCTAAAAAATGAAAAGGAAATTTAAATAGAGGAGGCTTGCAGGACACCAAATGTACTAAACTATAGGGGACCCACATCAAGTCACATTATAATGAGAGTGAGTAATATACGGAATAAGGATAGAATCTTAAAGGCCATGGGAAAATGATCAAATTACATATTATGGGAAACCAATTCTAACTTCAGCTCATAGCACAACCCAGACCATCAAATCTTGGAGGTCTTGGAATGATATATGTCAAGTTCTGAACAAAAAGAAATGGATGGTAAGCAAGAATTTCATATCTAGCAAAATTAAACTTTAGATTTGTAGATGAAATAAAAATCTTCTGTGATTTAAAAAAGTTAGAAGCATTCACAACTAGAAATCCTGCACTATAGAACATTCCCAACCAAATATTCCATGAAGCTGAAATGAAAATGAAAAAAGTGAAAATCAGCAAAGTACAGAACAACACCATAGGAATTATCAAGGAAAGGATAAATGAAGTTAAATTAAAAGCAATAAATAAACCAAAATGAGCAGAAATACAAGTTGTATCTCAATAATAACCTTGAATGTTAATGGCCTAAACTCATCAATCAAAAGACATTGAATGACACATTGGATGAAAAAAATAGACCCAAGAATATACTGTCTCCAAGCGACTCCATTCATAGGCATATACATCCACAGACTGAAGGTAAGATCATGGGAAAAATATGTATCACTCATATGGATTGTGTAAACGAGCATGGGTTTCTATCTTCATATCAGAGAGAGTGAACTTTAAGTCAAAGTTAATCAAAAGGGACAAAAAGCACATTCCATACTGCATAAGGGATCATCTATCTACATCAAACAAATATGCTCAGTTTCTAGTATCAAATAGATGACAAGCAAGAACACTGGGTGGATTTAACATACCGCTCTCATTACTGGACAAATCTTCCAAACAAATGGTAAATGAAGTGCTGCATCTATTTCAGCCACTCTGACACTTGACATGGTCTGTTGGATTAGAGGATCCAACACTTGACATGGTTCTTTTGATCATCCTTCCTCTTGGGGGCCATAGACATGGCATGTCTCCATGTGTAGTTACTTTTAAATATTAATAATCAATAATTATTAGAAAATTATTGGAAAAAACATTGGAAAGGTTTTACTGAATAGGGACAAAAAATAGTGCACAATAAAAATTTAGCAGTAATACATAGATAAAATATATGAAAATAAAAAATTGTGGCTGTGCTTGAATTTAAAGGAGCCTGTGATCAGTTTAGTATAATAGTAGATGGACAAAGAGGCATTCCTCTGAGCTTGGATGTGGTGTTTAGCCTTCGTTGCTTTCATAGTTTTAACAGTTGCTTCTAGAGATACTTTACATAATAAAAACATTTAGGTTAGTCATAAATATAACTTTTGCTTTTCCTATATTTAGTCTAATTCTTTGAGAATCAGAATAAGACTGTAACTGAAATTATATGAATTAGAATAGACTAAATATTAACTATAATTTGATTTCTTTGCCCCTTAATAATAGTAAAAGTTTCTCACTGTTAAACACTGGAGTTCATGGTGGGGGTGTTTTCTCAGAAAATCTAGCAATGTGTTTGTACAAAAGTTTACAGACTGGCAGATCATCATGCCCTCAGTTTAGCTGGGAGACGAGGTTGTTTAATCTATCTAAGAAAAAAGATTGTTTTGGTCTGGACTGTCATACTGAGAGAATGTGTACTGGGTGGATTTAACATACCCCTCTCACTACTGCCTCTGCTTCTTCCTCTTATCTTGGGGGAATCAGGGCATCAGGATTCTCTCTGTTCCTTTACCTCTTTTCTTCTATCAGAAATGATGATTCTTTTGTTTCTTTTTTTCTTTGTGTGCTGGGGATAGAAGATCCAAGGGTGTTGCACATACTAAGAACATGCTTTACCACTCAGTTAGAGCCCAGCCAGAAACAGATTGGGCATCAAAACTGCCTCAGTCAATGGGGCATGATGGCACACACCTGAAATCCCAGCAACTCGGGAAACTGAGGCTGGGGGAATCACAGGTTCAAGGCCAGCCTCAGCAACTTAGTGAAACCCTGCTTCAAAATAAGAACCTGAAGGTCCTGGAGATGTAACTCAGTAGTAAAATGCCCCTGGGCTCCATTCCCAGTAGCAAATAAATAAAGCCCAGTCACTGCACTGGGGGGTGAAGCACACTGCAAACAGCAGGGACAGCCTACTTTCAGTGTGGTGAGTGCATCTGCAACACGAGGACCAGAGCACCATGTGGAGTGGCCAGGCAAGTGAGGAGAGAGGGGATCATGAAAACCATGCAGGCAACCCAGCCTACAGCACCCAGGTTCATGCAGAGGAGAAGCCCTGAGCGTTAAGCACTAAGACATGCAAGAGGACTATTTCAGCTACTTCTGGTTGCAGAGGCTGTGTCCTATCCAGAAAGAGCAGTCTGGAGGATGTCCGCTGGCTTTGCCCAATGATGAGAGCCCCATCATGACAGCCAGGGTGGAGTCAGTGCTGATGTGGGCCAGGGAATGAAGGATGGAACTGCTTAATACGATCAGTTTCTTCATGGAATAAGTCATAGAGAGTAAAACAGGTGTTGTGGACACCCAGGACATTAAGGGTGGGGATCACTTGGATTCCAGATGAGACAAAACACTTGCAGATTACCACAGAAAAGAATGGTAGTAACAGAACCCCTTTTGGTAAAAACGTCACTGTTTTCATAAATACATACATACATACATGCATACTGTTTTGATTCACACATGATTCTGGAAAAATAAAAACCACAAGGACTTAGGGAGAGAAAATGACAGAAAAACGATGAAAGGCTTTTCTAGGGTAGACAAAGAGGTCTAACCTTGATCATGATGGAGAATACACAGGACAGTGTCCATTTGTCAAATTCCCTAACAGTGACTAAATCAGGTGAATCTTACTGTTTGTACATAATTCCTCTATAAAGGACTTTATAAAAATTTCTACAATGGCTTCTAGGTTTCCACTTCTTCCCAAGTAAATTCCATGCTTGGATTCTGGGCCTTTCTAATCTTGACCCCCACAGGTTCAACCTCATTGCCACCCAGTGATTGATTTCGAGCCCTTTCCTCATCCTCCTCTAACAGCCTACTTTCAGGCTTCTGTGCCTCTTTGCAAAGGTGTGCCTCTCACAAACAAGGCCCTCCTGGCTTCTGCCTCTCCAAAATCACACGTAGGACACACACAGTGGCATGTCCTATTCTCCAACACAGTTTCTTCCAGTCTGCTACACCACTCTCCAGACAGTTCCTGGGTGTCTACCAGTATTATTCTGATGGCAGGTTTTTATCAACACAGGTGCAAGATGGACTTAGCTCCCTAAAATCCCTCAAATAACATGCAGCCTAGAACACAGTAGACTCTCCATGCAATGTCCCCAGGATGGAGAATGGCCTCAGAGATCCAGGGGGAGGAGAGATCTGAGCTGCATCTTCAGAGGTAGGTCTGGAAGGACTCATGAGCACCATCAGGGTCAAGGGCAGTGGAGAAAGCACAGAAAGTGCCTAGTGGCAGGGGTCAAAGATGCCTCCTAACAGCACAAGCATTTGGTCCATCTTACCTGGTCTTTGTAGGGGCTCCTGGCGGTGCTCACCGCCACGACCTGGAAGAACAGCTGCAGGAGGAGCAGGAGCTGGAGGCCAAATGTGGGTACAGCCACTAAGAAGCTGTGCTAGGGTTATGGAGCCAAGGCACTGGACAGTTCCGCCCTGGCCCCGCCTTTCGACTCGACACCTCCCTCCCTGGTACCGCCTCAACTGGCCCCGCCCACATTTGTTCCTCCCTGAACTGGACTGGTAGTCCAGTACACCCGAGGTGACCTCACTACACCCTGCCGTCCTCGTGAGTGTCCGTTTTCAACGTTCATTTTCACTCTCCGTAGCCCTGCTCTATTCTTTACTCCAGATTCTCTCCTAACCTGCGTCTCAACCGGACCCCTCTGGACTTCAACATGTCCTCCACATGGCCTACCAAGTGAGTGCTCAAGTCCCACCCAGTCAGCCTGCCCTTGGCTACCCCACTCCTCCCTCTTCACCAACCCTTCCTCCCCACCACACCTCTTCTTCCAGTTTGGGCACTTGGTACTGTGTGGTTACGCCATGGCCTTGTCCAGGGTGAAAGGTGTCAGTCTCTTCTGGACCAGGAACAGCACACACCCCGCCAGCATGGTTCCCAAGTACACGCTCAAAGAGAGGAGGAGGAGGTAACGCCTGAAGTTCCTGTGACCCACGCAGTAGTTCAGCCACCTGCAGTGCTGGTAAAACTTCTAGGGGAGAGGAAGCAGGACTCAGGGTCTATCTGATCTGGACTCCATCATCACCATATCCTGAGGCCTCCCCCAACCCTGCCCTCTAGACCACCTGCCCTTGGCCCAGTACCCCTCCCGCCTACAGAGAGAAACTAGCATTTCCTTAATTAAAGCACAGTTAGGACTCCATGTCTCCTCAGGTCACCTGTCATCAGTAAGTTCTTAGAGACAAGACCTGTGTGGTGTCACTTTGAGCAGGATATAGAATGACACTGGGCCTCTATTTTCTCAGATACTGGATACGAATGAAAAGATCACCCTTCCCCAGACGCCTTGCACAGTTTTAAACCCAAGCAGTGTGTGCACAGGAGAGAAGAGCACTCAGAACCCAGGAAACCCTCCTACTTGGGCACCCAGAGTGGACAGGCAAAGAAGCCCAGAACAGGGCTGCACAAGTCTAAAGATCTTGGTAAGCAATATCAGGAAGCCAGGGGATGGGACAAGACTGCTCTCCTGCCCCTTACTCCACCAGGCCCAGCACACATGTGGTGTCTTTTGCATATCAGGACCTGTGCAAACAAGGCCAGCCTCTCAGGACAGGTGCAGACACAGAGGCCATGGCATATGTAAGGGACCAAGAGTGACCGAGAGGCACTTTCAGCAATCCAGGAAGAGGGACTCACCCACCCCTGGCCCATTTTTAATGTGAGGTTCCTGGTCATTGCCAGGTGCCTCTAATGGGTTGGTGAGTGGACAGTGGGGAGGAGTACTCACTTCCACACAGATTTTACATGAATAGCAGTGGAAGGTGCGATGTGCGTGGTGGAAGCCACTGTGTTTGCACAACGTCATTTCATTGTCCCTGAGATACAGCCATGTGACATAGGGGTCTTGGGGTCCTTCTCCAAGGAACCTGGCACCAAAAGACTTTGGGAAGTGAGAGGAATCCTCTCCATCCCTCTGCTTCTCAGGGCAGCACCATAGCATATGTTGCAACAAGAAGCAGGTAGGAGGTAGGCAGTGGAATTCTGGTTGATTTCTGTTGATCAAGGTGACCACTAGGATGCACAGGCAGTCAAAGAGAAGGCGCTGTCAAGACAGAAGAGCTGTATATGGACTGTACCCTCTGGAAAAGTGGTCATTGCCTGCACTGGAGTGTCAAATGGGAAGGATGAGTGAACTGTGTGGTTTGGAAGAGCCTGCTGGCTTCTCTTGTCAGCCTGCCCTGTCCTCCCTTGTAAAGCAACTGGAAAACCTGCAGGATTTTGATTTCTCACACCTCAGAGGCTTGGAAAATGAAGTGCCAGGGCCTAATTGATGATGACATGGAGCGAAGGGATCCTGAGGCCACAGGTGTGGTGACCACTGTAGAATGAGGCCTGTGGACATCAGCCCATGAAGTGCCATCTCTTTCTCCCAGGGTTCTAAGGACTTATCATGATGGAGGATTCCAGGATCCATCAAATTCAGGGTAACTAGGGTGCAAATTGTTACCCTGAATAGCAGGACCATTGCCAGGGAAAACCCCCAGTCTCCCTTCTGGGCCAGCCATCTGCACCTGAGAACAAAGTCAGAATCAGTTCTAGTCTGGGGCAACCCAGGATTTCTCATGAGGCCTGCCACACCTGTGAGAGGACTCACCTCAAAGACACATCAAAATATCCAGGCTATCCACCAAATGTCACCAGCATTACCAGCCACCCAGTTTCCTTAATGCATCAGCCCCTCTAGATCTCTGAGTTCCTAACTGTATATATACTTCTTTTTCCTGCTGACCCTCTCTCTCCCCTTCCCTGCCTCTGCACTTTAAGGGAAACCTGATAGTGTGCATTGGAGACTCTCAAGAAGGCAAATGCATGACACTTAATGTCATTACGCCAACAATATTCATGGAACTCCATAGGCTTTGACAGTTCCAGGAACATCTCCTTCCTGTTTGGGGAGGGGCATGAAAACTTTTAAATGGCAGGATGATGCCCGTCTTGTCACGAAAAAACGAGAGCCAGAGATCTCTCTTCTGGATTGACACCTTGAGTGCCATGAATATGTCAAGTGTATGTAACATCACAGAGTTTCTGGAATGTGGGCTCCAACTGCTTCCAGTGACTAATGACAGCAACCTTCCCACATCCCCACCTACACACATATTGTAGACTGGGATATCCTGTTCTAACAATATTGGCTTTTTGGAGCTTATGATGACATGGATGTGGTTTGTCCCACAAAGTACTAGAGGCTTGTTCGCAGTGTGGCAATAATGAGGTGGTAGAACCTGTAAGAGGCAGGGCCTACTGTGAGGTAATTGAATCATTGGGGATGAGATCCTAGGAAGGGAGTCATGTACTTAACCTGGGCCTCATTTGTACCTGTGAGCGTCGGTTGTTTTAAAAAGTACAAGACAAGTCCCACTTCAGGTTTCTGGCCATGAAATCTCTGCCTCATGCATGTCCTCCCACCATGATGCCATTCAACATGTTGTGATGACCTTCACCAAAGTCAGTCACTAATCCAGACTCTGACCTAAATTAAACTCATCTCTATTAAGTATCTATTTTGAGGAATTTTATTAGAGGAAGAGAAGCAGGCTAATAGAGAGACCATATAATATGGTGGGCATTATCACTCGTTCAGGCCCAGAGCTAATGAAAGCAGACTGTGCTTCTTCATATCCTATCTGCACTTCTTCACTTTTGTTGTAACAGAGTTCCAGTTGGGGGGAGGTGGTAGCCTTCTCCTTCCTCTCCAAGTAAATCTCTTCCCAGTTTCCCTCATTTCCAGGGTAGGCTTTCTGACACAATTCTGGTTGATGAGTCCTGTGCAAATGTCTACTGACAACTTCTACAAAAGCTTGCACCTTTTCAATAAAAGGGAAGATGATGTAATTGGCGGAGCTCTGTACCCCTCCTTTCTCTCTTGAAGCTAGACTGCTGGCTGGGATGCCACCTGGAACCTTTTAGGCAACAAGTCATGCTAGCCAGATACAACCTGAGCCCTGTATTATCCCTCAACTCCTTCCCACTAATCTTAATTCTATGTAAAACTAACTGGGAGTTTATTACACTGACATGTCATTGTGTTGTCACAGCGTCTGAAACCCTCTGGTGGATTCTTCCCACCATAACTCTTCATGAGTTGCAGAAACCATTTTCTCTTCCCAATATGAGCTGAAAATGACCAAATGCTTGTGGCTTCTCTGACAGGTTACAGAGGCCTGTGGTCCAGGTGACACCAATTTTACTCTAGAAATGCTACCACTGACTGAATGAGAATTCTCTGCTGAGATGCAGCAACTGCATAAATGTGCAGTGTCCATGTGTCCAACCTCCACTCCTCCCCTTTTTTTGGAGTGGAAATTGAACCCAGAGGTACTGTGCTACAACCCCAGCACTTTTAATTTTGAGGGAGGTTGCACTATGTTTCTGAAGCTGGCTTTGAACTTGCAATCCTCCTTTTTCACTCAGCCAAGCCTCAAGTTCTACAGGCATGTGCCACCAAGCCTGGCCAAGAAAATTAAGCAGATTAAAAATACATCAGCCCTTGTGCCATTGAAATTAGGACAAAAGGTCAATACTGTACAAAATGAAAGATTGGGTCAGGAAGATAGAGGTGGTTCAAAATGGAAATAAAATGCCAATACCTCCAGAGCATGTCCCTGTCTACAACCAGTGACCTAGATTTCCTACATTCAGGAATTGCTCTTCCCAGTAAAGCATTTTTAATGAGTACCCACTGGTTAGCTCTCTTCCTGTCTTTATGGGCAGATATGGAAAATAGAGAGGTATCCATGTCTTTTTACCACTGTATGCAGGAATGGAGGACAGGGGCATGGGAAAAGAGGAAACCAGAAATCTATAAAAGGTGCAGGAAACCCCCACACCTTGCACATCAGCTTGGAACCTCCTCTCTGGAGAACTCTTTCACACATAATATCTCTCAAGCTCTTAGTACTCTTTTATTCACATCCATTTGCAAACATCCATTTAAGAAATCATGAAATATTGGGGAAAGTGTCTCTTCAGGACTTCCATTTCTTGCAATCAGATCTAAGGCCTAAATATAGAACTACATCTGTGACCTTCTTTTTGGCCCTATGGCAGGGGGAGGGGTTAGTTAGGGAGTGATGAGAGGGTTGCTTTATCCTGAACTACATAGCCAACACATTATTTTTAATTTTTGAGACTGGGTCTCAACAAATTGTTGAGACTCGGTTAATACTTGTGATTCTCCTTCTTTGACCTCCTCAGCATTGCATAAAGTAGTCCTCACAGTCTAAATGTAGCTCAACAAAGTTATAATGTACTCTATCAAGTTTATGGAACTCTCCTTCCAGTGTGTGTGTGTGTGTGTGTGTGTGTGTGTGTGTGTAGTGATGGGATCAGATCCAGGGCCTTTTGCATGCTGGGCAAGCACTCTATCAGAGGACATCTTCAGTCCTTCTTAATTCTTCAGAGATAATCATTAAATTTTATAGTGAGCTCCTGATTATCTCTACCTTTTTGAATTTTGTAACAACTCTCCTTCACTTTATTTTCTCTCTCTCTCTCTCCCTTCCTCTCTTTTTTCTCTCTCTCACTAGTGGGTGCTATAATATTTGAACCAGGCATACTCTAGGCAAGTGAGTGCTCTACCACTGAGATGTAACCCAGCCCTCTCTTTAATTTACTTTGAGATAGGGTATCTCTAAGTTGCCCAGGCAGGACTCTAACTTGAGATCTTCCTGGCTCTGCCTCTCCAGAAGCTGAGATTACAGGTGTGTGCCACCAGGCGGGGCAAGATTATCTTTTCTGTGTTGAACAATGAATGCAATATATCTTGCTTAAGAAAACAAAATCAGCAACAAGTATAAAACGCCACCTATGGTCCATAAAAATAAAAAGGACAGAGAGGTCAATCCTTCTATAAATGTGTACAATCCTGTTAAACATTCCCAAGCTCATTAAAACTCACATTTCAAATCAATTGGATTTACTGAAACACTGTTCCTTAACCAGGTATATGCCAACTTCATCATTCCTAATAACACATCATAAAGTGGATAAATTGTACCGAGACTTATAAGTGTTTTCATAATTTAAACAACCCCATTCAGAAAATGATTGTAATCTTTCACTTTTGATTTTATATGTAAATTTCTGGAAATGAAATTATATCTAATTAAGTGACTATTTTATAGTAGAAGTTTAAGTTTTGAAGTGAAGCAGACAACACAGACCATCTCTGAGTTGCCATGTGAGATAGGAGGAACACTTTAATAAATCTCACTGACCTCCTGTAATATTGAAGACACCACTAGAGAGCCTTGCAAATGAATTCTCCAAAAGCCTACCTAATCTTCAAATGTGGGTCCTATACTGTTACCATATTAGACACTCATTTTATTATTGATATTTGGCACTTCTGTACAGTATTCATAGCACAAATGATATATATGCATTTTATATATATATATATATATATATATATGTCCATATATAAATATATTTTGTTGCTTTTCTGTGGTGCTGAGGATTGAGCCCTGGGAATTCATGAATGTTACATGAATCCTACCTTGAGCTACCCCTGAGTTCCAACCCCAGTCTAATAAGATTGTAATTTTAAGAAGACCAATATCTATGTTTCCCTCAATTTTCTTGATTTTATCCTGCTTACACCTAAACTCTTGATCCCTCTTCCACTCTTCCTTAATTTTCACTTCTATCTTCTGCTTACTCTTAATCATCAGACCTATACTACTTCTGTTCTCCCCTTGTCATCCACTCAAATATTTAAACCGTCTAGCAAACTTATATTTTTATTGTAGGCAATAACTGTACATATCATTTTTGTTTATTGTGACAAAACTGTAAACATCTCCTCAGGAGATGATTTAGTTGAGGTTGTATATTGTTTGCATTGTATGAGGTTATTATTTGTCTCTCCCTTTATGGTAAGGAACGTGTGCCTCAAGGTAGAAACTCTACTGCTTCAGAGCCACACTGCTGAATGTGTAGACACCCAACCAACATGAAAAAATAAGGAACAAATTGCCCCAAACAAACCAAGATGATCAGATAATGGAATCCATTAATGCCACATTGGAAGCTATATAAGAGAAGGAGTTAACAATGTACATACTAAAAGTGATCTGCCAGGGAAAGCACAACTTAAGGAGTGATATTAGATAAAAAATAAAAGAAATGAAACATCACTTCAATAAAAAGATAGAGATTCTTAAAAACAATGAAGCATCAACACTTGAATGATGCAATCAATAAACCAAATTAAAAATTCACTGGAAAGCATGATCAACAGACTAGAGGACTTGGAAGACAGATTTTTAGGCAATGAAAACAAAACTTATCTTGAAAATCAAGTTGACCATGGAGAGAAGATGTTGAGAGACCATGAACAGAACTTCCAAGAAATATGAGATAACAAAAATACAAAACTTAAGATTTAGCAGGATAGATGAGGGCATAGAGGTTGAAACCAAAGGAATACACAAACGTTTCAATGAAATTATATCAGAAAACTTATGAAACCTAAAGAATAAAATGGAAAATCAAATTCAGGAGGCTTGCAAGACACCAAGGGTACAAAACTACAGCAGACCCACTCAAACCACCTTATAAGGAGAATGACTGACATAGAATATAAGGATAGAACCTTAAAGATCATGAGAGAAAAAAAATCATATTACCTATAAGGGGAAACAAAATCAAACCTCAGATCATTTCTCTACCCAGACACACAAAGGTAGGAGGTCCTGATATGAAAAAACAAAGAAAGAAAGAAATGGATGACAACAATTTGTATCTAGCAAAATTAACCTTCAGATTTGAAGATGAAATTCCATGATTAAAAAAATGTTAGGAGAATTCAGAGTTAGAAAGCATGTACTATAGAAAATTCCCAACAAAATATGCCATGAAGATGAAATGGAAAAAAAAAAGTGAAAACCAACAAAGAATAGAACTATATGAAAGGAATTATCAAGGAAAGAGAAATTAAGTCCAAATTTAGAAATAAATCAAAATGACAAGAAATACAACTTATATCTCAATAATATCCTTGAATGTTAATGGCCTAAACTTATCTATCAAAAGACATTGAATGACAGATCGGATGAAAAACAAGACCCAGCAATATGATATCTCCAAGGCACTCACTTCATAAGCAAATACACCCACAGACTGAAGGTAAGAGCATGGGAAAAATTGTATCACTCATATGGAGTGTGTAAACAAGCAGGGATTTCTAATCACTCATATCAGATAAAGTGAAATTTAAGCCAAAGTCTATCAAATGGGACAAAAACAGACATTCCATACTGCATAAGGCATCCTCTATGTACATCAAACAAAACTTTCTCAGTTTTAAGAGTCAAAAGATGACAAACAGTAATAAGAGGTGAATTTAACATACCTCTCTCACTACTGCATTGATTTTCCAAACAAAAGCTAAAATGGAGAAAGTATAAAAATAAATAATGCAATCAATAATTGAGAGTTAACTGACATATATAGAATATTCCATCCATCAATGAGCAAATATACTTTCTTCTTGGCAGCCTATGGATCCTTGCGTAACATAGACTGTATCTTATGCCACAAAGCAACGCTTAGTAAAAACAAAAGGAGTGGAGATATTACCCTGAATTCTATCATATCATAATGAAATTAATTTAGATATCAATGAGAAAATAAAAATAGAAGCTACACTGAAACCTGGAGGCAACATAATATGCTATACCTAGGTGTCTTTTGGTTTTGGAAACCAGGGTGAATGTTCTTCAAATTGATTTGAAGATGGTATCAAGATAGATAGATTTAAGAGTACAGGTAGGATGTTCCCCAGGGAGGGGAATGATGTGGGATTATGATGATTTCAGAATTGCAAAAGATGGAGTCTGAATATCCACATGAACAAATTTTCTATCTCTATATGATCCGGAAAAGAATTGTGTTCTTTTGATTTCCACTAAAATTAACAACAATTATCAGACCATGATGGCCTATGCCTATAATCCCAACATCTTGGGGATGAGGCAGGAAAATCCCAAGTGCAAAATGAACCTCAGCAATTTGGTGAGGCTGTGAGGAATTAGCCAGACACCGTCTCTAAATAAAAATAACAAAAGGGCTGGTGACGTAGCTCAGTGTTTAAGTGCCCCTGGATTTAATCCTTAGTGCCAAAATAAATAAATAAAATCACATCCTGGAATCCCTTATGGTCCACCTGCTACAGGCTTGTATTATATTGTGGTCTTCACAGCTAAGTGGCTTTTATGTATCTTCTCCTTGCAAAAAGTTTACCGTTCAACACTTCTTCAGTTTCACATCCTGACTCCACTGCCCACTCCTTCAAAACTGCTTTGACAAGGTCAGATGTGGCGTTCCTACTGACAATCAAATGGTCAATTTCTGTTCTCAATGCCTCAAGAGCATTGATGGAGTCGATCTACTCCTTAAGTCCACAAATTCACTGGCTTAGCAGAATACAGTATACGAACAACTGAGTGAGAGAATAATCACACATATAATTTACATCAGTGTAATAAAGATGACACACAAATGAATAATGCAGCCTTGCTTTTATGGGCATTTCAGATGGAAAATTAGACTATTACAATAGTTCAAAACAACAGTCACCAAAATCATGGCATTTTTCATCTTATTATTAATATACCAAAACCTAAAACATTTTCCCATATTTCGATCCTGTTGTCTTCTCAAACATGCCAAGATTTCAAAATAAACTGGTCAAGGGCAATGGCAGAGAAGAGAGTGAAGCTAGTTTTAAGACCCAGTCATCCATTATATCCCTCATTCCACAGCACATGTGCTCACATTCTTTCTCACTCTGAACTTTAAATAAAAAATTTAAAAATTCCCTTTATATTAACACCTTCAAAATGAAACACTCAGGTATAAACCTAACAAAGTCTATATAAGATCTACAAAAGAATAACATAATCTGATGAACAAAATCAAAGAAGTACTAAATAACTAGAGAGGTGTTCCATCTTCACGGAGAGGAAGACTCATTCTTTTTAAGATCTTAGTTCTTTCCAATTTAATCTATAGATTAAATTGCAATCCCAAATAAGTTCTTAGTAAATTATATTGTAGATATTGACAAACTGATTCTAAAGTCTGTATGAAAGCACAAAATACTCATAATAAATAATGTAATATTGAGAAGAACAAAGCTGGAGGTCTGATAGCACTTGACTTCAAGACTTTACCATCCAGCCACATCATCAAGAGAATAGAGCACTGGAAAATCAAGACACAAATGAATCCATGAAATGGAGAGATGCTTTAGAAGTATATCTATATAAATGTAGTTACCTAGTCATTGACACAGGAGCGATGCAACACAATGAAGAAAAGATAGTTTTTTCAATACATTGTGCTGGAACCACTGGAAATTCACTATCAAAAAAGTGAATCTAGACATAGATTTTTTGACCTTCCCAAAAATCAACTCAAAATGGATCCCAGGCACATGTACAAAATTATAAAACTCTTAGAAGAAAACCTAAGAGAAAAGTGAGAAAACCTTGGGTTTGACAATGATTTTCTATGGAATTCAGCTAAAGCACACATGTAAAAGCTTTATTAAGCTAGATTTCATTGGAATGTAAAATTTCTGCTCCAGAAAAGGTAATGTAGAGATAAAGACCAGTCATACACTGGGTAAGATTGTTTTCCAAAGATAGAGCTTTTACCTGAAATATACAGCACACTTGTAAAAATCACAGTATGAAAACTGTCTGCTTCTGTATTTCTCCTTTTTATTGGATTTTCAAGTATTCTCTATTTCTTTTAACCTATGTTTAAGTTTATACCCTTTAAATTATAACATGCATTTGTTACTTCCATACTACTCCTCCACAGATTTAAGAAAACTTCATCTCCAATAATGTTATCATTTTCTATGCATAGTTAAATAGTATTTTCATTTTATCCTTTTTTAGTTTCTAAATTAAATGTTGCCATTCTTTTGTAAGTATTCTTTAATTATTTACCTGTTGTGCAGATATATCTTCCTATTATATGTGAATTTACCTTTGAAATTTCATCTTCCTTCTAGCCACAGTGCGTTTTTGGAAGTCTCTTATAAAGTTTTGGTACTTTTTTTTTTTTTTTTTTGTACTCTAGTATCACTTAAGTACCGTATAGGTGCAGATTTTCCTGAGGGAAAAGCAGATCCAGATCTGGTATCCTTAATATCATATTTTTGGTGACACATTCTTTAACCTGTTTTTCGGAAATGGCTTGATTTTTCCCTTCATTTTTTTGCTTTTTCTTTTTTTTTCCTTTGAGGTGCTGGATATTGAACTAGGCACACACTCTAACATAAACACTCCTGCAGTCCACCTTATTCTTTATTATACTTATATGTCAAGACAATTAAAAACAACACAGGAATCTCATATTTCTTGCACTAATGCTTTATAACTTAAATATATTAGTCCACTGCCTTCTGGTTTCCATTAGTGACATTTTTTGGGGGGATAACTCCTACTGCTCTCCTATTGAAATATTCTTTTCATGTTTAGTTGATTTTAAGATTTTTTTCTTACTTCCTATATAGTTTCAACTTGATTTGCTGAGTTTGAATTATTTTATCAGTTCAGCTTGAAGATATTGTTCTTTAATTTTATAATCCACTTTCCTAATTCATACTGGAAACTCTTTGCTTGTTCTACTCTATGATCTTCTCATGCTTCAATTTGGTACTTTTAATAACATCTGTCTACCAAGATTTATATGTTTTTATATTATCTTCACTACCATATTTAGTATTCTAGTATTTAGTATTGACTTTCTGAATCATATATTAGAAAGTTTCACTAATTCTTTCTTTTTCCTGATTTGATCTTAATTCCACACTGGAGGATTTAAATTGCAGCAGATTTTGTTTTCTTGAATTTCCCAGGTACTTTCTGGTTTTGATTTGTAATTATGCCTCTGCTGTGTTGATAATATGCAATTACATTATATACTTTGAACTTTGAATTCTATAGCCATTTAGAACTAATTATTACATGCTTAATCTGGTAATTTAAATATGAGAGTCTTTGAGATCTAAATCTGTTGTGAAATTTACTGGAAAAATAAGATATCTGGAATGGCCAAAGCCATACTTAGCAAAATAGGTGAAGCAGGAGGCATCAAAATACCATAACTTAAACTATATTACAGAGCCATAGTAACAAAAACAGCATAGTGTTGACACTAAAACAGACATAAAAACCAATGGTACAGAATAGAAGACACAGAGACATATGCACATAAATACACTTATCTCGTACTAGACAAAAGTGCAAAAAACATTCATTGGTGAAAACAGCCTATTCAATAAATGTTGCTAGGAAAATTGAAAATCCATATGTAACAAAATGAAAATTATCCCCTATCTCTCACTGTGCACAAATCTCAACTCAATGTGGATCAAAGAATTAGGCACTAGAACAGAGGCCCTTCTTCTAATAAAAGACAAAGTAGGCCCAAATCTTTACCATATTGGCTTAGGATTGGATTTCCTTAACAAGACTCCAAAAGCACAAGAAGTAAATTCAAGAATGAGCAAATGGTTAGGATTCTAACTAAATAATTTCTTCTCAGCAAAGGAAACAATCAATAATGTGAAGAGAGAGCCTACAGAAAGCAAGGAAATTTTTGCCATCTGCATAACTCATAGAGTATTAAATTCCAGGATATACAAAGAACTCAAAAATGGAAACACCAAAAAACAAAATAAGCCAATCAATAAATGGGCTAAGGAACTGAATAGATATTTCACAGAAAAAGAAAAACAATCCATCAACAAATATATGAAAACATGTTCAACATCTGTAGCAATTAAAAAATTGCCAATCAAAACTACTCTAAGAATTCATCTCATTCCTTTCAGACTGACAATTGTGAAGAATACAAGCAAGAATAAATGTTGGCAAGGATGTAAGGAAAAAGGGACACTCATACTTTGCTGGTGGTACTGCAAATTGGTGCAACCATTATGCAAAGCAGTATGGAGAGTCCTCCAAAAACTTGGAATGGAAAAACCATTTTTCTCAGTTATTCCACTCCTTCGTCTATTCCCAAAGTAATTAAAATCAGCAAAGTACAGTGATGCAGCCAAATGAATGCTTACAGCAGCTCAACTCACAATAACTATACTATGGAACTAACCTCAGTGTTCTTCCAGAGATGAATGCATAAAAAAATGTATATATACAAATTGGAATATTACTCAGATTTAAAGAAGAATGAAATGTTGCCTTTTGATAGTAAATGGATCAAGATGGAGAATATCATGCTTAGAGAAATAAGCCAATCACACAACAAAATACGGAATGTTTTCTCTGATATAGGGATGCTAATTTGCAATAACAAGGGTGGCTATCGAAGTATGGAGTTTCTTTGGTTGCCTCAAAGGAGATTGAAAGGAGGGGCAGGCTTATGGAGAAAGGAGGAATAGTTGAATGGTTCAGACATTACCTCCCTATACGCATATGGGACTATATGATGGATATGATGTACATCGTGTACAACCAAAAACATGAGACGTTATACTCCATATACATATGATGTGTCAAAGTGCATTCTATTGTCATGTATAACTAATTAGAACAAATATAAGCAGGATAAAAATTAGTGGCACCCAGGGACTGGAAGAGGAGGAATGGGAGAAGGATGTACAATATATTGAGTGTAATTAATGCCACTGGGTTGTCCACTTAACATGGTTAAAATGGAAATTTTCATGTCACATGTCTTTAACAAAAAGAAACACTTTATTAAATGTAAGAAACATTTTCATGTTAGAAAATGGAAAAAAGGATATGAACCAGGTCAGTGATGTTAATTGCAACTCCTCTTTTCTTTCTTAGCTGCCCAAATCAGTGGTATCAATGTAGATAATGGTTTGGCCAGTTTCAGGAACGGGTACTGTCAGGAAAAGGGGAGAGAGAACAGCATGAAATTTATTAATAGGGAAACAAAACATTTCATTGCAACTAAGCCTTGAAGACTACTTATGAATACAATTTTCTTAAAAAACACATATGTTTATACCTGCCCCAAACACTCCTAATCAGTACATACCTTCCATGGTTGAACACAGAGTTGTTTAATTTTCCTAATTCCCAAACATCAACAGGGAAAGAGCTTCTAAATACACTCATGTCAACTTTGAATGGAGACCGTATTTCATAATATACAAAAACGTATTTAAACTATATTAAACATTTATGTATATATTTTAGTTATAGGAGGACACAATGCCTTATTTTATTTTTAGTGGTGCTGAGTATTGAAAACAGGGCCTAACATATGCTAGGCAAGAGCTCTACCACTAACCCACAACCACAGCCCACAATACTAATCTTTCGTTCCTGGCAGATGAAACCCTAAAATGTAGTTGCTGCTTTATTGGTAGTGATGAATGAATAATGAAATGTTATTAACACTGATGCTCATTCAAAAAGACTCAACGTTTTCCAAAATGACATCTTTTACAAATTTACCTGTAACAATTCTTTGACTGATCCCCTTCTCTCCACATCCATTTCCAAACATCCATTTAAGAAATTGCAGAATATTGGGGAAAGTATCTCTGCATTTGGAAGTTCTGGAGTTCCATTTCTTGCAATCAGCTCTAAGGCCTAAAAATAGAACAATATCTGTGATCTCCTTTTGGAGGTAATGGTAGGGGGAGGGGTTAGTGAGGTGGTGATGGCAGGGTTGCTTTATCAGTGAGTTACATCCCTAACACTTTTTTAAATAGTTTTGAGACTGGGTCTCACTAAATTGTTGAGGCTGGGTCAAACTTGTGATTTTCGTTCTTTGGCATCCTCAGTCACCATGAATACAGGTGTGCCAGCATTGCATAAGGTAGTCCTGACAGTCTAAATGTAGCTCAATAAAGTTATAATGTACTCTATCAAGTTTATGGATCTCTCCTGCCAGTGTGTGTGTGTAGTGCTGGGATGAAATCCAGGGTATTTTGCATGCTGGGCAAGCACTCTATCAGAGAACATCTTCAGTCCTTCTTAATTCTTCAGAGATAATCACTAAATAATCACTTATCTCTACCTTTTTGAATTTTGTACCTGCTTGCCTTCACTTCCTTTATTTTCTCCCCTTCTCTCTCTCCCCTCCTCTCTTTCTCTTCTCTCTCTCTATTCAGTGGGAGCTGCAGGAATTGATCCAGTCATACTCTAGGCAAGTATATGCTCTACCACTGAGCTGTACCCCAGCCCTCTCTTTCATTTACTTTGAGATAGGGTATCTCTTAAGTTGCCCAGGCAGGCCTCAAACTTGAGATCTTCCTGCCTCAGCCTCTCCAGAAGCTGAGATTACAGGTGTGTGCCACTAGGCCTGAAAGTTCATCTTTTCTGTGTTGATCTATGAATGCACTACATCTCTCATAAGAAAACTAAAAGCAACAAATGAAAAACGCCACCTATGGTATACAAAAATACAAAGAACACTGATGTCATTCCTTCCATACAGGTGTACAATCCTGGTAAACATTTGCAAGCTTTTTAAAACTCACATTTCCAAACAATTGGTTTTATTGAAACTCTGTTCCTTAACTAGTTATATACCAGCTTCATCATCCCTAATAACACATCATAAAATGGATAAATTGAACAGTGACTTATAAGTGTTTTCATAATTTAAACAACCCCATTCAGAAAATGATTGTAATCTTTCTCTTTTGATTTTATATGTAAATTTCTGGAAATGAAATTATATCTAATTAATTGACTACTTTACAGTAGAAGTTTAAGTTTTGAAATGAAGCAGACAACACAGACCATCTCTGAGTTGCCATGTGAGACAGGAGGAACACTATAATAAATCTCACTGACCTCCTTTAATATTTAAGACAAAACCAGAGAGCCTAGCAAATGTATTTTCTAAATGCCTACCTGAACATAAAATGTGGATCCTATACTGTTACTATATTAGATACTCGTTTTCTTATTAATATCCTGCATTTCTGTACAGAATACTTATCACAAATGTTGTATATGTATACATATATTTCTATATATAAAAATATTTTGTGCTTTTGTGTGGTGCTTGGGATTGAGTCCTGGGGACTTATGAAGGCTAGGAAAGGACACAACCACTGAACTACAACACTAACCTAAGAATAATGTAATTTTAAGAAGACCACTGTATTCTTTCATGGATGGGCCTTGAAACAGTGTTGTAACTAAAAACACTGAGAAACCCAGATCACCTAGATTTTCTCCTGCATTAATTTTATTCTAAGACCTCAAGACTCAGACAGAAATTAATTTCAGATTAGGATCTCAAGACTGTTGGAAACCCCTATATCTCCATCAGAAGAGATAAGGATGGGAGTCCATAAAATATACAAGTTCAGTATTACCACCTCAACCACCAAGAGTCCCCCTTCCCCTGCCCCCATCTCCTCCCCACCTTGACATCTGATTCAATTTACTCTATATTTATGTAAATGATCATAAGCAGCCCAGGACTCCCAGTCCCCGCCCCCTGCCAGTATTTCCACCCTAATGCCCAAGTGGCTCTGAACGTGCTCCTTACTTTCACCAGCTGTGCTGTCAGGGGAACATTTCTTCTCTCCCAACTCTAGGTCTAGAGATGAGAAAGTGTTCTTTTGGCCTCTCATTGCTCTCTGAAGTCTTCACCCTTCTATTTCTCTAATACGCAGGCTTTTGAGAACAAATCCACCTTTCCTTGTTTTCAATGCTTACTAAACCCCAGGTCATTCCCTCCTCACTCCTTTGAGATCACAGTTCTTTGCACTGTTACCTCTCACATTACTCCTGTCCTGACTGGTGGCTACTTCAATAGCTGCACAGATGCCTGCTGCAGTTCCTTGTCCTCTGCTCTCATGCTCTCAGGAGCTTGCCTTTCTCACCTTTTACCCTATGTCTTTCCCTCTACCAGGACAGATACCAGCAACCACCACCCTCACCTTTTGGTTGCCTCTACCTCCTATCTATTCCCAGTACTCCCAGGTCAGCAATCCTCTGACTCCACTGGGACCTAGAATCCCATAGGACTTTCAGTGTTCTTCGTTCCTTCCACGTGTCACCTCCATGACCCTCTCCCACTCAATTGACAGCATTTTTCTGGCTAAGATGTGCTTAAAACTGTGGACTTCTTTCCTGTATCCATCAGCTCAATGTAGAGGATACATACCACTTATCTGCAATGGCTGGCATCACTTACCATTGACATCCACTAACCTCATATGGGCTCTTGGTGCCTTCAGCAGTCACACTACATCTCCTTACTCCACTCACTCTCCTACTCTCCATTCCTGTCCTAAGACACATGCACTCATTGTCATGTGTTCTTAGCTGCCTCTTGGCTGTTTGGATTTCCCAGGCTTCCCTTGTTTTTGGTGACTGTGGAGAGTTTTGAGGAGCACCAGTCAGGTGCTATATAATCCTTTGTAGGACACCCCTCTAATATAATGTATCTGACTTTTTCATGGTTATCTCAAAATCATTGGTTTTTGAGAGGAAGGTCTCAGAGTTAGCACTGCCAACTTCTTCATTTTATCTTCTCTTGCAGTACCAGGGATTGATCCCTGGAGGTCTCTCCCACTGAGTTACAGCCCCAGTCCTTTTTATTTTATAGTTTGAGACAGGGTATCACTACATTGTGGAGTCTAGCCTCCAAATTGTGACCCTCTTGCCTCCATCCCTCACATAGCTCGGCCACCATGCCTGGCAACACCACCTTTTGCATTGCATCATATTTGGGGACATACTTACAACATGACACATGACTGCTGAGGTTGACCTTATCACCTGACCAAGGTCTTGTTAAGTGTTTCCACTGGGAAGCATCTCTTCCCTTTCCACTCTATGCAGTCCATACTTGAGTTATCCTCTACTTCCTGAAGGGTGGAGCATCCACATAAACTTTTAGGACTGTTCAGTATGGGTTATTGATTTGTCTCTTCTCCCAACTCTATTTATTCAAACATTTATATCAGCATGGACTCACAAATATTTATTTTAAATTTCGAGTTACAATTCCTTAAAACTGTATTTTGATGTTCAAATTGTCCCTGCTTTGGTTAAGAAGCTCTCTCAGTTGCCCCTATGATATACCTCCCTCAGTCTGGCCTCTTTTTAAAATTTGCAAGTTAATTTTAAATTGATTACTAATAACTGTATCTATTTATGGGGTAAATATGATGTTTTGATATTGTATGCATTTCAGCATGGCTTTTTTATTTAATGATTTTTTTTGTGTGTTGTCAGGGATTGAACTCAGGGCCTTGCACACACTAACACACTAGCCAAATCTCTACCACTGAGACATTTAGAGCCCAGCATTCCCTTCACCCCCTTTTTATTTTATTAATCTTTAAAAATTAGTCGCAACTCTCTCATTTACTATTTAACGTTTGAATTTTTCAATGATCATACTCTACCCTTCTACCTTCAATTGATACACCCTGTGACACAGGACAAGACCCCTAGGGTTTTTCCTTTGGCTCTGAATCTTTTGTTTGTCATTTCACAAATGCATATCTCCACTGTCACTGTTATTATTCTTATATAACCAGTTTTAATTTTTTAAAGATATTTACATAACAAAAATTCATATATTTACCCATATAGTTAGAAGTACATTCAACTTCCATGTGTTTGAGAAAGGTGTTATTTAGCTCTCAAAATGTAGAATTCTTGGTTGATTTTTTTTTCAGAACTTCTTTCCACATTTACTAAAACATTTGAAACTGTCTCCCAGCTCACTGATTGTATGGCATTTAAATTTATTTTTCACCTCTTTTTGCTTCACTGTGGATCTTTTCTATTGCTGCAATAATCTATTACTAATCCATTCTCAAATATAATACTTCCATAATGTGCTATTCAGTACGGTGTCAATGGGACAAAAATTCCTGAAGAGAAAAACAGGAACAGGTATTGGGCTCACAGTTTCAGAGGTGTAGTCCATGGTGCACAGATTTCTTTGCTGTGGGCTCAAGGTGAAGAAGAACATCATGGCAGAGGGCATGATGGAGGAGTGCTGCTCTGCTCTAGGTGGCCACAACCCACAGAGCAGGAGAAAGCGAAAACTGGGAGCATGGAAAAGGAATCCTTGGAGGGCAGCCCCCAGGGTCCCATCTCATCCAGCCACACGGTAACAGTAAAATAAACAATAATTGATATAAAACTCAGTTAATAACTCTCCAATGGTAAGGAGTCCTGAAAATACATTTAAAAACTCCTGAACTGATCATTAAATGGGTGTATTTTACTGTATGAAAATTATACTTCAATACAGTTGTTAAAATGTAATGGAAACTATACCTGCCAATCTGTATTAAATTAAAACATTTACTGTTTAAGATTCTTTTTTCAGAGATTTCACTACCAAGGAACAGGAGGATAATGAGCAACCAAATATGGCAACTAGAAAAAGCACTATTTTTGGCATGTGATTTCTTTCCTATTCCTAAGGGTATACCAGATTAAAGTACAAAAGGTCAAGATCAATATTATTTGCAAAGAAGTGGGCTTCTTCCTTGAACAAAGCCTTTTATTTCATTGATGATGTAAACACATTAAACATAATTGATTCCAACCACATGATTTTAACTTAATTAAATTATTTTTAAACACCAGATATATGACTTTAGAGACAGAGAAACATAGTAAATTAAAATAACAGCCCTCTTGGGCACATAATTGGCAAAATCTACACTAGGATAAACTGGGCACATTATCTTGAATCTTTCAAGTACAATGCAAAGAAGAGAAACTGAAGAAACCGTCTAAATCTCAAAAGATCTTCCAGAAATGGCTGAACCAAGAAACATAGTAAATTAAAATAACAGCCCTCTTGGGCACATAATTGGCAAAATCTACACTAGGATAAACAGGGCACATTATCTTGAATCTTTCAAGTACAATGCAAAGAAGAGAAACAGAAGAAACCGTCTAAATCTCAAAAGATCTTCCAGAAATGGCTGAACCAAGTGTAACACGTGAACTTGGTTTTGATGCTGATTTAAACAAACTATTTTAAAATACATTATATTCGAATCCTTAACCAATGATATTCTAATTATGAGGTACAAATCCTTTCAGTTTTAGTGTTTATTTTTATGTATTTACATGTTTGACAGATTTCACTTTTTGAGTAGAAAACTTCTTTCATTGCAAGGTCTGTGCATCTATATGGAAAAACTTCCTTCTAGGCCACTGACAATGAATATATCCCTAGCATAAACATGTTTACAAATCTACACCTTTTCCATCTAAACTGAAAATCATTTAAGTCAGTGAGGAGAAAAAGTCCCAAGTAAATGTAACAACAAATTCCATTGTCATGTTTAATTATCATGTATAAAAAAATGGGGAAAAAATGGAAAACTTCCAATTCCATTTCTAAGCAATCTATGAGATTAATGAAATACTCAGATTCCAAATGATGGTGAAGAGCCACCCAAACAGCTCACAAAAAGCAGAATCTCTGCAGGACAGAGGAGGGACAAGAAGTATGTTAGCCTTGAATACTTTCCAGAAACAATCTTTTTATCTAGCAGTGCTTCACAAATTTCTATATGAGTCAGTCTTTTACCACTGTCTGATATCTTACCAGGAAGAGTACAATTGAGATAATTCTGCTTTGCTCTGTTGGACCCACAGAATTTTAAGACATTAAGCAGAAATCCCGGAGTCTTTCTTTGCCCTCCTTTGGTGATACTGGAGGTATGTAACAATGGAGCCCCCTTCTCTGGCATACCCTGACAAAAAGAAATTCGGAAATGACGGGTGGTTTGATTGCTCTAACAAAATCACTTTTCAGAGATAAATATCAAAATAAATAAAACAAACCAATACACATAATTTTAGATTTGACTAACTGATCTACTTTCCTAGAGATTTGCTTTCCTAGATCTGCTTTGCAAATGAACAGGTAACATCAAAACTGGGTAGTGGGAATGGAGTGCTGGGTTTGTTTGGGGAGAGGGACAGAAGTGTAAAACCTGCATTTCCTCCTGTTCATTACCCACCGGAGTAGCTCCTAATTTAAAACCTTAAGCCAAAAGCAAAAATCAGGGTACAGGAAACCAGAAAAAGGATGCTTGCTTGTCTCGTTCTAGTCTAGGATTTCCACGAATATAGAACACAGGATTTCCACCTTCATCCTTTTAGGACATAAAAATTTGATGCTTCAAAAATAGGAACAGAACTTATATAGTGTTAAATATTTAACTTTCTTTTGGGGGGGGGGGAGGATTGTAAGTATTGAACTCACAAGCGCTCAGCAAGTGAAACACAGACCAGTCCTTTTTGTATTTTATTTAGAGACAGGTGTTGTGGAGTTGCTTAGCACTTAGGTTTTGTTGAGACTTGCTTTCAATTCACCATTCTCCTGCCTCAGCCTCCTGAGTTATTTGGATGACAGTCATAGGCAGCCATGCCCAGCCTGTTTTATACCTGAAAATGAATCTAACCATAACTTGTGCCTTTATGTGGAAATAGACCCCCAAAAAGATAACAAGTCCCAATACTGGACAAAATGTTTTTAAAGAACAGGTTTCTTTTGGTGGGGGCTACATTTTTAATAGTGGGATTGAATTTAAGGGCACTGGACCACTGTGTCCCATGTTTTATTTTATTTGGAGACAGGGTCTCATTGAATTGCATAGCACCTTGTGTTTTTTGAGACCCTGTTTGGACTCTCAGACCTCCTGTCTCTGCCTCCTCTGCCTCTGGGATTACAGGCGTGAACCACTGTGCCCAGAAAGAACAGATTTAATAGAAAATGTGACTTTAAACAACAAGAAATGATCTTCAGTTCCCACCACCTTGATTGAAGCTCCTCAAATAAGAAAGCAGTCTCCTCTACCAATGACAGCCAGGTATGGTGACACAGGCCTGTAATCTGAATGACTGTGGCTGAGGCAGGAGGTCCAGCTCCCTCCATTTACTAAAACTTTTGTCTCAAGAGATGGGAATGCACCTCAGTGTCAGAGCCCTGCTTCGGTTCAACCCCAGGAACCACAAAAATTGGTAAGGCTGAAGCAATGGGAGATGGAACCCAATTTCAAACTAGTACCATGGGAAGAGACTTTCTTAATACCATTGCATTTCTGGGTGGTAATTTTGTTTTCACTTGCAGATGATAAACATAGACTCCTTCTGTAGTAGAAAGGCCTTGCAAGGGTGACAATGTCCCACCATCACCTCACTGGTCCCAGAAGTGGAACAAAACATAATGAAGAGCACTAATCATAAGACATGCCGCCCATATTTCCTTTACTCCTGAAAACAACCCTCTGTGTTAAGATACCATCTCTGCCTGGGCTGGGGATGTGGCTCATGGTAGAGCACTTGCCTAGCATGTGGAGGCCCTGGTTCAATCCCCAGCACTAACAACAACAACAAAAGATATTATCTCTGCTTTACAAATGAAGCTTGGAGAGACACTTAACCAGCACAGACTAGAACTAAGTTTCCTAGGGAGTTTATGTGACTGGAGAACCTGCTGTTAACTTCAATGCTATGCCACAACCAAAACAAGAAATAGCTATTCACAGTCTGCTCCACTGTGCCCAGCGATACATTACAGTTTTTCCCCCAAAATCCATTCAAAATGATCTAGTAAAATATGGTCATGCCATATTTTAAACATTTTCCTACCAATCACCCTTAAGTTGATTTTTAGCTCCTTTTTGCTATCTAAATAATGGGACAAAGTCCTTAATCTGTGCTGTTCTACTGTTTCCCTAGGACACACTTGCTAAATGTTACATTTCTGGCGCAAAATATATACACACTAAACTAACATTTTCATTTGTTGCTTGGTATATAAACAAAGAGTTTTAAAACATTTTTGGTTTTATTCTTTTTATGGTGCTGGGAATTGAACCCAGTTCCTTCAGCTTGCTAAGCACATGCTAACCACTACACCGAATTACACCTAATATCCCCAAATTTTAATTTTATGGAGTCAAATTGCTTGGTTTCCTCCCCCATCTCCTGCTGTGGAGATTGAATCCATGGGCCTTTAACACTGAGCTGCATCACCAGTACCCCCAGCTTTTTTTACAAAATCAGAGTCTTGCTAAGATGCCCATGCCTGTCTCAAATTTGTGATCCTCCTTCCTCAGCCTCTGGAGTCTCTGTGATTACAGGTGTGAGTCATGCAGCCTGGCTTCACAAGTTGTACTTTTTGTTCTACCTCAGCTTGGGAAGCAGAGAGCCCAGGGCTCTCTTCCAGGAGCCTCATCCAGTCTGCAGTTTCCTGTGCCCCACATCTTGGGGCAAGAACCTACAGAAGCAAGAAACTGTGAAATTCCCAGAGACCACAAGTTTTTAGCGGAGAAAACCCCAAAGGAAAGGATCAATGTGTGTTAGGGCCAGGGAACTGGGGTAGGGACCAGGGAAGAAGAACTAGCATCACCTCTCCTGACCAAACCCAGGGTTCCCTCTTAAGCCCCTGGTTAACCCACTCACTTGGATCCGAGTGATGAACAGAGGGTGTATACCAGTTCCAGGCACATCCCTGGTCAAACAGGTTGTCCTGCTAGACGGAGATGGGTGTAGATGTTCAGAGACAGGTTTGCTGAGGGTGAGGATGAAAGATGCCTACCTTTCTTAGCCTTACCCAGCGTGCTTACCCAGGCATCAGAGATTGAGCTCTGAAGGCACAGATCTAATTTTACTTAGGGTTGCACAGGACATATATAGACACATCATCCAATCAGGTTAACATGCTTATTAAAGTATAACAGAGTCAGCCTATAGGTGAATGTACATTAATGATACAGGTAGTGTAAACAAACCAAGCATGCCTAAGCAATTCTGCCCAGGAACAGATCTGAGACAAAGGACTTGGGGAATGGCAAGCTCCTGCACACAGCATGAGGCAAGGCAGCTCAGGCTAGCTCACATCACAGCTTTCTGTGATGCATGTCAGAACGACGCCTCCCCTCAGCTCAAACTCAGCCACAACAGCTGCAAAGACCTTCATTCCATGGCGAGTCTTTACCATGACCTCAATTTCTCTGTTCAGACTGTTGGCTTACTTAGACCATGGTGTCAGCGACTGCTGTCAGATAAGCTTGAGAAATGTTCCCTACAGATGGGGATGGAAAGAGGAGCTCAGGACCAGCAAGACTGGGCAAGGACATTTCCCAGGACCCTCCCTAAGTTGGTCAGTTAAGCCTGGGCCTCATCACAGGCCTGTGGCAAAACTCCAAGGACAGGGGAGCACAAGAGAGACCCAGGGGCTTCTGCCTTCCAGCACGCCTAGGAAGAGTTACCTCCCTCAACCCACTTGTGATCAGCTCTTCCCAGAGGAGAGCTCACACTGCAAACCTCTCCTGTCTCCTCAGGGCTCTCTCATCACCTTTTACCTCCCTCTGCCACCTCCTTCTGTGTCTCCATTGGCCACAGCTGTCTTCCTGCCTCATCCTTCTGGACACCATTACCATCTTCCTTGAGCTGTTAAACTGATCCGATGATGGTGTCACCACCTGCTCCCACTTCACTTTCTTCCTCTCTGATTTTTGTAAAATGTCACTTCACTGAATTTCACTCTTAGGGAGGGCAGAGGAGCAGGGATGACCAATTACATTTTTCTACTCAAAACTCACATGGCCCAGGGAAACCTGGGCTAAAGGCTTTTAATCCACAAGCAGAAAAGCTCACACTGAAAGTCAAGTTCTCCCCTGGACACTGACTGGCTTCTCCCCTCCCTTTTTCCACTTTGTCCTTCCCCAGATTTCATTCATCAGACTCGACAACTACCACCCCACTGCCCAAGCCTCACCCCAACCTCAGCCGCTTTAGCTAAAAAATATTCTGCTACAATGGGAAGTGTCCCACAGCACCCCTGTCCACCCTCACCTCTCCCAATGCCCATGCAAGAACACTTTGAACTTCAGGACAGCCTTCAAAATATTTAGCTGCCAATATGCAATCACATCAATGTTCAGAGATGCTCAATTCACAAAACCTAGATTGTGCTACCAACCCAGATGCCCTTCAATTAATGAATGAATAAAGAAACTGTAGTATATACACACAGTGGAATATTACTCAGCTATAAAGAAATATGGCATTTGCTGGTAAATGGATGGAGTTGGAGAATATCATGCTAAGTGTACAAGCCAAGCACAAAAACCCAAAGGCCAAATGTTTTCTTTTATAGGTGGATGATGATATATAATGGGGCTAGTGACAGGGAGGGACAAGAGAAGAATGGAGAAACTTTGGAATGTGAAGAGGAAAATGGGTGGGAGGGGTTGGGGAGGGAAAGATAGTAGACTGAGACAGACATTATAATTCTATGTCTTGATATGATTACAGGAATGGTATGAATCTACAGTGTGCAAAACCATAGAAATGAAAATTTGTACCCCCAATGTGTACGATGAATCAGAATGCTCTGTGTAAAAATATCAATTTTAAAAAATAGAGGCTGTAGGCTAGCCCACCACCCCCCCATAAAAAAGAAGAAGTGTGCTTTAAAGAAGCCAGTCCCAAAGAACCAAAGTTCACATGTTTTCTCTGATATTTGGATGATGAAACATAGCAGGGGCAGGGCAGTTTAAGGGAAGAATGGAGGAACATTGGATTGTGTAAAGGGAAATGAGGGGATGGGAGAGGGTGTGAAAGGGAAAGGTGGTGGAAAAAGAGAATCATCATTACCCTATATCCATGTATGATTATGTGAGTGGTGTGACTCTTCAGCGTATACAAACAGAGAAATGAAAATTTGTACTCCATTTGTGCACAATGAGTCAAAATACAAAAATAAAAATTGAATGAAACAAGAAACTACAATACTGTCAGATGCAATGGCACACACCTTTAATCCCAGTGACTTAGAAGGGTGAGGTAGGAGGATCACAAGTTCAAGGTCAGCCTTAAAGATTTAGCAAGGCCTTCAGCAAATTAGTGAGACTCTACCTCAAAACAAAATATCATAAGGAATGAGGATGTAGCTTCAGTATAAAGCACTCCTGGGTTTAATACTTCTAAAGAAAAAGTAAATTAATTAATTGCAGAATATTTTTAAAAACTTTAAGTAACTTAATATTATAGAAATAATTTTTGATTAGATGTGTATAAAGGATATAATATATTGGTTGGACGGAAGGTATAGAAAAATGCTTGAAGGAATGATAATAACTTTTCTAGAACTGAGCTCAGAATTTGACTTCCTTCGTCTCCCTACATGGAACCCTCTCAGGCATGAGTAGAATCCAAGAGTTTGGAAGCAGCCAGTCCAGCCTCTATCACTGGCTCCACTCCTGGCGTTCCTGCTCTAATTCTGTGTCTCAAATGCCCTCATACTGCATAGGACCAAAATCAAGGGGCATCATCTGCTTGCCCCATCTTCTACCCAACTTCCTGCTGCCTCTCCTTCTTCCTCTTATCGTGGGGGAATCAGGGCATCAGGATTCTCTCTGTTCCTTTATCTCTTTTCATCTATTGCAAATATTGAATTCTCTTGTTTGTTGAGGACTCATCGGCTTTCTTTTCTTTGTGTGCTGGGGAATGAAGAACCTAGGGCCCTGCAAATGTGAAGCACATGCTCTACCACACAGATACAATCCCAGGCAGAAATGGTTCAGGAAATCAAAAATACCTCAGTCAAATGGGGCAAAGAAGCACCCACCTGTAATCTTAGCAACTCAGGACATTGAGGCAGGAGGATCACAATTTCAAGACCAGCCTCAGCAAATAAGAACTTGAAGGGCCTGGGGATGTAGCTCAGTAGGAAAGTGCCCCTGGGTTCAATACCCAGTAGCAAAGAAAAAAAGCCCAGTCACTGCACTGGGGATTGATAGCACACTGCAAACAGCAGGGCCAGTCTACTTTCAGTTTGGTGAGTGCATCTGCAACACTAGGAACTGAGCACCATGTGGAGTGGCCAGTGAAGTGCAGAGAGAGGGGATCATGGAAACATGCAGGCAATCCAGCCCACAGCACCCAGGTTCATGCAGAGGAGAAGCCCTGAACATTAGCAATAAGACATGCCAGGGGGCTATTTCAGCTTCTGGTTGAAGAGGTTGTGTCCTGTCCAGAAAGAGCACTCTGGAGGATGTCTTCTGACTTTGCCCAATGATGTGAGCACCACCATGACAGTCAGGGCAAGTCTGGTCTCATGTGGGCCAGGGAATGAAGGATGGACCAGTTGAGCAGGATCAGCTCCACCATGGAATAAGGCATAGAGGGTACAACAGGTGGAGTTGACACCTGGTCCCTCCATAGTTGGCCCCGCCCACCCATCTTCCTCCCTGGACTGGACTGTTAGTCCAGTATACCCAAGGTGACTTCTCTCCACCACCCTGTCCTCACGGACTGTCTGTTTTCAAAGTTCATTATCACTCTCTGTGGCCCTGCTCCATTCTTTACTCCACAGTCCATCCTACCCCCCTCACACCCAGACCCCTCTGGCCTTCAACATGTCCTTCACAGGTCCTTCAAGTGAGGCTGACGCTCTGCCCAGTCGGCCCCATCTTCGGTTACCCTCCCCCACCCTTCCATCACCCCTGCTCTTCTAGTGTGGGCACTTGGCACAGTGAGGATACGCCATGGCCTTGTGACAAGCGTGTGAGTCTCCTATGGACCAAGAAAAGCACACAGCTTGCCAGTATGGTGCCCAGTGACAGGAACAGAGAGAGGAGCGGGTGCAGGAAACTCTGGATATTTCTGGGTCCCATGCAGTTGTTCAGCCACATGCAGTGCAGGTAAGACTTCTAGGGGAGAGGAAGCAGGACTGAGGGTCTATTTGGTCTGGAATTCATCACTCCCAAATCCAACCAGGCACTCTAGGACCTCTGCCATTGACCCATAACAGGGGATACCACACCACCTCCAGGGAGAACCTGCATTTCCTTAATTAAAGCAAGTTAGGACTCCATGGCTGCTCAGGTCACCTGATATCAGCAACATCTCAGAGAAAAGACCTGCCTGGTGTCACTTTGATCAATATTGAGAAGTAAACTTAAGGGAGAAAGAGGTGAAAATAGCATATTCCAAGTGAGATGGTGCTTTTGTGACAAGGACATTACTTGGTAAGTGAGAGAAGGTAGGTAAATGAAGGACATTACTGATGGTGTGAATATTCATTTCAAATGATCAGAAGCAGAAACATGAAGGAATGGTTAACTGGGATTCATGTCTTAACCCAGAGAGGTGACTGGCACACAATTCTGAAACTTTTAATTCAGTTTTTATTTCAAATGCTGTTCTTCTTGGGCAAATTGTATATGTCTATGAAAAGCTCAAGTGAGCTGAGTACAGTTGTGCATGCCTGTAATCCCAGGAGCTGGAAGGCTGAGGCAAGGGGATCATCAATTCAAAGCCAGTGTCAGTAAAAATGCAAGGTACTAGGCAAATCAGGGAGACCCTCTCTCTAAATAAAGTTCAAAATAGAGCTGGGGATGTTTCTCAGGGTGTGAATGCCCCTGGGGTTCAATCCCTGGTCTGATTCCCCCTCAAACAAAAGCTCATACAGTTTAGAAATTCATATTTACAAACCACAAAAGACAGAATAGGAAAATAAGCATGTTATTCAATTTGTTAAAATGTGTCATATTTATGAACGAAAGTTGACTAGTAAAACGTGGTAGCTGTGGTTGTATTAGATTACAGGTTATTTTCTTCCACATACACATTCATTTAGGATGATGAAATGATAATATATATTGAGACTTCATCCCTAATTGTGGGGCTGCATTCATAGAAATCAACTTTGAAGTACATTTTCCTTGGATAGTTGGCACATGTCTGTAATCCCAATTGTTCAGAAGCTGAAGCAAAAGAATCACAAGCTTGATACCAGGCTTGGAAACTCAGTGAGACTCTATCTCAAAACAAAAAAGAAAAAGGGCTGAGTGAAAGCTTAGTGGTAAAGCATCCTGGTTCCATCCCCAGTACCAAAAATAAACAAAAGCTTGGCAATGTATTTAAAAGTAGAACTAGCAACAGGGTGCAGTTGTGCATGCCTGTAATCCCAAGAAGAGGCTGAGACAGGAGTATTCCACATTGAAAGACAGCCTCAGCAAATTACTGAGGTGCTAAGCAACTTTGGAAGACCAAGTCTCAAAATGAAAAAATAAAAAAGTGGCTGGGAATGTGGTTCAGTGCTTTAGTGCTCCTGGTTTCAATCCACGGTACCCCCTATAATCCAAAAAAATAAAACAAGAAACAATAACATGTCCATGAATAAAATATATGTGTGTTCAGATCTAAAATAATGTAACAGTGACTAGGGTGGTAGCTCAGTTGTAGAATGCTTAGGTAGCACATGTGAGGTACTGGGTTCAATACTCAGTACCACATAAAAACAAATAATGTAATAAAGGTATTGTGTCCATCTACAAATAAAAATATTCTTAAAATTGAAAAGAAGAATAATTAGAATATGAGAATGTAGTAAAAAAGTAGCACACATTAAAATGTTTTAATATGATAATATGCAAAAGACTATAAACCTTGATGTTGAAATAAACATTATTGATTTCCACAATAGATTTTACACAAAAATAAAGAGCCAGTTGTAAGGCATAAAAAAAAATCACAGCTCTCCAGAAATCAGGGTCCACTGGCAATCCTTGGAGCTCTGCCTGTGCCCTGCACTGAGGCCACCACATCAGAGACCATAGCAAGTCCCCCAGTAGTTCTCTCTCCCTGGCTCCATCTGAGGTCATTCCCACTAATATTCTCCCTTAGCTGCTGAGGAAGTTCACTCTTAACTTTCTTTTGAATAACATCAAGGTTTTGAGAAAAATGTAAAAAATATAAAATAAAATAGAATATATGGCACAACATAGAAAGAAATACCCAGTGAGTTAAATATTTTAAAGTAGACTTACAAATTTATTTTTCCAAAATATATGATGAGTACTCTCTAGGTAAAAATCTTCATTTTATCAAATTAATTTCTCTAAAACATCTTAAACTCGAGGGATTTTTGAAATCATTGGTGAAAGTCAAATACAAACAGCTGCTTTTAGAAACACACATGCCCAGATGCACACATGCACGCACAGGGTCACGGGTCAATCACTCACTGATTCTGTATAATATGATCTTGGGCCAATGACAGGAGGTGCAGCCTCTTCATCCCCATCATCCTCCTCTCTCACTACTGCTGATGTTTCTGGTCCCTTGGTGTTCAGCTGTGTTCATCACATGAGCAAGGAAGATTAAAAGGTTATAATGTAACCATTTCTTTGTTTTTTAATCTACTTAAAAAATGAGCTAATGTTTATATATTTATACCTTACTGGTAACAGTATCATCAGTTAAAGAGTTAAGGTGATTTTAAGAAATAAGGAAAAGTAAGTATATGAATTAAAGGTATTTGAAAAATATTCATGAGTACTATTTATATATACATTAAATAGTTATTTACCTGTGATGGAAAAATTTATGTTAGAAAGCTATATACAAGCAGATTTGTCTTGGGTAACCTAAATTAGTAGAACAAAAAGAAATAAATTAACTTACTCTACTGGTGATCCAGAAGGGAAGCCATTCTTGTCTGAATATGAAAGAGAAAGAATGCTAGCAATTCAAGAAAGAAAACTTTTATATGACAAAAAGAAAAATAATATAAAAGATCAATTGAATTTTCTGAAAATTATTTCATTTTAAGTAGAATAACTTCTTTAGTAAAATGCCAGTAAAAGTACATAATTGATATAAGACTCAGTGAATAACTCCCCAATGTTAATGAGTCCTCAAAATACATTTAAAAATCCTGAATTGATAATTAAAATGGGTGAATTTTGTTGTATGAAAAGTATACTTCAATAAGTTTCTTATAATGTAATGGAAACTATATTTGTCAATGTGTATTAAATTAAAACATTTAATGTTTAAGACACTTTCTTCAGAGATTTACCTACCAAGGAACAGGGGTATAATAAGCACCCAGTAAGACAACTGGGAAAAGCACTATTTTTGACTTGATTTGTTTCTAAAATGCAACTTACTTACTAGTTGACCCAAAAGTTCTAGGTAAAAGTTTACGCTTTTCTGAAGGGTATACCAGAATAAAACATACAAGGTCAAGATTGATATCACTTGCAAGGAAGTCTGCTTCTTGCTTGAACAAAGCCTTTATTTCTGTGATGATTTAAGCATATTAAATATAATTGATTTAAACTACATATGATTTTCGTTTAATTTTATTATTTTTAAAAACCAGATATAAGACTTTAGAGACAGAGAAAACTATGAAATAAAACTAACAGCCATTCTGGGGATATAATTGGCAAAATCTACACTGAGATAAACAGGAGACATGATCTTGCATCTTTCAAGTACAATGCAAGGAAGAGAAAGCAGAAGAAACAGTGTGGGGAAGGAGAGTCTACCTCTCAAAAGACCTTCCTGAGATGGTTCCACCAACTCTAAAATGGAGACCTGATTCTCATACTGATTTAAATGAACTATTTTAAAAATCCATTATATACCATTTCTTACCCAATGATTCTAATTATGAGGTATAAATACTTTAGTTCTAATATTTATTTGTATGTATTTACCTGTTTGACAGATTTCAATTTTTGAGTAGAAAACTTTTTTATTCCAAGGTCTGTGTGTCTATATAGAAAAACTTCCTTCTAGGCCACTGACAATGAAAATATTTCTAGCATAAACATGTGTACAAATCCACACTTTTCTGTCTCAACAGAAAATCATTTAAATCAGTGAAGAGAAAAAAAAAAAAAAAACCAAGTAAATACAACAGCAAATCCCACTGTCATGTTTAATTATAAAGTTTTAAAAAATGGAAAAAAATAAAAAACTCCCATTTCCATTTCTAAGCAATCTATGATATTAATGATATCCTCAGACTCAAAATGATGTTGAAGAACCACCCAAAGTCTCCAAACAGCAGAATCTCTGCAGGAAAAGGAGGGACAACAAATGTGAGTTAGCATTTAGTTGTTTTTTTTTTTTTTTTCCCAGAAATAGTCTTTTTATCTCACAGTGCTTCACATCTTTCTAGGTGATTCAGTCTTTTACCACTGTCTGATGTCTTACCAAGAGGAGTACAAGTTGAGATAATTCTGTTTTACTCTGTTAGACTCACAGAACTTTAAGACATTCAGCAGAAATCTAGGAATCTTTCTTTGCTGTCCTTTGGTGATATTGGAGGTATGTAATATCAAGCCCACTGCTCTGGCTTATCCTGACAAAAACAAATTCAGAAATGACTGGTAGTTTGATTTCTCTAACAAAATCACTTTTTAGAGATATATATCAAAATACATGAAACAAACAAATACACATTATTTTAGTTTGACTAACAGATTTTCTTTTCTAGAGATCTACATTCTTTGATTTGCTTTGCAAATGAAAGGGAAAGATCAAAACCTGGTAGTGGGAATGGAGAAAAATAAGTCAAAGTACTAGACAAAATGATTTTAAGGGACAGAATTTTTTTTTTTTTGTGGGTACATTTTTAGTACCTGGATTGAATTTAAGGACACTAGACCACTGTGTTCCATGTTGTATTTTAATTAGTGACAGAGTTTCACTTAATTACTGAGCACCTCACATTTGTGGAGACCCACTTTGAACTCACAATCCTCCCATCTGAGTCTCCCCTGCCTCTGGGATTACAGGTGTGCACCACTGTGCCCAGAAAGAACAGATTACATAATAAAACTGCATCTAAACAACCAGATAGTAAGATTTAGTTCCCACCACCTTGATTAAAGCTCCTCAAATAAGAAAGCAGTCTCCTCCACCACTGGCCCACCTGAGAGTCAGGTATGGTGACAAAGGCCTGTAATCTGACTGACTCAGGCTGAGGCAGGAGGACCAGCCCCCTCAATTCACTACACCATTTTTCTCAAGAGATGAGAATGCATCTCAGTGTCAGAGCACTGCTCGAATTCAACCCCAAAACCACAAAAAGTGAGAGGCATGAATCAATGGGAGATGGACCCCAATTTCAAATGAGTAACAAGGAAAGAGGCTTTCTTAATACCAATGTTATTTCTGGGAGGTAATGTTATGGAGAGTTTAAGTTGTTATATGTCTAATTTTGTTTTCACTTGCAGATGATAAACATGGACTCCTTCTGTAGTAGAAAGGCCCTCCAAGGGTGACACTGTCTCACTGATAACACACCCAACATTATCTCACCATAGCAGAAGTAGAACAAAATACAATGAAGAGCACTAATCAAAGGACATGCCTCACATGTTTCCTTTACTCTTGAAAACGACCCACTGTGTTAAGATACCATCTCTTCCTGGGCTCTGCATGTGGCTCATGTTAGAGCACATACCTAGCATGTGGAGGCCCTGGGTTTAATTCCCAGCAATAAGAACAACAACAAACATCCTACCTCTGTTCTACAAATGCAGCTTAGAGAGACTAAGTTAGTACCCTCAGGACACTTAATCAGCACAGACTAGAACTAAGATTCTTAGGGAGTTTATGTGACTAGAGAACCTGCTGTTAACTTCTATGCTGGGCCACCACCAAAACAAGAAATAGGTATTCACAGTCTGCTCCACTGTGCCCACTAATACATGAGAGTTTTTAACGCTACATCCATTCAAAATGATCCAGTAGTCCATTAAATGGTCATGCCGTATTTTAAGCAATTTCCTACCAATCACCCTGAAGTCGATTTTTATTTTCTTTTTACTATCTAAGTAATGGGACAAAGTCCCTAAATCTGTGCTATTCTATTGTTTCCCTAGGACCCACTTGCTAAAAGTTACATTACCCGCTTAAAAGGTATACAAACTAAACTAACATTTTCATTTTTAGTTTGGTATATATACATAAAGCGTTTTCTAAATTTCTGCTTTCATTCTTATTTTGGTGCTGTGTATTGAACCCAGGGCTTCCAGCTTGCTAAGCACATGCTAAGCAGTACATCAAATTTTGCTTCATGACCCCAAATTTTAATATCATGGAGTCAAATTGCTTGGTTTCCTTCCCCATCCCCTGTCCTTGAGATTGAATCCATGGGGCCTTACCACAGAGCTACATCAAGATGCGAGGCCCATTCTTCACAAAATAGGAGAAAACCATATTGCTGGATCCCAATGCCTGTCTCAACTTTGAGATGATCCTACCTGAGCCTCTGGAGTCTCTGTGATTACAGGTGTGAGCCATGATGCCTGGCTTCACAAGTTGTCTACTTTTTGTTGCACAGCTCAGTTTGGAAAGCAGACAGCCCAGGGCTCTCATCCAGGAGCCTCATCCAGTCTGCAGTTTCCTGTGCCCCACATCTTGGGGCAAGAACCTACAAAAGCAAGAAACAGTGAAATTCCCAGAGACACCCTGATTTCCATGGAGAAAACCCCAAAGGAAAGGATCAATGTGTGTCAGGGCCTGGGAGCTGGGGTAGGGACCAGGGAAGAAGACTCAGCTTAAGACCTCCCAATCAGCCACAGGGTCCCCACTTAAGCCCCTGGTTTACCAACTCACATGGGTTGGAGTGGTGCACAGAGGTGGTATACCAGTTCCGGGCACAGCCCTGGTCAAAAGGGTTGTCATGCTAGAAGGAGACAGTGATGGGATGAGGAGCTCAGAACGAGCAGAACTGGGCAAGGCCATCTCCAAGGGACCCTCCTAAGTAGGTCAGTTTAGCCCGGACCTTAGCACAGGCATGTGGCAAGACTGCAAGGACAGGAGAGCCCAAGAGAGACCCGGGCCCGCCTGCCTTCCAGCATTCCTAGGACCCACTTGTGAGCAGCTCTCCCCAGATGAGTGCTAACAGAGCACACCTCTCCTGTCTCCTCAGGGCTCTCTCATCACCTTTTACCTCCCTCTGCCACATGCTTCTGTGTCTCCACTGACCACACCTGTCCTCCTGCCCCGTACATCCAGATACCTTTTAAAATCTTCCTTATTCTGCGACACAAACCCAAAGATGGTGTCTCCACCTGCTCCCACTTCACTTTCTTACCTGTCTTTTTTTTCTAAAGTGTCTCTTCATTGAATTTCACTATCAGGGAGGGATGTGGCAGCAGGGATGAATAATTGTATTTTCAGTCTCAAAAATCACATGGCCCAGGGAAATCTGGACTGAACGCCTTCAATACACAAAGCAGGAAAGGTCACACTCAAAGTCAAGTCCTCCCCTGGACGCTAACTTGCTTCTTCTCTCCCATATTCCACATTCACTTTTCTCTGTGTTATTCTTCAGGCTTGACCTCTCCTCCTCTCAGAGCAGGATGAGTCTTGCTCCATCCTCAAGATCTTTAGCTACCAAGATGCAACCACATCAAAGTTCATAGCTGCTCAATTCACAATAGCTAGATTATGCTAACAGAGTAGAAGCCCTTTAATTCATGAATGAATAATGAACCCATGGTATATATACACAGTGGAATATTACTTAGACATAAAGAAGAATAAAATTATGACATTTACTGGTAAATGGATGGAGTTGGAGAATATCATGCTAAGTGTATAAGCCAAGTCCCAAAACCCAAAGGCCAAATATTTTCTTTGATAGGTGGATGATGATACATAATGGGGGGGGTGGAGTGTTGGGGGTAAGAGAAGTATGGAGGAAATTTGGATGGTGAAGAGGAAAATGGGGCAGGAGGGGTGGGGAAGGAAAGAGAATTGACTGAGATAGACATGATAACCCTATGTCTTTGTATGATTACAAGAATGGTGTGATTCTACATCATGTACTACCAGAGAAATGAAAATCAGTACCCCATTTCTGTACGATGAATCAAAATATACAAATAAAACTTACAAAAGAAGAAACTACTATACTTCCACACCTTTAATCTCAGTGACTTGGGAGGCTGAGGGAGGAGAATCACAAGTTCAAGGACAGCCTTAACAATTTAGAAAGGCCATGGATAACTTAGTCAGTCCCTATCTCAAAATCAAATATCATAAGGAATGGGGATGCAGCGTCAGTGTGAAGCACCCGTGGGTTCAATCCTTACTAAAGAAAAAATAAACTAATCAAGCAGAATATTTTTAAAAAGTTAAAAAACTGTTAACTTCATAGATGTGTATATAGTATAAATACACATCTAATACATATTAGATGTGTATATAGTATAAAAATATTGGTTGGACAGAAGTTATAAAAAGGCTCAAAGGAATGATAATTAATAACTTTTTGAGAACTGAGCACTAAATTTGAATTCCCTCCTCTCCACACAAGGAGTCCTATCAGGCATGAGTAGAATCCAACAGCACTGAATCACCCACACCAGCCTCTCTCCATGGCTCCTCTCCTCGGACTCCTGCTCTAATTCTGTGCCTCAAATGCCCTCATAGTGCATAGGACCAAAATCAAGTAGCATCTTCTTCTTGCCCCATCTTCTACCCAACTTCCTGCTGCCTCTGCTTCTTTCCCTTATCTTGGGGAAATCCAGGCATCAGGATTCTCTCTGTTCCTTTATCACTTTTCTTCTATCAGAAATGATGATTCTTTTGTTTTATGATTCACTCATTTATTCAGATTTATTTTCTTTGAGTGCTGGGGATTGAAGAACCTTGGGGCCTGGCACATGCGAAGCACATGCCTGACCACTCAGATGCACCCCAGGCAGAAATAGTTCAGGGCATCAAAATCACCTCAGTCAATGGGTCATGGTGGCACCCATGTGTAATTCCAGGAACTTGGTACACTGAGGAAGGAGGATCACAATTTCAAGACCAGCTTCAGCAACATAGTGAGACACTGTTTCAAAATAAGAACCTGAAGGGCCTGGGGATGTAGCTCAGTGGTAAAGTGCCCCTGGGTTCCATACCTAGTAGCAAATAAATAAAGCCCAGTCACTGCACTGGAGGTGGAAGCACACTGCAAACAGCAGGGCTGACCTACATTTTGTGTGGTGTTGGCAACTCTAAAACTAGACCCTGAGCACCATGGAGTGCTCAGGAATGTGCAGGGAGAGGGGATCATGAGAACCATGCAGGAAACTCAGCCCACAGCACCCAGGTACAAGCAGAAGAGAAGCCCTGAGCTTTAAGCCCTAAGACATGCAAGAGGACTATTTCAGCTACTTCTGGATGCAGAGGCTGTGTCCTGGGCAGAAAGAGCAGTCTGAAGGATGTCTGCTGGCTTTGCCCAATGATGAGAGCACCTCCATGACAGCCTGGGCAGAGTCTGGGCTGTGTGGGCCAGGGAATGAAGGGTGGATCTGGTGAGCAGGATCAGCTCCACCAGGGAATAAGTCATAGCGGGTACAACAGGTGGAGTGCACACCTCGGACATTAAGGGTGGGGGTCTCATGGATTTAAGATGAGACACAAACATGTGTAGAGGACCAAAACAAGGAATGGTAGTAATAGAAGCAGCCACTTTCTGGTACCATTCACAGTTTTCATACATACATACACACAGACTGTTCTCATTGGTGCATGATTCCAGAAGGTGAAAAACCACAAGGACTTAGGGAGAAAAAATGACAACAAATGATCAAGGCTTTCTGGGTTAGAGAAAGTGGTTTCACCTTGATCATGATAGAGAATACCCAATAGTATCCATTTGTCATATTCCTTAAATTGGGTGAATCTTACTGTGTGTAAATTATTTGTCAATAAATGACTTCATCACACAGTTCTACCCTGGCTCCCAGGTTTCCACTTCTTCCCAAGTAAATGCATGCTTGAATTTCTGGGCCTTTCTAATCTCGACCCTCACAGGTTCAACCTCATTGCCCATGCCACCCAGTGCTTGAATTACAGCCCTTTCCTCATCATTCTCTTAACACCCTACTTTCTTGTTTCTGTGCATGTTTGTAAACTGTGCCTCTCACAAACAAAGCCCTCCTGTCTTCTTTCTCTCCAAAATCACACGTAGGATACACAGAGTGTCATATCCAACTCTACAGCTCAGTCATCATCAAACTCTCAGTTCCTTCCAGTCTGTGACACCAATCTCAGCAAGTTCCTGGGTGTTTCCCAGTGATTTCTGATTGAAGGTTGCTTATCAACACAGGTGCAACATGGATGTACCTCTATTTCATCCCCCAAATAACATGCAGCCTAGCACACTGTAGCCTCTCCATGCAATGCAGCCAGGAAGAAAAAAGGCCTCAGAGATACAGGGGGAGCAAAGATTTGAGCTGCATCTTAAGAGGTGGGTCTGGAAGGACTCATGAGCACCATGAGTGCCAAGGGCAGTGGAGAAATCACGGAAAATGCCTAGTGGCAGGGGTGAAAGATGCCTCCTTACAGCACAAGAGTTGGTTTAGTTTACCTGGCCTTCATAGGGTGCCCGGCGGTGCTCACTGCCATGATCTGCATGAACACCTGCATGATGAGCGGCAGCTGGAGGCCAAAGGTGGGTACAGCCACTACGAAGGTATACTAGGGTTAAGGAGCCAAGGCAGTGGACAGTTTTGCCCTGGCCCCGCCTTTTGTCTATATCCCTCCCTCTGGCCTCACCCCACCTGGCCCCGCCCACCCATCTTCCTCCATGGACTGGACTGTTAGTCCAGTGCACCCAGGCTGACCTCAATCCACTGCACTGTCCTAGCGCCTGTTCCTTTTCAAGATTCATTATCACTCTCCATCTCCCTGCTCTATTCTTTACAGTCAATCCTACCCTGCCTCTCACCCGGACCATTCTGACCTTCGACATGTCCTTCACAGGTCCTACCACGTGACTGCTCAATTCCCCCTCCGTCAGCCCCGCCCTTGGTTACTCTCCTCCACCCTCCCATCAACCCTGCTCTTAGAGTGTGTGCACTTGGGAGTGTGTGAATACGCCATGGCCTTGTCCAGTGAGAAAGGTATGAGTCTCCTATGGACAGGAAAACCACACAACCTGCCAGCACGGTTCCCATGTACAAACTCAAAGAGAGGAGGAGGAGCAGGAAACTCCTGATGTTCTTGTGGACCACATTAGTGTTCAGCCACCTGCAGTGATAGTAAGACTTCTAGGGGAGAGGAAGCAGGATTGAGCATCTATCTGCTCTGGACTCCATCACCCCCAAATCCTGAGGCCACCCCCACCCCCGCCCGGTACGATGCCTGCCCTTGTCCCAACACAGGGGCTCCCACCTCTAGGGATAAACTGGCATTTACATAGTTAAAGCACAGTTAGGACTTCATATCTCCTCAGGTCACCTGTCATTAGCAAACTCTCTGAGACAAGACCTGCCGGGTGTCACTCTGAGCATCATATAGTATATCTCTGGGACTTTTTGCACAGGTACTGGATAAAATAAAAAGAACACCTTTACCCAGCTGCCTTGGGCACTTGTAAATGCAAGTGGCATGTGCACAGGAGAGACGAGCACTCAGAACACAGGAAATCCTCCTACTTGGGCTCCAAGAGGTGGACATGCAAAGAGACCCAGAACAGGGCAGCAGCCAGTCTAAAGGTCTAGGTATGTAGTATCAGCAAGCAAGGGGATAGCACGGTCACTGATCTCCTACCCCTGACTCCACCAGCACACATGTGATGCCTTTTGCATGTCAGCACTTAAGCAAGCAAGGTCAACCTCTGGGGACAGGTGCAGACACAGAGGCCATGGCATATGGAAGGGACAAAGAGTGGCTGAGAGGCACATTTAGCAGTCTAGTAACATGGTCTCACCCACTCCTGGTCCATTTTTGATGTGAGATTCCAAGTCCTGGCCAGGTGCCCCTGATGGGTTGGTAAGAGGACAGGTGGGAGGAGTACTCACTTCCACACAGACGTTACAGGAAGAGCAGTGGAAGGTGCAAGGTGGGCATTGGAAGCCACAGTGTTATGGATAGGGCCATTCCACAGTGACCCTTACAGGTTTCACCCATGACTCCTGCCCTGACTGACCTTATCATGTATCTTGTCATGTCTGGTCTGTGATAAGGCTCTGTGCAAAACCCAAGTGATCCACACCTCCTAAAGAGCCGAACTGCATTCTCCCAAAGTCATTCCTCCCAAGCAGACACCTCACGTCTCCTATGAAGTCATTGAGACAGGGACATTTTACATGGAGTGGTTCATGAAGAAATGCTTGGGTTACCTTTCATCAAACAGTAAGTCTTTACAAGCTTTAAGATATATCCTCATTGTCGTTTCTGTGCTCCCTGAGTATCTTTGACTACAAAAGGGAGGCATTTTCAATTCTCCCCTTCTGTAAACTCCTCCAGGAAAAGGATGGTAAGCATTTAAAAACCATAGATCCCCTCCTTACCCTCCAGAGGTTCCTTGGGCCCACAGAGCAGAGAAATATACCACAAGTAGGTCTCTATTTCCCCGTGGGTTATCACATTTGGAAGTTCATAGTGGCAGGAGAGGTCAGTCACCTCTCTAAGTCTGAATTCTCCAGGTTCTTTGCCATATATTCATTCTGCCAATGGTGCCACCAATAGACTTGGCAGAACCATGTGATGACAGACAGGTTTGCTGGCCATCAGAAGCTTATAGGGAGAGGTCCGTAAAGAATAAAATGGAGTTTTCTCTGGCATGGATGCATGAGTTACGTTTTCTTATACTCAGATGGTAAGTTCTTTCTCAACAGTTATGTTCCAACACTAGCCTATACATATGTACAAAAAAATCACTTGAGATTTTCGTGTTGTTCTGAGGGGATCCTTGTCCTCATAAAGAGGGGTGGAAACTGCTGACCACTACAGGCTCTGGAAGCTAGATTCTCAAAAATGCCTCATTTTCTTCTGCTGCCAGGCCTGGGAAATGACCTCATTGCAGTTGGGAAAAGGAGATCTTTCATAATTTTCTGCATCCTATATGGACTGATTACCAACTGGGGGAATGAAAACTGGTCTCCTGGGCAGACATAAACCAACGAACCATATGTTAAGGGATGGATTTTACAACAGAAAAATAAATGGTTACAGTGCCCTATGTAGGAGGCACTTTTCTCTCAAGCTCTGGACCATAGGTTCTCTTACTTCTTACCTTCTTGCAGAATTCTATCTCTCCAAGGTTAACAGAACTTTAAGAGCAGGCAAAACATACAAGGCTTGCAGAGGACAGCTGTGAGACCTAAGGAGACAAAAAGTTGTCCCTTTAAAATTCAAGTCATTGTAGGACGTAAATTGCTGGCTATCTTATCTGCTCCTATGCCCTACTACCCTAGATTTGTAAAATGTTCCTCTCTAAACACTACTGTAGAAGAAGGAAAAATGGAATGATCTCGTATATATAAGCCTCTTTACCTTGGGAATCTTTACCTAAGGATTTCAGGACTCTCATAGTTTCAGATAGATGGGCCGACTCTGTTCTGAATCAAATGTGCACTCTGATCTGATGAAGATGTTCTTCATGCTCCCTTTCTCTGGTAACTATAGCTGTGTCAGTTTTTGGGTTTCCTTTTTTTTTTTTCCCCGTTTTTTGTTTGTTTGTTTGTTTGTTTGTTTTTGTTGTTGTTTGTGTTTGAGCTCATGCTTGTTTGGTGAATTCACTTTTGATCCTGTGTCCCTAAATTAAACCATTTTTCTCATCAATCTTACTTTCTTCAACTGTGGGGTTTTGACTCAGTTTCTTTGTTCAGAGATCAATTTTTCAAGGATTGGCTCTCAAATACGTTGCAAACTCTCCTTCACAAAATCCTAAGAAGAACATAGACATAGTGAGGTTAGGATTTAATTATCTGATAGCCATTGGGAACAAATGGGTATCTGAATCCTTGATTTCAGTGTCCCCCATGGCCTTCAGACTTTATACCTGGCCTTTGCAACTAAACAGGCCTACCGGAAATTTAAATCATAATATAAAAATCTGATAGGCTTGCACTTTCTAACAGGTTAAATCTTATAGAAGTTTGAGTAAACATCTGTTGCATTGCCTCCTACTTCTGGTGCTCTTCTACAAAAAACTACAAAATCTCTGTTTCCTGGCTGTTTTATTTAGCTGTGCACACCTGTCTATTAGAATGTGGAATGTACATATATGCCCTTCTCCCTGTATCATGTACATATATCAAAATTGCCCTATAAATAATGAAGTGCTCATGGATCACGTGTTAGAAGAAAAAGAATCCAAATATATTTCAGTTCACCTGACTAAAAGTAAAAGTTCACTTTATATTGTGTAAGCAGATGATAAGAGAGATGTCTTTAAAATTACTAACTCATAAGTTTTTTCTAAGTAGTTAGACCAGTATGAGAGTGTTGGTTTGTATAAAATGTCTACAATGTAATATCCATTGTTCTAGAATTTTTTATCAATAGGGAGAGAAGGTTAATACTGTTAACTACACTTGTCTGGTATCTTAGTGATTATAGTTAAAACGGATTTAGGTTTAACATCAATGGGATTATTCATAAATGTGTTTTTTTACCCAAGAGATCTGAGTAGATTGAAAGTTATAATGCTAAATCCTCAAATGCTAAATAGAATATCAAATACATTTCACTTCTTAAAGTCCTCTAGGTAATTTATACAAATTCATAAAATTCATAAATATTGTTTGAAATATGAATGTTTAAATGGGACAACAAAAGAAAAGGCTCTATGTATGGTAATTTGTTTTAGTAGTGAAAGGAGAAGAAAAAAGAAGTGTTTCTGGATTAGAAATCTTTTTGCTGGTAAAGAGAATAGTTTTAATTTGCAGAAGTTTTGTGGAACTTAATTTTCAAAAAAAATTCATATAATCAACTTGGTTATATAAATTTATCACAATCAGTTAAAGTTATTTACGGATGTTTCTTATGCTCAATTATTAATATATTGATATAAAACAATTTGATTCAATTTGTTGAAGTAACAATTTCCTAATACATTAATCTGCTCTTAACTATCAAGATAACTTCTTGTGTTGGTAAATTCTTTAAATTTTTTTGTTGAAGATGGACAAAATACCATTATATCATTATTTATTCCTTTTTTATTTATTTTTATACTGCTGAATATCAAACCAGGGCAGCACACGTGCTAGGGATGTGCTCTAGCACTGATCCACCACCCCCGTCCTAAGTTTTATCATATTGAGAAACTAGTCTTAAGGAAAGTTGTATGTACAACTCTGGTAAAGGACCACTATGTATGGGAATATTATACTACACTAGATTCTGAATTTTTCTTTCAAAGCTAATATTGTTGAAGACAAGAATATCAGTGTAATCGTGGTCTATTACTGGATTCATGGTATAGATGTATTCAGGTTTTAAGTACAGAAATCATTGAAATACAAGGTTGAGAAGAACATTTCATCATGCTGATATTCTTCAAACTGAACTGTAATGTAAAGATATGGAATAATAAAACTTATGTTTCATGGATAACAACTACTGTACAATCTCAATATGTTTTAATCTTACTAATATCATTTTATATTTTCCTTGAAACTTTATATCAGTTTTCTCTTACTCCCTGACAAATTAGAACTTTCAGTATGACAATCTGAGTTAATTTGAAATAATAGGCCATAATTGATATCAAAATGTATAAATGCATTCTAGTTTAATGTACAAATACTTTAAACAAATAAATTTTTTTTTTGAAAAGCCAAGAGGAGAAAAAAAAAAAAAAAAACATGTAAGGCTCACTCTCAGTACTGAACTGATCCCAATTAAATAGAAGGGGTAAGAGAAGTACAAAGTTAGACATTAATGTTACAAAGCATTATTTCTATCTCAAGACAGGTAAAACTGGATTATTGCCTATTCAAGACCAGAAAACAAAATGCCATATGTTTTCTCTGATATGTGGATGCTAATTCACAATAAGGGTGAAGTCTTTGAAAGGATAGAGCTACATTGGAATAGGTAGAGGGAGTGAAGTTAGGGGAGGGTTACACTGATAGGAATGATTGTAGAATGAATCTGACATTATTACCCTTGTACATGAGTGACTATATTACCCATGACATGCAACATGAAGTCCAACCAGAAGAATGAGAAATTATACTCTATGAATGACATATCAAAATGCATTCTATGGTCATGTATAACTATTTAGAACAAATCAGAAAAAAACAATGAATGGTGGAAGCTAGGGGCTCAAAGAGGTTAACTAAGCAAATTTCAAATGTGCTGCAAGATTTTTCTTAATTTCTTACAAGGGAACTTAAATTAAAGTTGAAATTTATAACAAACAGTGAAGCAGTCTTTAATGATTTGGAATAGTATCAGCATGGAGTCATTATAAAGAAAAAAAAACAGGTATATTTGGGAGAGAATATCAAGGATGTGGCTAAGCAATGATTTGATAAGCACATTCTTATGGATAGAAAGAAACCAGAAGCTATTCATCAAGATAATGGGACAATGACCTTGAAGGCTATTCTTAGATCTTTAAGGATATCAACTCCACCACATTCCTAGAAATTTAAGGCAAGAACAGGTTCGAGAAAGGGTCCTAGAAGATCAACAGTTTCTTGGTGTTTAGGATCTCTCTGACTAGCACTGCCTCAGCTCTCTTCTCTCTGTTTTCTAATGCAATGCTACTATGCCAGCCCTGCCATAGCCCAAGCAGTCTTAGGTATTATTCAGTACACTGGTATCAAATATATAGGTTGTAATCCTGAGAAACATATGTATAGTGCTAAATTTGCAGGCACAAGCATGGAAGAGGTGTAGAGACAAGGATAACCCATTGTGGATGAAAAAAAAAAACAAAAAAAACATCTCATAGACTCTTCAACTTGGTCAGAGAATTTCCACAGAGGCTGGGCTGTGTACAGAGTCCCCACTAGGCTAATGACCTGGGTGGTTATGGGTTTAAAAACACCACAATAATATTCCATTAGGACAAAGCTTAGTGGAACCATGGAATTGGGCTTATCCAGAGGTCCCAGAGCTATAGCGTCACCAGCATGTAACCCCATCCTGGGAGAGCCCAAGGCACATGATTTCAACATAGGATAGTGGAATCTGTGCTCTACCCAGCAAAGACATGAGGACATGATGTCCTGAAATTTGGAGGAACCAACCCCCATCCCAGTGTCTGGAAGGTTGGCTACAGAGTCCAAATAGTTATTCTCAAGCCTCAAGCTTTAATGGTGATTTTCTTGTCAGGTTTTGGATCATTGAATCGGATACTTTCTTCTTGTCTCTATCTTCCTATTGGAAAGGAAATGTCTATCACATGCCTGTACTACCATTGTGCTTTGTAAGCACATAAAGCTTGATTTCATAGCCTCATACGTGAAGGGATATTGTCCTCAGGAATAATCACATATTGAGTTTCATTCACATAAGATACAGATGATATGACTTTAGAGTCAGACTTTTTATGGTGAAAGGTGTCAAAAGTTTTTGGGGTACTGGAATAAAATGAATGCATTCCATGTAAGGATATGAAAGTTGGGGATAAAGGGTGGGATGCTATATAGCTCACAGGATGGTGTTCCCTTAAGAATTCATATTGAAACCTAATCTCCTATGCAGCAATATTTAGAAATGGGTCAAAAATTTGCTCAATACAAGATGAAAGCTCAGGAAATAATGTCGAGTTATTCAAGAAGATGTCATCAAGTTAAAAATCTTCTTCAGAATGAAGGAAGCAATTACGAATTTGAAGAGAGAGCCTACAGATAGTCACTTCTAGCTATCCCCTTTCTAGGCCTAATATAGATAAAGAACTAAAACAACAAAACACAACATCAAAAAAGAAATCATCCAAATAATAAATAAACAAATGAATAAAACAGATTTTTTTAAAAGAAGAAATACAAATAGCCCTCAAATATTTAAAAAAATATTCAATGTCATTAGCAATAAGTGATATGCAAACCAAAACTTCTCTGGGATTTTACCTCACATAGTGAGAACAGCAGTCATCAAGAATGTAAATCATAATAAAATGTAGAGAGAATCTGGAGAAGAACACTTTTTCACTCTTGGTGGGACTGTAATGAGTAGGACCACTATGGAAATCAGTATGGAGTTTCCTCGAAATTTTAGCCATAGAAACATCATATGATCCAGCTATATATTTCCTCTTGGGATATATCCTAAAAGATTACAGTCTTCATACCGTAGGGATAAATGCATATCCATGTTTATAGCAGCACAATTCATCATAGCCAAACAATGAAACCAGCCCAGGTGTCCATCAACAGAGGAATGGATAAGGAAAATGTGGTATATACATATTAGGGTTTTATTCATCCATAAAGAAAACTGAAAGAAAGAAGTTTATGTCTTTTCCAGTAAATATGGATGGAACTTGAAATCATATGTAGCAAAATAAGCCAAACCCAGAAGGTCAAAATTCATGTGTTTGCTCTCACACTGGAAACTAGCATGAAAAAAGGCAAAGAAAAGTGTAGGGAGAGCAGAGAAACAACTAATAATCAAAGGGTGATCAGCAGAATGGAGGAAAGAGACCAGGGGATGGAAAAGAGCAAAGGAGGGTAGAGTGATGTGATGTGCAGTGAATTTGTCCAAATTATATTGCTACATTGTGTACAAATGGAACAACAAATCCCATGGTTACACTGAACTGCAAAGCACCAATAAAAACTAGTGGGGAAATGCAGCACTGTGGCTTCTGGGTTGAACACCCTTATAAAAGGCTTCAAGGCTGAAGAAAGCACTCTCTTGTTTATCTGCCTTGCACCTCATGGGGATAGAGCAAGATGCCCCTTTGGAAGCAAAAAGCAGCACTCACTTGACACCAGTGTTGGCACCTTGATCTTGACTCCTCCAGAACTGTAAGATATTAATTTCTCTTCTCAATCTACTACTCACTATGGTGTTTAAATTACCTATCCTGAAACATTTTGTTATAACAACACCAACTGAGGCACTTAGTTAATCCAGCTAAAAGTTTTCATTCAATTATGATGATCTTTTTAAAGAAACAAACAATATCAATAATTTGTTTCTATTATCTATTTCACTTATTCCCAAATCTAATTTTATTTTATTTTTTTACTTCATTCTTTTAACTTTGGGTTTTTTTTTTAATTGTCTGTTTTTCTGTTTCTTTTTGTTGTTCTTTTTGTTTGTTTCTCAGCTTCCTGAAGGAATGTTTGAGTCATATTTTCTTTTCTATAATAACAATCTGAGATGACTCAACTTGTACTGAGAGGAGGCTTATTGTGACTCAGTTTTGGAGGTTCCTGTTGATCATGTTACTTTAACCTGTGGTGAGAAAGGAATTCATGATGGAAATGCCTGCAAGAGCAAAACTGCCCACCTAATAGCTGGGAGTGAAGGAAGAGGCAGGGTCTGGAGTCCCACCACCCTCCACATTCAAGTCAGCCCCCCCACTAAGACACACCCATTACAGGTTCCCATATCCCCCAGTAGTATCAGACTTGAAACCCTGCTTTTACCATATAGACCTTGGGGAAACACGAAGTATCTAAATTACATCAAGGTCTAAAGACAGGCTGGTTATTTAAGATCTTTCTTCTTTTGAAGTACAAGTATTAGTCACTATAAGCTTCCATTTTTGTACCCCTTTTGCTTCAACCAATCAGATTGGGTATTTTGTATTTTCAATTTTGTCCACCTGATTGTATTTTCTCATTTCCCCTTTGATTTCTTTTTGATCCATTGCTTGCTCAACTGTGTGGTTTCATTTTCACCTATTGGAAAAATTTCCAGTTTTCCTTCTACCATTACTTTCAAGTTTAATTACATTAGAATTGAAAAATATATACTTGGTGTGATGTCATTCTTCTACATTTATTCTTATTCAGAGACTCAAATAGATATATAGTTAATCTGTCCTACAGAGTGTTTTATGAGCGCTTGAGAAGAATGTATTCAAATGTTGCTGTTTGGAAAACACCATATATATACCTTAGGGTCATTTTTTTTTTTTTTTTTTTTTGGTGGTGCTGGGGACCTTAGGGTCATTTAATCAGCGGTGTTATTCTAGCCCTCTGTATCTTTAAAGATGTTCTATCTCTATGTTCTCTCCCTATTGAAAGTGGGGTATTAAAGTCCAAGTAAATAAAATTGCAAATGTGTTACTATTTATCCCTTCAGTTCCTTCAATGGTTTATGTATTCTGATGCTCTGTTATTGAGTGCATGCATATTGATAAGTTTTTTCTTTGTGCCCAATTAATTGATCCATTTATCATTATATAATGCCCTTCTTTGACTCTTTTCACATTTGTTGATTTATTCTATTTTGTCTGATGTACATGTGACCACCCTGCTTGCTTATGGTTACTATGTACATGAAATATTTTCCCATCCTTACATTCTGTGAGTCCATAATTATAAATTGAATTTCCTGTAGATATTATTTTGAGGAATCTTGTTTTTCTTATTTTTTTCCAGTCATCCACTCTAAGTATTTGGATTGGATGTCTAATTATTTTCCACTTAGTATAATTATGGACAGGGTAGTATTTACTAATGATACCTGATATTAAACAGAGCTCTTCTGTTAGGGGGTTGAATGGATAAGACTTTGGAAGGTCTTTGCTGGAATTTGATATTGTACACTCAAAGAAATTGGAAACTCAGTCGATCAAATATATTAGGGAAGGAATTCCCAGTGTCACAGCTATGGAAGCTACAGCAGCAACCATTGGCACAAGCTGGAATAGTTACTCCATGACAGGGGAAATTGATAAAGGCTTCAAAGAAAACTGCATATTGGGGAGGACTGTGGCATGTCTGTGATTGGAGAATTTAGAGAACAAAGACACTGCCTGGGCCATTGTACAATATCAAACAAAAAACTGCATCTCTCCCAACTCTGTGCAGAGGGCAAAGGAAGGAACCATTTTGCAGCCTGAGCATGGTCCCCACAGCAGCTGAGGAAGTCAATTTCTCACAGACCTGAGTCAGGCCCAAAAAGTAGCCTGGCAAACCCATGCTGCATGAGAGAGAGTGGGCCTAAATGACCAGGAAAAAAGCAAGCAGGTTGTATATTGTTTGCACTATATGAGGTTATTTTTTGTCTCTCACTTTATAGTGAGGAACATGTGTCTCGAGGTGAAAATTCTACTCTCTCAGATCCAAATTGCTGGGTGTGTAGACACCCAAACAACATGAAAATAAGAAACAAATTGTCCCACAAACAAAAAAAAAAAACAAAAAACAAAAAAAAAAAAACCAAGATTCTTCAATAATAGAACCACTAATTCCACAGTGGAAGCTCTGTCATAGAAGGAGTTAAGAATGTACTTTCTAAAACTGATCTGCAAGGAAAAGGACAACTTAAGGAGTGACATTAGACAGAGATCCCAGGAAAAGAACAATCACGTCAATAAAGACATAGAGATTCTGAGAAATAATCAAGCAGTAACACTTGAAATGATGCAATCAATAAAACAAAATTACAAATTCAATGGAAAGAATGAACAACAGACTAGACCACTGGGAATACAGATTTTTAGGCAATGAAGACAAAACTTATCATCTTGAAAACAAGTTGACCTTGGAGAGAACATGTTGAGGGACCATGAACAGAATTTCCAAGATATATGACATAACTGAAAGACCATTTTAGTATTTAACAGGATAGATGAGGGCGTAGAGATTAAATCAAAGGAATGCACAAATTTTTCAATGAAATTATATCAGAACACTACTGAAACCTAAAAAATTAAAAGGAACATTAAATAGAGGAGGTTTTCAGGACACCAAAAGTACTAAATTATAACTGACCCACATCAAGTCACGTTATAATGAGAGTGAGTAATATATAGAGTAAGCATAGAATCTCAGAGGCCATGAGAAAAATAATGAAATTACATATTGTGGGAAACCACTTCTAACCTCAACTCATATCTCAATCCAGACTCTCAAATCTTGGAGGTCTTGGAATGATACATGTCAAGTTCTGAACAAAAAAAAATGAATGGTAAGCAGGAATTTTGTATCCAGCAAAATTAAACGTTAGATTTGAAGATGAAATGAAAATTTTCCATGATTTAAAAAAGTTAGAATTCACTACTAGAAATACTGCACTATAATATGCCCTCAAAAAATATTCCATGAAGATGAAATGAAAAAGAATAAAGTGAAAACCAGCAAAGTAAAGAATGACACCAAAGGAATTTTCAAGAAAAGGAAAAATTAAGTTAAATTAAAAACAAGAAATAAACCAAAATGAGCAGAAATACAACTTGTATCTCAATAGTAACCTTGAATGTTAATGGCCTAAACTCATCAATCAAAAAACAATGAATGACAGATTGGATGAAAAAAATAGACCCAACAATATATTGTCTCCAAGCAACTCACTTCATAGGCAAATACATCCATAGATTGAAGGTAAGATCATAGGAAAAAATGTATATTCATATGGATTGTGTAAATGAGCAGGGGTTTCTATCCTCATATAAGAAAGAGTGAACTTTAATCAAAGGTAATCAAAAGGGACAAAAGAGCACATTCCATATTGCAAAAGGGTTCATCTATCTATATTAAAAACACATTCTTAGTTTCAAGTATCAAATAGATGACAAACAAGAACAATGGGTGGATTTAACATACCCCTCTCATTACTGGATGGATATTCTGAAAAAACACTAAATGCAGAAAGTACAGAATTAAATAATACAATCAATAATTTAGAATTAACAGACATATATAGAATATTCCATCCATCAATGAGCAAATACACTTTCTTCTTGGCATCACAGGGATCCTTCTCTAAAATAGAACACATCTTATGCCACAAAGCAACTCAGTGAAAACAAAAGGAATGGAGATATTACCCTGAATTCTATCAGATCATACTGAAGTTAATTTAGGTATCAATGATAAAATAAAAATAGAAGCTACACTAACACCAGGAGGCAACATAATACAGTAAATCTAGGATGATTTTGATTTGAGTAACCAGGGTAAAAGTTCCAGAAATTGATTTGATGATGCTATAAAGACAGGCAGATTCAAGAGTACTGGTAGGATGTTCTCCAGGGAAGGGAATGATGTGGGATTAAGATGAGTTCAGAATTGCAAAGGGTTGAATCCGAATATCCACATGACCAAATTTTCTCTCTCTACAGGATCAGTAAAAAAATTGTGTTCTTTTCATTTCCACTAAAGGAAACAACAATACAAGTAGCAGGGCATGGTGGTATATGCCTGTAATCCCACCAATTTAGGAGGTGAGACAGGAAGATCACAAGTTCAATATCAGCCTCAGCAATTTGATGAGGCTGTAAACAACTTAGCCAGATCCCATCTCTAAATAAATAACAAAAAGTCTGGCGATGTAGCTCAGTGGTTAAGTGCACCTCGGTTTAATCCTGAGTACCAAAATAAATAAATAATTCACCTCCCAGAATCCCTCATGGTGCACCTGTTACAGGCTTCTATTTTATTGTGGTCTTTACAGCTAAGTGGCTTTTCTGTATGTTCTCCTTGCACAAACTACTATTTAACACTTCTTCAGTTTCACTTCCTGACTCCACCACCCACTCCTTCAAAACTGCTTTGACAAGGGTCAGATGTGGCTGTCCTACTGACAAATCAAAAGATCTGTTTCTGTTCTCAATGCCTCAAGAGCATTTGATGGAGTCCATCGACTCTGTAAGTCCACAAATTCACTGACTTAGCAGTATACAGCATAAGAACTAGAAAGTGAGAGCATAATATGACATGTAATTTATGTTAGCGTAATAAAGAGAACACTTTAATGAATAATGCAACCATGCATTTATGGGCATTCTAGATGGAAAGTTAAACTATTACAATGGATACTTCAAAACCACTGTCACCAAAGGCATGGCATTTTTCATCTTATTATAATTATACCAAAAACTAAAGCCTTTGCCTTTACTTTGATCCTGTTGTCTTCTCAAAGATGCCAAGATATCAAGAAAAAAACTGCTCAAGGTCAATGGCAGAAAAGAGAATGAAGCTAGTTTTAAGACCAAGTCACCCATTTTTTCCATCATTCCACAGCATTTATGCTTACATTTATTCTCACCCTGAACTCCACATAAAAATTAAACACAATTCCATTCATATTAGCACACTCAAAATGAAATACTTAGGTATAAACCTCTCAAAGTCTATATAAGATCTACAATAGAAAAACAAAATCTGATCCACAAAATCAAACAAGAACTAAAGAAATCGGGAGATGATCCATCTTCATGGAGAGGAAGACTGAAACTTTTCAAGATCTTAGTTCTTCTCAATGTAATTTATAGACTCAATGCAATCCAAATAAGTTCTTAGTAAGTTACATTGTGGATACTGACAAAGTGATTCTAAAGTCTGTATGAAAACACAAAAGACTCATAATAAACAATGCAACATTGAGAAGAACAAATTTGGAAGACTGATACCTGACTTTAAGAATTACTATCCAGATACATCATCAAGAGAGAGCAGAAAAAGATAATATAGAGATAAAGACAAATCACAGATGGGGTGACATTGTTTTTAAAAAGACACAAGTTTGACCCAAAATATACAACAAATTTGTAAAAATCACAATAGGAAAACTGTCTTCTTCTGCTCCAGTTCTCCTATTAGAGTTTCAAATATTCTGTATTCATCTAATCTGTTTGTGTTTATCCCCTTAAATTATAATGCATTTGTTATTTCCATACAACTCCTCCAAAGATTTAAGGAAACTTCATCTCCAATAATCATGTTATCATCTTTGATGCATAGTTAGAGTATTTTTGTTTTATCTTTTTTTATATCCAAATAAAATATTACTATTTTTAGCTAACTATTCTTTAAATATTTACTTGTTCTACAGATACATCTTCTTCTTATATGTGAATTTCCCTTTGAAATTTCATTTTATTTTTATCTACAGCACATTCTCTGAAGTCTCTTAATGAATTTCTTCTCTGGAAACACAGTTTGATTTAAAGGATAGGACAGACACAGACTTCTCCCAAGGGAGAATCAGATCCAGAGGTGGAATTCCTTCATGACAAATTTTTGGTGTCACTTTCTTTAACATGTTTTTTGAAATGGCTTGATTTTGTTCATGTCCTTTAGGTTTTTGGATTTTCCTTGAGGTGCTGGGTGTTGATCTATGCACACACTTTAACATAAACACTCCTGAAGTCCACCTTATTCTTTTTCATACTTATATGTCAAGGCTATTAAAAAACAGTAATCTTATATTTCTGGCACTATTGCATTATAACTTAAAAATATTCATCTACTGCCATCAGGTTTCCATTAATGATATTTTTTGGTGAGTACTCCTATTGTTATCCTTTGAAATGGTCTGCATTTTTTGTCGAGCTATTTTTAAGATTCTTTTTCTTACTTCTAATTTACTTTCAACTTCATTTGCTAAATTAGCATCTGTCTACCATGTTCTATACTCTTTTGTATGATCTTTAGCACCATATAAGGCTTTCTGAATAATTTTGTCTTTCTGAACCATATTTTAGGAAGTTTCCTTAGTTTGGTCTTCAACTCATTTACTAATTCTTTCCTTCCCGGTTTCTGATTTAATCTTCATTCCACACTTCAGGATGTAAATTGCAGCAGCATATGGATCTGTTTAATTTCTCAGGTACTTTCTGTTTGTAATGATGCCTTTTCTGTTCTGACAATATGTAATTACATTGTATATTTTGAACTTTGAATTTTATAACCATTTAGCAATAATCACAATCTCTACATGGCCTGGAAACTGTCATAGGGTTCACTTCAGTTGTTACTCACTTTCAAACATCGCTGTCCTTCATTCATTGTCTGACACAGTGTCTAGAAAACCACTGATTCATATAATCTGACTTCTATTTGATATTCAGGCAAGGAGGGTTAATCTGGTCCATGTTACGTTATTTTGATAGGAAGCAGATATCCTCATTCATCAAGTTTACATCCAAATAGATCAAGGCTCAGTCCTCATCTTAATTGAAATAACTGTAGTTTCTCTCAAGTTGATCTCTCCGTCATTTTTGCCTGTGGATTTCAAAGTATGTCTTAATCTAGTTTTACTTGTATTTCCAGTTATTTCTTCTTAGTCTCCTTGCTGGTCTGCTTCAACTCTTAGATATGAACCTGTGTCAGGGTGCCAGCTATCTTTTTGTCTGTCTACACCCACTTGACCTTTTGTCCTCATCTTGTCTTACAACTTTAGAAAATATCTGTAGCTCAGGAGCCTCAAGTTAGTACCTCTACCCTGGACCCCAGACCTGCATACCCCACACACTCATCAACATATCCACTTGACCATCTCACTAGGTATCCTAATCTTCACATGTCTAAGTACATTAACATGTTGACCACTGACCTCACAAATAACCTCCCACCCTTCCAGTCCTCCTGCAGTCCTTCCTGTATCAACTAAGGCAAACTTCAATTTCATCCTTCACCTTGCTTAGGGTAATCTCCTGGAACTGTCCACAATGCTTCTTTTACATAGACTCTCCTTTCAAAATACATTCAGAATCTAATGATTTTTTTTTTTTTATCACGTCCTTGATTCCATCCAGGTCTACATCACTGTCATTTCTTGCCTGACTTTTATTGCAACAGCTGCCTAATTGGTCTTCCTGCTTCTGCCTTTGCCTTCCTTGAGAATTTTTTCTGAACAAAGTGACCAGTGTGTGCCTCTTAAAATTGAAGTGAGACCATTTTATGCTTCTTCTAAGAACTTTCCTATGGTTTCCCCATATTAGAGTAAAAGTCAGAATTCCAATCTTAGATAAAAAGTCAGAATCCTCACAAAGCACTACACAGTGCCTCATTTCCCTGACGAACTTATTGTACATTTTTTGCTAAATGCAGTGTAACTCTGCTGAAATCCTTAAAGATCTTTGAATGCACCAGGAAATGCTCTTCTCTAGGTAAATAATAATCACTCCTTACATCCCATGTCCACGTGTCACCTTAATGAAGACCTCCAAAAGCACCCTTTTAAAAGCAAACCCCTGACTGACTTTCTGTCTCTCAGTTTCTCTCTCTCCTTACCAGGAAGAGCATTTAAAGCATCCATTGCTTTATCCAGTCCTCTGTGTAAGGGCATCTCAGTTGGCTTCTTTCTTTTAACAATCTTGAATTGAGCATGCTTTCTATCCTCATATATAACTCATTAGAACAAATTTAAAATAATCAAAGTTAAACAAGCATCCATTCCTAAAGAATTATTTGTATTTTTCTTATTCTTTCTCCCCTTCCAGTAGAATGTATGTTCTACAACAGTAGAAATTTTTCTTGATTCTCTAGTCAGCAATTTAAACACTGCCTAGCACAATTCACATACAAAAGTTTATATTTGCTAATGAATGTAAGAAACTAGAGGCTTTGGAAAATTGTTCTGAGAAGTATTCTAAATTGATTACCTGAAAAGTATTATAACTGCTTACTTGAACTGGAATCTTTGGCAATGGGGCAAAAAGCATTCAGGAAACAATATCCAAATCCCATTTCCTTTGTTGTCTGGCTTTTTTGCTAGCCTAATATGTTCAAGAGTCAATGTTGTACACTCATCGGTACCTCCATCCCTTTTACAGCCAAATAATATTCTGCTCTTTATCAAATGACAGCAAATTGGATGGTTGCCACCTTTTGCTCTTCTATACAACACTGCTATGGACACTTGGTGCAAGTTTTGTGTGCACGTGTACTATTGCTGCCTTTTTCCTTTTGCAGTATATGGATTGAACCCAGGGCCTTGTGCATGCTGGGTACTCTACAATTGAGCTACCTCTCCTACTCCATGGACATACACTTTTCATTCTCTTGAATATATAACTAGGAGTGAAATTGCTAGGTCACGTGGTAACTGAATATTAACTTTCTAAGGAACTGTCATTGTTTCTAAAGCAGTACAATATTTCAAATTCCCACCAGCAATATATTAGGGTTCCAATCTTGTTTTTTTTTTTTTTTTCATTTTTATTTTTGTAGTACTAGGAATTGAACTCAGGAGTGTTCTACCTCTAAGCTACATCCACAGCCTTCTTTCTTTCACTTCAATCTTGCAATCCTCCTACTTCAGCCTCCCAAGTCCCTGGGATTACAGGTGTGCACCACTGAGCCTGGCCTAGAATTCCAATTTTCCCACATTCTCATCAGCACTGATTATTGTCTGACATAAGGTGTAAGGTGGTGTTTTCTGGTTTTGGTTTATATTTCCTTATTTACTAATTACGTGGGGTCACAACAGACATGGGATGATGGGTGAAGTTCTTCACCTCTACTGCTAGAGTATTTACTTGTTCAATGTCTACTGACTTGAATACTACCTGTTATGCACCTTTCTCAGAATTGTGAACTTGCTTTCCTCTTTTCTGGACCTTGATATTCAGAGGCTGAACAATCTAGAGGAATTGTTAGATAATCTCTTTCTTAGTCCTTTTTTCCCACTGATTTTTTTTTTTTTTTTTAGATGAGACCTTTCTGTGCTGGCCAGAATGGACTCAAATGATCCTTGTGTGTCCTCAGCAAGTACTTCTGCATATATCTGCCAGTTGCCCAGCTCAATCACATCATCACTGATCCTTCCTTCCTTCTTTTCTTTTTTTCTTTCTTTCTTTCTTTTTTTCTTTCTTTCTTTTTTTCCTTATTTCCTTCTTTCTTTCTTTCTATTGTTTTCAGTGCTGAGTCTCAAACCCAGAGCATTGTGTGTACTAGGCAAACAGTCTAACCTGATTTACAGCTCCAGGCTGTGCCACGGATTTTTAAAACTTAGTCTTCAATGATCTCTTGTAAAATGATGGATGAGTCCATATAACTTCTAGGCCTTTTCGGGTTTAGATGCCTAATATTACACAGTACGTGGTAAATAAAAATAAATTCTTTAGAAATTCCTTCAATATTAGAGAATAAACTTGCAGTTATTTGCTCATGAAATCTGAGGGACTAAGGAGTCCAACCAATGTGAACTCCTGAGAGAAGCAGGTATTAAAGAGGATGGTCTGGTTGCATTCAGATTTTATGTCAACCTATATTCACAAATTGACACCATTAATGAAAGTATATGCTAGGGGTAGAGCTCAGTGGTAGAGCACTTGCCTAGCATGTTTGAGACCCTAGGTCTGATGCCCAGAACTGAAGCTAACAAAACAGAAAAACAAACAATAAAACACCACAATTAAAGAAAAATAGATGGAATGATGTTATTGTGTCCATTTATAAGTAAATTTTTTTTAAAAGTAGGAATAAATTTTTCCCTTCCTTAAATATGAAAATAACATGAGATTTTACATTTTTTTTGATCTACAGTTTCTGAATATAAACTAAAGGATAAAAGATATATTTGGGATAAGGTAGTTGTATTTTTATTCTTATTACCATCTGAGTAGAACAACAAAGTGCACATTATTTCTAACTACTAAAAATCCCATTCAAAATATTCTAGTGTAATACAAAGAAAAAAAAGATATAAATGATATCATCACACTAATTTTACCAGGCATTTAATCAGATTCTTGAAACGAACAAAGCCACAGGAAACTGCTGGTCCAAGAAGAAATAAACTTGTCACAATGTAAATATTTTGGCACATTCAAGAAGACACAAGTAAATACCATTAGAACAACTCCTAAAATTGATTTTAAATCAACTATGAAAAAAATGAGGAAAACAAATTAAGAATAAACAGAAAAATTCTTGTAAAATTTTGATTGGGTTTTAAGGGATCAAATGTACTTTGTTAAGGGTCACAATATTCAGAACTAAGAAAGAGTTCTGATTTCTTCCTTTAAACATTAGGTGGAACACAATTCAGAATTATATTATCAAAGAATATTACCTTAATAAAAATAATTCACTAGGTATTGCACATATTTTATAATTCAGTATGAATTATAGAGTAGTCTCTCATAAATTTTCTAATTTTGTCACTTATGACAGTGATCCCTGTGACATAAGACAAGCTGTATCAGGTTCCATGACAATAAGCAAACCATTAACCTGAGTCTTCTATGTAGAAAAAAGTTACAGACAGATGAAACACTGGCTAAGACTTGGGCAATTTGGAAAATTCTACTAACATTAGCAAACAGTACAACTAGATATTCATTAAAAAATATAAGGAAACAACAATTTCTTCACCTTCTGTGAGCTCAATAGAGCCAGAAGCAGACACAATGCTATCAAATTAAAACGTGTGTCTTATATTGTTTATGATAGTTCTTGTTTCCAATATTGAAGGGGGAGGGGAGGTGAGATGAAGGAAGGGATACTGGGAATGTATCGCAGAGAGATTTTACCACAAACTTACACCAAAAACAATTTTTAGTTTGTGTTTTGGGATAGAGTCTCACTAAGTTGCTTAGGGCTTTGCTACTTTGCTGAGGCAGGTCTTGAACTTGTGATCCTCCTGCCTCAGCCTCCTGAGTCACTGGGATTACAGGCATGTACCACCACACCTGACTGTGTGGCATATTTTTAATAGCACCCCCATTTATTCTCAATTTGCCCTGTCTGGATAGTAAACTATTGTGGTGTCTACAATGAGATTGGCCTGTGAAATTAGTTCTTCAAAGGCCTTAACCAGGCATGCTTGTAATCCCAGCACCAACACAGGTAGAGGTAGGAGGATTACAAATTCCACACCAGCCTAGGCAACTATAGAGTCTGTCTCAAATAGAAAAAGATAAAAAGGGCTGGGGATGTAGCTCAGTGGTAGAGAGCCTCTACTTCCAATTCCCAGGACCACAAAAAAATAAATACGGGTCTATTCCTCATGTCCAAGGTATCCTACACATAAAACACTCAAATTCTCATTTGAGATAAGACAATATGAGATACCTTGCAGAGAATGTGTACAATAAAAATGGCCTGTGCACAAAACTTTTGATTATTCATCTCTTGCTAACCACACATCACCCTACCTTATCCAAAATAAAGAAAATGTACCTCTCTGCACACAGCAGAAATCTGTGCTTCCTCCATATGTGTTTCTGTGACAACAAAAATAAGTGGCCCACCAGAGAGGGACTCCATGACTACAAACAAATCATCTCCTAACAGGTAACTAAAAATAGACCATGAAAAGCATATTCAAATGTTTATTTTTCTAAATATCTGACACTCTCTATGTTCAAGAGTTCCAATGTTAAGCACCATAAGAACACTAGAGAACTGATACTTGGAGATCAAAGAAGAAAACTAGAAAGTTATTATGTAACAGCCCAAACAAGTACCCAGGGTTCATTGTGATATTCATTATGATTTTTACATCATAGTTTGCCCATAAAAATTGTTAAGGTGTATACATAGGAGGTTCCCAACCACACGTATCCTATCACATAGTAATTATTGGTCTTCTTTTGCAGATACAGAGATAGAGGCTTGAAAGTTAAATAGCTCATCTAAGGTCACATAAGTGAAAGAATCAGCATCTGAAGTCAAGTTCTATGTATTCCAAAAATATTTCTGATCTTAACCAGCATTCCTAGCTGACATAAAATATTATTTGAAGAAAAGTGTACATTAAAAGTTTATTTCTATGAATGCAGTCCCCATATTAAGAGCTAAAGTTTCAAAATATTTTATTATTTCTCCATCCTAAACAATTTGATAAGTGGAAGAAAATAACGTATTACCGTTTAATACAACCACTAGTATCATTATTTACTGGCCAACTTTTGTTCATAAATATGAACACTTTGTAAAAACATTGAATAATGTACTTACTTTCCATTCTGTCTTTTATTGTTTGTAAATATCAATTTCTAATTTACATGAATTTTGTTTGAGCAGGGCGCATACCAGAGATTGAACTCAGGAGAATTGGAACACTGAGAAACATCCCCAGCTCCATTTTGAATTTCATTTAGAGACAGGATCTCCCTGATTTCCTTAGCACCTTGCTTTCTTATTGAAGCTGGCTTTGAATTCATGATCCTCTTGCCTCAGCCTTCCCAGCCACTGGGATTACAGGTATGCATCACTGCACTCAGCCTACAGGATCTTTTGATAGACATATACAATTTGTCCATGAAGAACAACATTTGAAATAAAACTGACCTAAAAGTTTCAAAATTGTGTGCTAGTCACCTCTCTGGGTTAAGACATGAATCCCAGTTGACTATTCCTTAATGTTTCTGCTCCTGATCATTTGAAATGAATATTCACACCATCAGCAATATCCTTTATTTACCTACCTTCTCTCACTTACCAAGTAATGTCCTTGTCACAAAAGCACCATCTCACCTGGAATATGCTATTTTTACCTGTTCTCTTTCTCCCTTAAGTTTACTTCTCAATATTGGCACTTTGAAGTAGCCAACCTCGATCAAACTATAAGATTACAAATTTCCACATTTTTATCCCAGTGTTTAAAAGAACCTCAAACATATTTACCTGTCTATGAAATTTACTCTATTTGGATTCCTTAATTCCTTCATCACCCAGATCTCATTAACCATCAGTTCCTTCCATGGCTCTCTTTGTAAGTTCATCCATTTGATGGCAATCTATAATGGAAATAGAATTGAATAAAAACAATGGTTTTGTTCATTCTCTTAGAGAATAACCAACACCGACCAGTTAATAATTTATAATAACATATGTTATATGTAGTGAGAGCATAACTGACAAAAAAGAAGTATTTTTACATACACACTATTTTTATACCACACACACCCTAAATATTTTTTAGATTGATTTGCAATGGATTTACCATTCTAGGATCAGTCCAGTGCCAGGAACTCATCCTCCTTTTACAGCACCATGGGAAAATATTTTTTTAATATTTGCTCATTCATGACATAATTCCTTCTTTGTTCATCCTAAAGTGAGAATGATAATAAAACTATATAGATGTATTCCTACAACATATACAACTTTCAAAATATATTTCTATTGGTCATGGTTAGCTTTATCTTGGTTTTCTCCTAACTGAAAGTAGCTATAATGTCGAGATATACAAAAATGTTGCTACCTTCTTTCCCAGAGACCCATCAATAGCAGCAAAAACTCCACCAGAAAGCCTAGGAGGAAAAGACACAATCAGAGTTAAAATTTATAAATCACTGTCATTTATAATATCTAAAGACTTTACCCGTCTCACAATTGAAAAAGGATCAAATAACACGATTTAGAATCTTTGTTTGAAGAGTAAAATGACAGTTTATTTCTTTCTTTGAACAGAGAGGAAGTAGGGCTTCCACAAGAGAGGGATCCCCAGAATTTAGATTCTTAAAAACAAAACAAGGAAAGGAAAAGAGGAGAATATTCTTGTGGCTAAAATTTTACTTGATATTTCAAACCTACAAAAATATTGGGAAAAAAGATAAAAGAAAGAATAACATACACTAAGGAATACAGAGCCCTGATGAAGAAACAGAACTGCAAATAAGCCCAAGGATTCAGGGTACGCCCTTTCCTATGGAATTCATAGGCAATGAATGGAGGCAAAATAATACAGAATACCTAGGTGACTTTTGGTTTAGGAAACCAGGGTGAATGTTCTACAGATTGATTTGGGGATGGTATCAAGATAGGCAGACATAAGAGTACAGGTAAGATGTTCTCCAGGGAGGGGAATGATGTGGGATTAAGAATAGTTCAGAATTGCAAAAGATGGAATCTGAATATCCACGAAACAAAATTTTCTCCCTCTACAGGATCAGTAAAAGAATTGTGTTCTTTTGATTTCCATTAAAATAACAAGTAGCAGGGCATGATGGCATATGCCTATAATCCCAACAATGTTGGGATGAGGCAGGAAGATCACAGTTTCAAAACCAACCTCAGCAATTTGGTGAGGCTATAAGCAACTTAGCCAGACACTGTCTCTAAATAAAAATAACAAAATTTCTGGTGACGTAGCTCAGTGTTTAAGTGCCCCTGGGTTTAATCCATAGTGCCAAAATAAATAAATCAGATCACCTCCTGGAATCCCTCATGGTCCACCGGCTACAGGCTTGTATTATATTGCGATCTTCAAACCTAAGTGGCTTTTATGTATCTTCTCCTTGTACAAAGGTTACCTTTCAACACTTCTTCAGTTTCACTTCCTGAATCCACTGCCTACTCCTTCAAAACTGCTTTGCAAGGTCACATGTGGCTTTCCTACTGACAAATCAAATGGTCAATTTCAGTTCTCAATGCCTCAAGAGCATTTGATGGAGTTGATCTACTCCTTAAGTCCACAAATTCACTGACCTAGCAGTATACAGCACAGGAACTAGGGAGTAAGAGAATAATCACACTTATAATTTACATTAGTGTAATAAAGATGACACATAAATGAATAAGGCAACCTTAGTTTTATGGGTATATTAGATGGAAAGTTAAACCATTACAATGAATAGTTCAAAACAACTGTCACCAAAATCATGGCATTTTTCATCTTATTATTATACCAAAAACTAAAGCCTTTTCCCATACTTTGATCCTGTTGTCTTCTCAAACATGCCAAGATTTCAAAACAACCTGTTCAAGGCCAATGGCAGAGAAGAGAGTGAAGCTAGTTTTAAGACCAAGTCATCCATTCTATCCCTCATTCCACAGCACATGAGCTCACATTCTTTCTCACTCTGAACTTCAAATAAAAATTAAAACACAATTCCCTTTATATTACCACCTTCAAAATGAAACTCTCAGGTATAAACCTAACAAAGTCTTTATAAGATCAACAATAGAATAACAAAGTCTGATCAACAAAGAAGTACTAAATAACTAGGAAGATATTCCATCTTCATGGAGAAGAAGACTCATTTTTTCAAGATCTTAGTTCTTTCCAATTTAATCTATGGGCTCAGTGCAATCCCAAATATGTTCTTAGTAAGTCATATTGTGGATACTGACAAAGTGATTCTAAAGTCTTTATGAAAACACAAAATACTCCTAATAAACCATGAAATATTGAGAAGAACAAAGTTGGAGGACTGATAGTACTTGACTTCGAGTCTTACGATCCAGCCACATCATCAAGAGAATAGAGCACTGGAAAATCAAGACACAAATGAATCCATGAAATGGAGAGATGCTTCAGAAGTATACCTATATAAATGTAGTTACCTAGTCATTGACACAGGAGCGATGCAACACAATGAAGTAAAGAGATGTTTTCAATACACGGTACTGGAACCACTGGACATTCATAGGCTAAAAAATGAATCTAGACTTAGATTTTTTGACCTTCCCAAAAATCAACTCAAAATGGATCCCAGGCATATGTACAAAATTATAAAACTCTTAGAAGATAACCTAAGAGAAAAATGAGATGACCTTGGGTTTGACAATGACTTTCTATGTAATTCAACAAAAGTACACATGTAAAAGATTTATTCAGCTAGATTTCATTGGAATTTAAAATTTGTGCTCCAGAATAGATAATGTGGAGATAAAGACCATACATACACTGGTTAAGATTATTTTCTAAAGATACTGCTTTTACCCAACATATACAACAAACTTGTAAAAGTCACAATAAGAAAACTGTCTGCTTCTCTATTTCTCATTTTTATTAGATTTTCAAATATTCTCTATTTCTTTTAACCTGTTTAAGTTTATACACTTAAAATTATAACAAGCATTTGTTACTTCCATACTACTCCTCCACAGATTTGAGAAGACTTTATCTCCAATAAGGATGTCATAGTTATACATAGATAAACAGTATTTTCATTTTATCCTTTTTTCTCTCCAAATTAAATGTTGCTATTCTAAGTATTCTTTAAATATTTACCTGTTATGCAGATACATCTTCCTCTTATATGTGAATTTGCCTTTGAAATTTCATCCTCCTTCTATTCACAGTACATATTCAGAAGTCTCTTAAAGATTTCTTAAAAATTTTTTTGGTAATTTACTATCATTTAAGTATAGGATAGACGAAGGTTTTCCTGAAGCAGATCCAGATCTGGTATCCCTTAATGACATATTTTTGGTGACACACTCTTTAACCTTTTTTTTTTTTAAATGGCTTGATTTTTCTCTTTATTTTTTTGCTTTGTTTTTCCTTTGAGGTGCTGGGTGTTGAACTAGGCACACACTCTAACATAAACACTCCTGCATTCCACCTTATTCTTTATTATACTTATATGTCAAGACAATTTAAAAAAACACAGGAATCTCATATTTCTGTTACTAATGCTTTATAACTTAAAAATATTAGTCTATTGCCTTCTGGTTTCCATTAGTGTTATTTTTTATGGGGATAACTCCTATTGCTGTCCTTTGAAATATACTTCTTTTAATGTCTAGTTGATTTTATGATTTTTTTCTTAGTTCCTATATAGTTTCAACTTGATTTGCTGTGTTATGAATTATTTTATCAGTTCAGCTTGAAGATATTGTTCTTTAATTTTATAATATACTTGCCTAATTCATACTGGAAACTCTGTGCTTAATCTACACTATGATCTTCTCATGCTTGAATTTGGTACTTGTAATAACATCTGTCTACCATGATTTATATGCTTTTATATTATCTTCAGTACCATATTAAGTATTCTAAATAATCTTTGCTTTCTGAACCATATTTTAGGAAGTTTCCCTAATTCTTTCTTTTCCTGATTTGATCTTCATTCCACGCTGGAGGATTTAAATTGCAGGAGAATATGTTCTCTTTAATTTCCCAGGTACTTTCTGGTATTGATTGGTAATTATGCCTCTGCTGTGTTGATAATATGCAATTACACTGTACACTTTGAACTTTGAATTCTATAGCCACTTAGAACTGATCATTACACGCTTAATCTGGTAATTTAAACAGGAGTGTCTTTGACATCTATATCTGTTGTGAAATTTACTAGAAAAATAAGATATCCAGAATGGCCAAAGCCATACTTAGCAAGATAGGTGAAGCAGGAGGCATCACAATACCAGACCTTATATTACAATATAGAGCTATACTAACAAATACAGCATAGTGCTGACAATAAAACAGACATGAAAATCAATGGTACAGAATAGAAGACACAGAGACATATGCACATAAATACACCCATCTCATACTAGACAAAAGTTCAAAAAATAATCACTAGAGAAAATAGCCTATTCAATAAATGGTGCTAGGAAAATTGAAAATCCATATGTAACAAAATGAAAATTATACCCTATCTCTCACCATACACAAGTCTCAACTCAATGTGGATCAAAGATTTAGGCATACAACAGAGGCCCTTCTTCAAAGAAAAGAAAAAAACAGGGACAAATCTTCACCATATTGGCTTAGGATTGGATTTCCTTAACAAGTCTCCAAAAGCACAAGACATAAAATCAAGTATCAACAAATGGTTAGGATTCTAACTAAATAATTTCTTCTCAGCAAAGGAAACAATAACAATGTGAAGAGATAGCCGACAGAAAGCAAGGAAATCCTTGTCATCTGCACCACAGATAAAGTATTAAACTCCAGGATATATAGAGAACTCAAAAAACTTAAATATATATATACATAAGCCAATCAATAAATGGACTAAGGAACTGAACGGGTATTTCACAGAAAAGAAAAACAATCCATCATCAAATATATGAAAAGATGTTCAACATCTGTAGCAATTAGAATATTGCCAATCAAAACTACTCTAAGAATTCATCTCGTTCCATTCAGACTGGCAATTGTGAAGAATACAAGCAAGAAAAAATGTTGGTGAGGATGTAGGGAAAAAGGGACACTCATACTTTGCTGGTGGGACTGCAAATTGGTACAACCATTATGGAAAGCAGTATGGAGAGTCTTCCAAAAACTTGGAATGGAAACACCATTTTCCCCTGGTATCCCATTGCTTGGTCTCTACACAAAGAGCTTAAAATGAGCAATGTGATGCAGCCACAGCAATACTTATAGCAGCTCAACTCACAATAACTACACTATGGAACTAACCTCAGTGTTCTTCAAGACATGAATGCATAAAGAAATGTATATATACACAATGGAATGTTACTCAACTTTAAAGAGGAATGAAATGAGGTTTTTACCAGTAAATGAATGGAGCTGGAGAATATCTTACGAAGAAAAATAAGCCAATGCACACAACAAAAAACTGAATGTTTTCTCTGATATATGGATGCTAATTTGCAAAAACAGGGGTGGTTATCAAAGTATAGAGTTTCTTTGACTGTGTCAAAGGAGATTGAAAGAAGGGGCAGGCTTATGGGGAGAGGAAGAATAGTTGAATGGTTTGGAGATTACCTCCCTATATGCATATCGGACCAAATGACTGATATGATGTACATTATGTACAACCAGAAACATGAGAAATTATACTCCACTTACATATGATGTGTTGAAGTGCTTTCTATTGTCATGTATAACTAATTAGAACAAATATAAGAGGAATAATAATTAGTGGCAGCCAGGGACTGGAGGAGGAGGAATGAGAGTTTTTCTTTATGGTGACAGAGCTTCTGCTTACAGTAACAAAACTGTTCTGGAAAAAGAATTTTGTACAATATTGTGAGTATAATTAATGCCACTGGGTTCTCCACTTAACATGGTTAAAATGGCAATAGACATGTCACATGTCTTTTACATCAAGAAACACTTCATTAAATTTAAGAAACATTTTCATCTTTGAAAATGGAAAAAAGGACATGAAACATGTCACTGATGTTAATGGAGACTCCTCTTTTCTTTCTTAGCTGCCCAGATCAGTGTTGTCAATGTAGACAATAGTTTGGCCAGTTTCAGGAAGGGGTGCTGTCAGGAAAAGGGGAGAGAGAAGAGCATGAAGTTTACCAATAGAAAAATAAAACTTTTCCTTTCAACTAAGCCCTGAAGACTACTTATGAATACAGTTTTCTTAAAAATCACATGTCAATTCCTGCCCAAAACACTCCTAATCAGTTCCATAGTTGTACACAGAGTTGTTTAATTTTCCTAATTTCCAAACATCAACAGTGAAATAGCTCATTAATACACTCATGCCAACATTGAATGGATACAGTATTTCATAATATACAAATATGTACTTCATCTGTATTAAACTTTTATGTATATATATATATATGTATATGTATCTATGTATACATTTTAGTTGTAGGAGGACACAATACCTTATTTTACTTTTATTGGTGCTGAGGATCAAACACAGGGTCTCACATATGCTAAGCAAAAGCTCCACCACTAACCCACAACCTCAGCCCACAACACTAATCTTTCATTCCTGGCAGATGAAACCCTAAAATGTTGCTGCTGTCTTATTGGTAGTGATCAATGAATAATGAAATGTTATTATCACTGTTGGTTATTCAAAAAGAGTCAACATTTTCCAAAATGACATCTTTTCCAATTTACCTGCAACAATTCTGTGGCTGATTCCCTTATGTCCACATCCATTTCCAAACGTCTATTTAAGAAATCGCAAAATATTGGGGAAAGTGTCTCTGCATTTGAAAGTTCTGGAGTTCCATTTCTTGCCATCAGCTCTAAGGCCTAAAAATAGAACAACGTCCATGACCTTCTTTGGGGGGCAATGGCAGGGGAGGGGTTAGTTAGGGAGTGATTGCAGGGTTGCTTTATCAGTGAGCTACATCCCCAACACTTTTTAAAAAATTTTTGAGACTTGGTCTCACCAAATTGTTGAAGGTGGATCAAACTTGTGATCTTCCTTCTTGGCCTCCTCAGTCAGCATGATTACAGGTGTGCAAACATTGCATAAGGTAGTCCTGACAGTCTTAATGTAGCTCAGCAAATTTATAATGTACTCTATCAAGTTTATGGAACTCTCCTGTGAGTGTGTGTGTTTGTGTGTCTGTGCGTGTGTGTGTGTGTGTGTGTGTGTGGTGCTGGGATCAAATCCATGGCCTTTTGCATGCTGGGGAAGCACTCTACAAGTGAACATGTTCAGCCCATCTTAATTCTTCAGAGATAATCACTAAATACTAAAGTGAGGTCCTGATTACCTCTACCTTTTTGAATTTTGTAACTGCTCTCCTTCAATTCCTTTATTTTCTCTCTCTCTCTCTCTCTCTCTCTCTCTCTCTCTCTCTCTCTCTCTCTCTCTCTCTCTCTCTCTCTCTTTTCTATGGGTGCTGCAGTAATTAAACCAGGCATATCTAGGCAAATAAGTACTTGCTCTACCACTGAGCTCTATCACAGGCCTCTATTTAATTTATTTTGAGACAGAGTATCTCTAAGTAGCTCAAGCAGGCTTCAAACTTGAGATCTTCCTGCCTCAGCCTCTCCAGAAGCTGAGATTACAGGTGTTTGCCACAAGGCCTGGAATATTCATCTTTTCAGTGTTGAACTATGAATGCAATGCATTTTGCTTAAAAAACAAAATCAGCAACAACATGAAAAATGCCTCCTATGGTACATAAAAATACAAAGAACAGTGTTGTCAATCCTTCTATAAATGTGTAAAATCCTGGTAAACCTTTGGAAGCTATTGAAAACTCACATTTCAAAACAATTGGATTTACTGAAACTCTGTTCCTTAACTAGCTATATGCCAGCTTCATCATTCCTAATAACAAATTATAAAATGGATAAATTGAACAGTGACTTACATGTGTTTTCACAATTTAAAGAAACCCCAATCATAAAATGATTATAATCTTTCACTTTTGATTTTATATTTAAATATCTGGGAATGAAATTATATCTTATTAATTGACTTTTTTATAGTAGAAGTTTAAGTGTTGAAATGAAGTAGACAACACACACCATCACTGAGTTGCCATGTGAAACAGGAGGAACCCAATAATAAATTTCACTGAACTCCTTTAATATTGTAGACACAACTAGAGAGCTTTGTAAATGTATTTTCCAAATGCCTACCTGACCTTAAAATGTGGATTCCATACTTTTACCATATTAGGCATTCATTTTATTATTAATATCCTTCATTTCTGTACAGAATGCTTATCAAAAATGATGCATATGTGTATATATATTTCCATATATAAAAACATTTTGTTGCTTTTGTGTGGTCCTGGGAATTAAGTGCTGGGGACTCATGAATGCTAGGCAAGGACTCTACCACTGAGCTAGAACCCCAGCCTAAGAAGAATGTAATTTTAAGAGACCAATGTATTCTTTCATGGATGGTCCTTTAAACATTGTTGTACCTAAAAACACTGTGAAACCCAAGGTCACCTAGATTTCCTCCTGCATTAATATTATTCTAAGACCTCATGTCTCAGACAGCAATTAATTTCAGTTTAAAATCTCAAGACTATTGGAAACAGTTGGGAGCCCATACTCAAGCTCAGTATTACTACCCCAACCATAAAAATTCCCCCCACCGCTACCCCCAATCTCCTCCCCACCTTGATATCTGACTCACTTTACTCTTTACTTTCATTTATGTTAATGATCATAAGCAGCCCAGGACTCCCAGTCCTCCCCCAGTATTTCCACCCTAATGCCCAAGTGGCTCTGAACATGCTCCTTACTTTCACCAGCTGTGCTTTTAGGGGCAACAATTCTTCTCAGGCAACTGTAGGTCTAGAGATTAAACAAGTGTCCTTTTGGCTTCTCCTTGCTCTGTGAAGACTTCACCTTTATTCTTTTTAATTAATATTCAGGCTTTTGACAACAAATCTACCTTTCCTTGTTTTCAATGCTTACTAAACCCCAGGTTATTCCCTCCTCACTCCTTTGGGATCACAGTTCTTAGAGCTGTTACCTCTCACATTACTCCTGTCCTGATTGGTGGCTACATCAATAGCTACAGAGATGCCTGCTGCAGTTCCTTGTCCTCTGCTCTCATGCTCTCAGGAGCTCGCCTTTCTCACCTTATACACTATGTCCTTCCCTCCACCAGGAGATACACCAGCAACCACCACACTTCTCTTATTGTTGCCTCTACTTCCTATATTTTGAACACCCAGTACTCCAAGGTCAGCAATTCTCTGTCTCCACTGGGACCTAGAATCCCATAGGACTTTCAGTGTTCATCTTTCCTTTCACATGTCCCTTCCATGACCCTCTCCCACTCAACTGACAGCATTTATCTGGCTAAGATGTGCTTACAAGTGTGGACTTCATTCCTGTATCCATCAGCTCAATGTAGTGGATAAACACCACTTATCTGTGATGGCTGGCATCATTACCATTGACATCCACTAACGTCATATGGGCTCTTGGTGCCTTCAGCAGTCACACTACATCTCCCTACTCCACTCTCTCCTACTCTCTACTCCTGTCCTAAGACATATGCACTCAGTTGTCATCTCTCCTTCGCTGCCTCTTGACTCCTGAAATTTCTCAGACTTCCCTTGTTTTTTGACTGTAGAGAGTTTTGAGGAGCACCAGTCAGATACTACATAGTCCTTTGTAGGATACCCCTTTAATACAATGTATCTGATTCTTTCAGGGTTATCTCAAAATTATGGTTTTAAGGAGGAAGGTGTCAGAGTTAACAGCACCACTTTCTTTACTTTCTTTTTGTTCACTTTCTGTACTGTGGATTGATCCCGGGAGTGCTCTACCACTGAGTTACAGCCCACGTCCTTTTTATTTTAAACTTGGAGACAGGGTATCACTACATTGTGGAGTCTACCTTCCAAATTGTGACCCCCTTGCCTCTGCCCCACACATAGCTTGGCCACCATGCCTGGCAACACTACTGCTTTCATTGCATCATATTTGAGGACATACTAGCAACTGCTGATGTTGACCTTATCACCTAACTGAACTTTTGTTAAGTGTTTCCACTGGGAAGCATCTCTTTGCTTTCATTCTGTGTTCACTGGCAGTCATTCTATGCAGTCCATACTTGAGTAATCCTCTATTTTCTGCAGGGTGGAGCATCCACATAAACTTTTTGAATTCTTCAACTTGGGTGATTGACCTGTCTGTTCTCCCAAATGTATTTATTCAATCATTTATATCAGCATGGACTCACAAATATTTACTTTAAATTTCAAGTTACAATTCCTTACAACTGTATATTGATGTTCAAATTGTCCCTGCATTGGTTAAGCTGCTCTTTCAGTTGCCCCCTATGATATACCTTCCTCAATCTGGCCTCTTTTTAAATTTCACAACTTTATTTTAAATTGAGCACGAATAATTGTATCTATTTATGGGGGACAATGTGATGTTTTGATATTTGTATGCATTGCAGCATGGCTTTTTCATTTAATGATTATTTTTGTGGTGCCAAGGATTGATCTCAGGGCCGTACACATACTAATATTATAGGCAAGTCTCCACCACTGAGACATTTCCTGCCCAGCATTCCCCCCCCCATTTTTAAAATTAATTTTTGTTATTAGTCACAACTCTCTCATTTACTATTTAATGTTTGAATCTTTCTGTGATCATACTCTACCCTTCTACCTTCAATTGATACACCCAGTGACACAGGACAAGACCTCTAGTGTTCTTCCTGTGGCCCTGAAGCTTTTTTTTGTCATTTCACAAATGCATATCTCTAGCCTCCACTGTAATTATTTTTATATAACTAATTTTAACTTTTAAAGATATTTACATAACAAAAATTTATGTATTTACTCATATAGTTAGAAGTACATTCAACTTTCATGTGTTTGATAAAGCTGTTATTTAGGTATGAAAAGGTTGATTTCTGGGTTCATTTTCTTCTTTCAAAACTTCATTCCACATTTACTAATTCACCTGAAACTGTCTCCCAGCTCACTGATTGTATTGCATTTGAAATTATTTTCACCTCTATCTTTATGCTTCACTATGGCTCACTTTTGTTGCTACGATAATCTATCACCAATCCATTCTCAAATATTATTGTCCATAATGTGCTATTCAGTGTGGTGTCAATGGGACAAAAATTCCTGAAGAGAAAAACTTAGAGCAACAGGTATTTGGCTCACAGTGTAGGAGCTTAAGTCCATGATGCACAGACTCCATTGCTGTGGGCTCATGGTGAGGCAGAACATCATGACAGAGGGCATGATGGAGGAGTGCTGCTCTGCTCAAGGTGGCCAGAAAGCACAGAGTGGGAGAATGGGAAAACAGAGAACAGGGAAAATGAACCCTTGGAGGGCAGCCTCCAGGGTCCCATCTCATCCAGCCACACTCCTACAGGTACCACCCAGTGCCTTCAAACTAGGAGAGACTGACTGTGATGACTCTCCCAATGCTCTCATTTCACTTACAAACAGTCCTGCATTAACACAGGAGCTCTTCAGGGACACTTCATATCCAAACCACAACACAACATTAAGGTAAATGTGGGTCTCTTCAAAATATGTCTTCCAAATATTTGACTCTATAATACCTTTGTTATAATTATAAAAATTATTTTACTGAATTTGTGTGCTAATTCTCTTATCTGTGTCATTTCTGGACTGGCTTTAGCTGAATATTTGCTCCTCATGATGAACTTGGTTTTCCTACCCCTTTGCCTGTCTATTAAAACTTTGGATATCTCGGTGCTTATTGGTCCTGATCACTGTGGATTCCTATAAATATTCTCCTATGTATTCCAGGCAGATAAAGGCTTCTTTTATTTGAATGACTGACCTATATAACTATGGAGGCCATAAAGGAGGTAGAGCTTTTTTTCTTGCTCTCTTCATCGTTGACCAGTCTTGATGATCTCCTTTTCATTTCTTCACCTAGAGATAATCCTCACAAATCTTGTGTTCTTCCCTGTTTCAGATGATTGGGCCTCAGCCAGTTCAGGGAAGATTCTCACATGTCTTATCTGCCTTCATCTTGTGGGTATGTTCCTTGAGAATCTGCTTTGATTTGGGCCATGTCCCTTTATCTTCTGGACAGGCTCTGACACATGTGGATCTTTTTAGATTCCTGATATCTTGAGAGCACCTGATGCACAATACTCAACCTTCTCATGCAGGATTCCTTTCTCACTGATGCCTGGACAACTGCCCTTCCTGAAAGCTAAGGTGCTTTTCCATATTGAGCCTGGGAATTCACAGTCAAGCTCATACATGACCATCCTATCTGTGGTCAGATTCTGGATCTACTGATAGTTGATGACATATGAAATTTAACTGATTTCACTGGGGTACACCTAGACTTCTCTTGGAGACAGCAGAACATGCTGAAGACTAGCCTCTTCTGAGTCCTAAGTATAATCATGGCTGTAGTTATGGCCATACAAATATTGTTGAGGTTTGTTCTTGGATGCACTTCTAAGCTATTTGGGTCTCATTTCTAGTATTTGGGAGGTGGAAATGACGCGGTGTTTAATTTAAGGGTGATTAATCTCCCATCATTGAGAGAAGGCTTTCGTGAGTTTTCTACTCAGTATCTTGTGAAAGACAACGTTTCCCTTGGTGGCTACTAGGAGCAGGCACTATACCAGGGCCTGTGGCATGTTCTTGTCTTTCCTATCTAGTTTTTCTGAGCTGGCGGTCTAACTATGTTGCCCAGACTTGAGCTCAGCCTTCCAACTAGCTGGGACAATGGGTGGGCCCCATCTCCCCCAGACCTGGAGTTTGCTTCCAGTGATGGAGCTTGAAATGAGAGTTCTGTGTGTGCTAGATCATAATCGGCCACTGAAGTATACCTCAACCCAGTTCTTTCCAATCTGATCAGATAATTACACATCAGTTCTTCTCAAAATTGGTTCTTCACACCATTCTCTGTTTAATGCTTTAGGGGGCCCTCCACAGGTCTTGGGAAGCTTCAGCTTTCCTCATATCACAACTTTTCCACCAATGCCCCATCTTGCTTATCTCTATCTGTACATGGCCTGGAAACTAGGGCAGTTGTAGGGTTCACTTCAGTTGTTTTTCACTTTCAGACATCACTGTCTTTGTTCATTGTCTGTTGCAGTGACTAGAATACCACTGATTTATATAATCTGGTAGGGGAAGTGATGGCAAGGGAGATTTATCTGGTCTCTGTTACATTATTTAGATGGGAAGAAGATGTCCCCATTCATCAAGTTTTCACCAACATTACCTCTAAATTCATCAAGGCTCAGTCTTCATCATAATGGAAGTAACTGTAGTGTCTGCCAAGCTGATCTCTCCCTCACTTTTTGTCTGTGGATTTCAAGTTATATCTTTATCTAGTTTTTCTTATATTTCCTGTCATTTTTTGGTAGTCTCCTTGCAGGTCTGCTTCACCAACTCTTAGATATGACTTGTTTCAGGGTGCCTGCTCTCTTTTTGTCTGTCTATACCCTCTTGGGTCTGTGTCCTCATCTTGCCTTCCAGCTTTAGAAAACATCTGAAGCTAAGGAGCCTCAAGTTAGTATCTAATCTGCATTCTAGACCTGCATACCCCACACCCTCACCAACATATCCACTTGACTGTCTCACTTGGTGTCCTAACTATAACATGTCTAAATACATTAAAATGTTGTCCTCTAACCTCACAACTAACCTTCAAACATCTCCACTCTTCTGCTGTCCATCCCATCTCAACTAAGGAAACTTCCATTTCATCCTTCCCCTTGCTTAGGTTAAACTCTTGGAACAATTGCTACTCTTCTTTTACATCGACTCTCCTAAAAAATACATCCAGAATCTAATGATTTTTTTTATCATCTCTAGAGTTCCATCCTGATCTATATTACTGTTATTTCTGGCCTGACTTATTGCAAAGGCTGCCTAATTGGTCTTCCTGCTCCTCCCTTTGCCTTCCTTGAGAAATTCTTCTTAACAAAGTAACCATGTGTGCCTCTTAAATTTAAGTGAAACCATTTTATGCCTCTTCTCGGAACAGTCCAATGGTTTCCCCATATATACAGTAAAAGTAAGAATTCCCATCTTAGATTAAATGTCAGAATACTCACAAAGCACTACACAGTACCTCATTTCCCTGACCACCTTATTGTGTATTATTTACTCAGTACACTGTAACTATGCTGAAATCCTTAAAGTTCTTTGAGTGCACCTGGAACTTTCCTGCTCAGGGGTTTTGTAATTGTTCTTTCTTGTCCGTGGCATGCTCTTCTCTAGGTAAACAAGCATCTCTGTCTTACATCCTGTGTCCACATGTCACCTCAGGGAAGCCCTTCAAATAGACCCTTTTAAAGAGCTATCTCTCTCTCTCTCTCTCTCTCTCTCTCTCTCTCTCTCTCTCTCTCTCTCTCTCTCTCTCTCCATACCAGGAAGAGTATTTAAAACATTCATTGTTTTATTCATTCATCTGTGTAAAGGCATCTGGGTTCGTTCCTTAGTTTAACTATTTTGAATCGAGCATGCATTCATACCCTCATGTATAACTCATTAGAATAAATTTTAAAATATCAAACATAAAAGAGTCAATTCCTAATGAAATATACTTATTTACCTTATTGTTTCTCTCCACCTAATAGAATATAGGTTCTATAACAGAAGGAATTTTTGTTTGTTTTCTCGGGAACATCTTAAACACTGCCTGGCAAAAGGAAGGTACAAAATTTAATATTGGCTTAATGAATATAAGAAACTAGAGGTTTTTAAAAATTGTTCTGAAATTTATTCTAAATAAATCACCTGAAAAGTATTATAACTGCTTACTTGAAGTGGAATCTTTGGCAATGGGGCAAAAAACTTTGAGGAAAGAATATCCAAATCCCATTTCCTCTGTTGTCTGGCCTTCTTTTGCGTAGCCAAATAATTTCAAGTGTCAATGTTACACACTCATCAGTACCTCCTTCCCTGTTATGGCCAAATCATATTCCACTGTTCATCAAATGACAGCTAATTGGGTGGTTGACTCGTTTTGCTCTTCTACATAATACTACTATGAATAGTTGGTGCAAGTTTTGTGTGCACATGTGCTATCGCTGCCTTTTTCCTTTTGGCAGTGTTGTGGATTGAACCCTGGGACTTGTGCATGCTGGGCACTCTATCATTGAGCACCCTCTCCCACTTGATGGACATATGCTTTTCATTCCCTTGGATACATACCTAGTAGTGGAAATGCTAGGTCATGTGGTAACTGAATATTAACATTCTAAGGAACTGTCAAATTGTTTCTAAAGCAGTTGTGTTAAATTCCCACCAGAAATATATGAGCATTCCATCCTGATTTTTCTTTTTTAATTTTGTGCTACTAGGTATTGTACTCAGAAGTGTTCTACCTCTAAGCTATATCCACAGCCTGCTTTCTTTGGAGAAGGAGTTTTGTGAAGCTCCCCAGGCTGTCTTAAAACTAGCAAACCTCCTATCTCAGCCTCCAAATTCCCTGAGATTACATGTGTGTACCACGTCTGCAATTCCAATTGTCCCACATTCTCACCAGCACTGATTGTTGTCTGACATGAGGTGTAAAGTGGTGTTCTCTGGTTTTGGTTTATATTTCCTTAATAATTAATGATATGGCATCACAACACAGGTGGGATAATGGGCAAAGTTCTTCACCTCAACAGCTGAAGTATTTATATTTGCTTAAAGTCTACTCTGTTTGAGAAAGGACTTGAACATTGTCAGTTATACACCTTTCTCTGAGGTGTCATCTTGCTTTCCTCTTTCCTGGACCTTGATGATCTGAGGCTGAAGATGAAAGTTGATAACATGATTTCAAATCCAGGGTACATGAAGATGTATGAAAAGGTACCTCTAACTTTGTAGTGAAAGCATCTATGGCTGGAGGTGTGGATCACTAGTAGATGCTTGCCTGGCACACAGGAGTCCCTGGGTTTCATACTCAGCAACACATATAAATAAATAAAATCAAAGATCTACTTACAACTAAGAAAAATATTTTAAAAACCATGTATCCTTCTAGGGTACATCAACTATGAACAAAGGTGAGATTATTCTTACTGATATGCCAAAGTAGAAACCATACCACTTATTAATACCGATCTACACTATTGAGCATATACTTTTTCAGCATGTAACTAAGAAGTAGTATGATTTGTAGATTGAAAGTAAGGGCAGAGATTAGGTTTTCTAAAGTTTTGATTCTTTGTTCTTGAACAATGAACAACAGAAGGAAGTTCTACATACATATTAAGGAAAAGTATTTTTCTTATAGTAAAGTTGGCTTTAAAATGTTCTTACCCTTGAGGGACCTTCCTGGAGGTTTGGAGGCTCTCCTTTGACCATCTCAATAGCCATGATACCCAGAGACCAGATATCCATTTTAGGGCCATAACTTTTCCCTCTAACCACTTTTGGTGCCATCCAGCAAGGTGTTCCAAGCACAGAACTGTGTTTATTCTGCTCAGGGGTGATGTGAGCACAAAAGCCAAAGTCTGCTAAGATACAGAAACAAAATATCTAGAGTTAATAGTTCTAGGAATGGTTTTATAAGAGAGCTCAGCTCAGGTAACATAATTATATTTTAACTATTAGGTTCTTTCATTGTTTTCTTAAAAAAATTTAATCATAAACTAATCCAAGCTGGGATTAAAATATATTGATGATGTTAAATACTTCCACTTTTGCTTTTTCTTCCTACAATAGATTGCAAATTATTAGGAGAGTTTTTATCCTGAAGAATGTATTTTATCCAAAAAGTTATATTAAAACTGAAAGAGATCCAAAAAGCCGGAGTGGGAAATCACCAAAGGTGGACACCAAACCAAAATGCAGTGAATCAGGCAAAGTTCAAGACACTGAAACTTCTTTAGAAGAAAATAAAGAGAAAAAGAATTCCTAAGCATACAATTTAGAAGAGAGCTTAGAAGGAAAAAATATATTTAAGTGCAGTTGCACTGTCAAGGTACTCACCAGCACTAATCTACTGCAACTATCTCAACTATAACAGAGGAATAGAAATACTACGTTAGTACTTGAGTTTGATTTTGTGCAGAGTCAGGATGTGTATTTACAATCTTCTCTTCCACCGTTAATGCCATTCAATGACTTTGCACTGTCAGTGTCAATTTTTCCCTCAATCCCTTTGAGAGAAACCTGATAGCTTGCACTGGAGACTCATGGATATATGAAATGCAGGCCACTTAACATGAGGACTGCAGCCATGTTCATGGAAGCCCATAAGATTTCAAAAAGTCACAGACATCTCATTCATGTTTGGGGTGGGGGAATGTAAACACTTGAGTGTGACATGGTGATGCCTGCCTTTTCTAAAACAAACGAGCCCCACCCATCTCTTTTCTGGGTTGACACCCTGAGGCCATGACTATGGCAAGTGTAACATCACAGAGATTTTGGAATGTGGGCTCCAGCTGCTTCCAGTGACATCTGAGAGCAACCTTCCCCTATCCCCACCTCACACATGCTGTAGACTCTGACATGCTGCTCTGACAATGTCGGCTATTTGGAGCTTGTGATGATGTGGATGTGGTTTTTCCCCCCAGGACTGGAGGCTTGGTCCTCAGTGTGGCAATGTTGAGGTGGTAGGACCTGTAAGAGGCAAAGCCTAGTGTGAGGTAATTCAGTCACACTAGGGGATGAGACCATAGGAAGGGAGTAATGTACTTCACCTGGGCCTCATTTGTTTCTGTGAGAATGAGTGGTTATAAAAAAACAAGACTGGTCTGTACTCAGTATTCTGGCCAGGCAAGCTCTACCTCATGCATTTCCTGCCACCATGATGTCTTTCATAATACTGTGATGACCCTCACCAAAGTTCAGTCACAGGGGATGCCAAATCCTGGAATCTGAGTATGCCACAAAGTTGATGTTCTCAAACTAAAGTGTAAAGATATGGAATTATAAAAAATAAGTTTCATGGATAACAACTACTCTACAAACTCAATATGTCCTACTCTTGCTAATATTATTTTATATTTTCCTTGAAAGTTTGTAGCAGTTTTCTGTTCAACTGTGAAAACGTAGAACTTTCAGTATGGCAATCTCAGTTAATTTGTGATAATAGGCCATAATCGATATCAAAATGTATAAATGCATTCTACTTCATGTACAACTAATTAAAACAAATAAAAAATTAATTAACAAAAAAATTCAAGACAAAAAAGACGTAATGCTCACTGCCAGTGCTAACATTGACCCCAATTAAATAGAAGGGGTAAGATAATTACAAAGATAGAAATTAAAATTACCACCCAGTACTTCTAACTCAACACAGGTAAAACTGGATTGTTGGATGTTTAAGACTACAAAATCAAAGGCCATATGTTTTCTATGATATGTGAATGCTAATTCACAATAAGTTTTAAGGCTATGGAAGGATAGAACTACATTGGAATAGGTGGAGAAAGTGAAGGGAGGAAAGGATATGGTAATAGGAATGATTGTAGAATGAATCTGACATTATTACCCTTGTACATGTATCACTACATAACCCATGTCTTCCTACCTGATGTCCATCAAAAAGAATGAGAAATTGTACTCTACCTATGAATGATATGTCTGAATGCATTATATTGTCATGTATATTAAGAAGAAATCAGAAGAAAAACAATGACCGGTGGAAGTCAGACGCTGGAGGAGGAAGTAAGGAAATTTCAAATGTGCTACATGGTTTCTCTTAATTTCTTACACAGAAACTACTTAAAGATGATATTTATAATCAACAATGAAGCATACTTTAAAGATTTGGAAAATTACTGAGTTGACCCGATTATAACACTATATAAAAGGTATATTAGGGAGAGAATATCAAGGGTGTGGCTAAGCAATGATTTGATAAACAGAATAATATGTACAAAAGGAAACCAGAAGCTATTCATCAAGATAATGGGAGAATGACCCTGAGGCTTTTCTGTGATCTTCAACCATATCAACTCCACCATGGTTCCAAAACATTAAGATATAACAGGTTCAAGAAGGGTTCTAGAAGATTCACAAATACTTGGTGTGCAGTGCTTCACTGACTGGCACTGCCTCAGATCCCTTCTCTCTGTATTCTAATGCAATGCTACTATGCCAGCCCTGCCATAGCCCAAGCAGGCTCAGGTATTATTCAGGACATTGCTACCAAATATAAAAGTTATATTCCTCAGAAACATGTGTAAGACTAACTCTGCAGGGACTAGCATGGAAAGGGGTACAAACTTGGATACCCTTTCTAGAATTTTTAAAACAGTTTTCCAGAGCCTTGGCACCTAGGCAGAAAATTTCCACAGGGTCTGAGCTGTGTACAAAGTCCCCACTAGGCTAATGATCAGGGGAGTTATAGGTTTATTAACATCACAGGGAGATTCCATTAAGGCAAAGCTTATTGGAACCATGGAAACAGGTCTTATCCTGAGATCCTACACATGTAGAGCCTCCAGCATGTAACCCGATCCTGGGAGAGCCCAGGGCACATGATTTCAACCTAGGAAACCATTGATGTACCCAGCATAGCCATGAGGACAGCATGTCCTGATATTTGGAGGAACAAACCTACATAACATTGTCTAGAAGGTGAGTTAAAGGGTCTAAAAATGTATTCTGAATCTTAGAACTTTAATGTGGATTTTCCTGTCAGGTTTTAGATTATTGGATCTGATACTTTCTTCTTGCCTCTATCTCCCCATTGCAAAGGGAATGTCTATCACGTGCCTGTATTACCACCGTGTTTAAGAAACATAACCCTTGATTTCATAGTCTCATACCTGGAGGGAAATGGCCCTCAGGAAGGATCATACATTGACTCTGAGTCACATAAGAAGGAACTACTGTATAGAGGGTAAAGAGGGGTGGGAGGGGTGGGGGGAAGGGAAAAAATAACAGAATGAATCAAACAACATTACTCTATGTAAATTTATGATTACACAAATGGTATGCCTTTACGCCATGTACAAACAGAGAAACAACATGTATCCCATTTGTTTACAATAAAAAAAAAAAATGAAAAAAAAAAAAAGATGAAGATGGTATGACTTTAAATTCAGACTTTTAATGGCAAATGGAGTCAAAAGTTTTTGGGGCTACTGGAGTAAAATAAATGCATTTTATGTAAGTACATGAAAGTTGGGGATAAAGGTTTGGATGGTATATAGCTGGAATGATGCTGCTCCCTTAAGAATTCATTGTGTAACTTAATGTCCTATGAACAATATTTAGAAATGGGGCAAAAATTTGCTCAATACATGCTGAAAGCACAGGAAAAATGTCAAGAGTTATTCAAGAAGATGGCATCAAGTGAAAAATCATCTTCAGAGCAACGAAGCAAGTAGGAACATGAATATAGAACCTACAGAATGGGAGAAAGTTTTTTCTAGCTATTAATTTTGAGAGGATTAATATAGGTAGAGAACTAAAACAACAAAGCCAACATCAAAAGGAGAAATTATCCAAATAAACAATTTTATTAAACAGACATTTTTCAAAAGAAGAATCATTAATAGCCAACAAATATACGAAAAAATATTTAATGTCATTATTGACTAGGGATGTGCAAACCAAAACTTCACTGAGATTTTTACCTCACACAGTCAGAATGGCAGTCATCAAGAATGCAAATCATAATAAACTGTAGACAGAATATGGAGAAAGAAAGACACATTTACACTGTTGGTGCGATTGCAATCATTACAACCAGTATGGAAATCAGTATGGAGTTTCCTCAAAAGACTAGGCATGGAACCACCACATGATCCAGCTATATATCACTCCTTGGGGTTTATCCCCAAGAATTAAAGTCATCATACTATAGGGATAAGTGCATAGCCATGTTTGCAGCAGCAAAATTCATCATAGCCAAACAATAAAACCCGCCTAGGTGTCCATCAACTGATGAATGCATAAGGAAAATGTGGTATACACACAACAGAGTTTTATTCAGCCATTACAAAAATTAAAAAGTGAAATTTATGTTATTTGCAATAAATGTGGATAGAACTCTTAATCAGTATATTAAGTAAAATAAACCAAACCATGAAGGTCAAATGTTGTGTTTGCTTTCAGAGAGGAAGCTAGGAAGAAAAAAGTCAAAAGTGTAGGGAGGGCTGAAATCTAATGAAAATCAAAGGGAGATGAGCAGAATAGACCAAGGGTTGGAAAAGAGCAGAGGGGAGAGTGAAGTGATGTGCAGTGACTCTGTCCAAATTATATTGCTATAGTGTGTGCAGGTACAAATGGAACAACAAATCCCATCCTTATGTGGAGCTGCAAAGCACCAATACACCAAGAATACAAATAATCCAATCAACAAATGGGCTAAGGAAATGAACAGACACTTCACAGAAGAAGACGTACAAGCAATTAACAGATATATGAAAAAATGTTCAACATCTCTAGTAATAAGAGAAATGCAAATGAAAACTACCCTAAGATTCCATCTCACCCCAATTAGAATGGTGATTATCAAGAATACGAGCAACAATAGGTGTTGGCGAGGATATGGGGAAAAAGGTACACTCATACATTGCTGGTGGGTTTGAAAATTAGTGCAGCCACTCTGGAAAGCAGTGTGGAGATTCCTCAGAAAGCTTGGAATGGGACCACCATTTGACCCAGCTATCCCACTCCTTGGCCTATACCCAAAGGGCTTAAAATCAGCATACTACAGAGATACAGCCACATCAATGTTCATAGCTGCTCAATTCACAATAGCCAGATTATGGAACCAACCTAGATGTCCTACAATTGATGAGTGGATAAAGAAAGTGTGGCATATATATTCAATGGAATATTTCTCTGCCATAAAGAATAATAAAATTATGGCATTTGCAGGCAAATGGATGAAATTGGAGAATATCATGCTAAGTGAGATAAGCCCATCTCTAAAAAACTAAAGGACGAATGATCTCGCTGATAAGAGGATGAGGATATTTATGGGCGGTGGGAGGGGTTAGTGTTAGGGTTAGGGTTAGGTGTAGAGTTAGGGTTAAGGAGGGTGGCAAGGATGGAGGAAGGAAAGACTGTATAGAGGGAAAAGAGGGGTCGGAGGGGTGGTGGGGAAGGAAAAAAAATAACAGAATGAATCGAACAACATTACCCTATGTAAATTTATGATTACACAATTGGTATGCCTTGACTCCATGTACAAACAGAGAACAACATGTATCCCATTTGTTTACCATTAAAAAAAAACTGGAAAAAAAGAAAGAAACTAGTGGGGAAATAAAGCAGTGTGGCTTTTGGGATGAGCAGCCTTATAAAAGACTTCAGGACTGAAGGAAGCACCCTCTTGTTTTTCTGCTTTGCCCCTCATAAGGACACAGCAAGATTCCACTTTGGAAGCGAAAGGCAGCACTCATGTGACACCAGTGTGGGCACCTTGATCTTGGCTCCTCCAGAACTGTAGATGTTAATGTCTCTTCTCATTCTACTACTCACCAAGGAGTATAAATGACCAACTTTGTATTACATTGTTATAGAAGCACAGACTGAGGCACTTAGTTTATCCAGCTCAAAGTTTTCAAATGTGATAATATTTTTAAAGGAACAAAAAAAAAAAAAAATCAAATAATAAATTGTAGACAGTATGTGGAGAAGTAAAGAACACTTTTTTCTGTTATTTTTTTTTTCCCCTGATCTTATTTTATTTGTTTTCTTCCTTCTGTTAACTTTGGGGTATTTTGTTTTTTATTGTCTATTTTATGTTTCTTTTGTTGTTGCTTTTTTGGTTTCTCGAGTTCCAGAAGGAGTATGTGAGTCAGATTTCTATTTCTATACTAAGAATCTGAGATAACTCATAACGAAAGAAGGTTATTTTACCTCAGTTTTGAAATTTCTTCCCGTGATTGACCATGTTACTTTAACCTGGGGTGAGAAATGAACTCATGATGGAAATGCATGCAGGAGCAAAACTGCTCACCTCATAGCTGGGAGTGAAAGAAGAGGCAGGGGCTGGAGTCCCACCTCCCTCCTCATTAAAAGTCACCCCCCACTAAGACACACCCATTACGGATTCCCACATCCCCCAATAGTATCCCACTGGGAACCCTGCCTTTAACATATGGACCTTGGGGAAAATTGCAGAATCCAAATTTCATCAAGGTCTATAATTATTCTGTTCATTTAAGTCTTTCTTCTTTTCTAATACAGTTATTAATCAATATAACCTTCCATTTTAATACCCCTTTTACTGCAGTCAATAAGATTGTGTATGTTGTATTTTCACTTTTGTTCATCTGATGATATTTTCTAATTTCCTCTTCGATTTTGTGTTTGATTCATTGCTTTTTCAAGACTGTGTGGTTTCATTTTTGCCTATTACAAACATTTCCAGTTTTCCTTCTACCAACACTTTCAAATTTCGTTCCATTAGAATTGGAAAAATATACTTGGTATGATTTCAATCTTCTAAGTTTATTCTTATTCAGTGACTCAAATAGATATATAGGTATATCTGTCCTAGAGAGTTTTCCATGTGCAATTGAGAAGACTGTATTTGACTGTTGCTGGGTGAAAAGTGCCAAGTGTATATTCTAGGTCCATTTAATCTGCAGTGTTATTCTAGCCCTTTGTATTTTTAATGATCTTCTGTCTCTATATTCTCTCCCTATTGACAGTGGGGTATTAAAGTTACTAATGTGTTACTATTTCTCCTTTCAGTTCTCTCAAAGGTTTCTTTATGTATTATGATGCTCTGACATTGGGTGCATGTATATTGATAATTTTTTCGTTTTGTCCCATTGATTGAACCATTATCATTACATAATGTCCTTCTAAGTAGATTAATTATATTAGAGAAGGAATTCCCAGTGTCACAGCTATGGAAGCTACAGCAGCAACCATTGGCACAAGCCAGAATTGTAACTCCGTGAACAGAATAAATTGATAAGGGATTCAAAGTCACCTGCATATTGGGGACGAATGTGGCATGTCTGGATATGGCGAGTTTAGAGACCAGAAACACTGCCTGGGCATCTGCACAATATCATGTACAGGAAACAAAAAACTGCATCTCTCCCAACAGTGTGCAGAGGGCAAAGAAAGGAAACATTTTGCAGCCTGAGCATGGTCCCCACATCAAGCCAATTTCTGGCAGATCTGAGTCAGGGCCAATAAAGTAGCCTGCACACCCATGCTGCATGACAGAGAATGGGCCTAAGTGACCAAGAAACAAGTTATCCTGCAGAAAGTTTTACATAGGAGAATGAACCTCAGAAAAGAAATCAGGTTCTGCAAGAAATGTAGTGAACTGATTATTTGCTTCTACATCATATTTTGGAAAACAAGAACGTCCCTTGAGTTCAGCCTTCCAGCATGGTGCAGAAATTTCTCAAGGTATGCTGATTTAAATATTTCTGAACAATTGGCTTTCAGCAAACTGACTTGAGCCCACCTAGGCCTAAAGCCCACCTCCAGGATTTCCACCTGCTGGATTAAACCTCTCACCTTAGCAACACCACCCTGAGGGGAGCAAACATCACACTACATGGTGCAGAGAAGGGAAGCTCAGAAACGTTTGATCTCCAATAGAAAAAATTCCCCAACTTTTCATAGAGATTTATCTTCACATATTTTCATCTCCCCTCACATTCCACCATTATTCAAAATAATTATTTTTTATGGATCATTTTATTGATGACTAGGATGTCTCATTATTATATTTCCGTTTTCATTGTATATATTTTTCTCTCAATTATGTGTTTCTCAATTCTCTTTTTTTATCCTGCTTACACTTAAACTCTTTCTCTCTCTTCCACTCTTCTTTAATTTTCACTTCTACCATATCCTTACTCTTAATCATCACATCCTATACTACTTCTGTTCTCCCCTTATCCACCCTTCCAAAATAGAAACATCTGGGAAAGTTACATTTTTAATTTATGCAATTACTGTACATATCATTTTTATTTATTGTGACAAACTGTAAACATCTCCTCAGGAGATAATTTAGTTTGAGGTTGGTTATTGTTTGCATTGTTTGAGATTATTGTTTCTCCCTTTAAGATGAGGAACATGTATCTTCAGGTAGAAGCCCCACCTCCTCAGATCCATACTGCTGGATTGGTTGACACCCAAACATCATGAAACAATAAGGAACATATTGCCCCAAACAAACCAAGGTGCTCCATTAATAAATTCCCTTAATGTAAAAGTGGAAGCTATGTCAGGGAAGGAGATAAGAATGTACATAGTAAAACTAATCTGACAGGGAAAAGACAACTTAAGAATTGACAGTAGGCAAAAAAATAAAGGAAATGAAAGATCACTTCAATAAAGAGATACAGTTTCTGAAAAAAAATCAAGCAGTAAACCTGGAAAAGATGTAATTAATAAACCAAATTAAAAATTTAATGGAAAGCATGACAAACAGGCTAGACAACTTGGAAGACAGATTCTTAGGCATTGAAGACAAAAGTTATCATCTTGAAAATCAAGTTGACGAAGAGAGATGATGTTGAGAGACCATGAACAGAACTTCAAAAAATATGGGATAAGGTGTAAGACCAAACATAGGATTTAACAGGACAGATGAGGGTATCAAGGTTAAAAACAAAGGAATGCGCAAGCTTTTCAATGAATTCATGTGAAAGAATTGCTGGAATCTAAAGAATGAAATGGAAAATCAAATACAGGAGACGTGCAGGACACCAAATGTACAAAACTACAGCAGGCCAACATCAAGGCTCATTATAAGGAGAATGACTAACATATAGTATGAGGAGAGAATCTTAAAGGCTATAAGAGAAAACAATCACATTACATATAGGGAGAAACCAATTGAAATCTCAGGTCATTTCTCAACGTAGACATTCAAAGCTAGGAGGTTCTGGAATAATATATTTCAAGATATGAAAAAAAAAAAAAAAAGGATGGCAACCAATGATTTTGTGTCCAGCAAAAATAAGCTTCAGATTTGAAAATGAAATACAAATCTTCCATGATTACAAAAAGTTAAAATAATTCACAACTAGAAACTCTGCTGTATAGAACATTCTCAAAAAATATTCCTTGAGGATGAAATGGAAAAAACAAGTGTAAAGCAGCAAAAGAAAGAAATTCACCAAAGAATTATTAAGGAAGGAGAAACTAATTCAAGTTAAAACCCAGAAATAAACCAATATGACCAGAAATACAACATATATCTCAACAATAACCTTGAATGTTAATGGCGTAAACTCATCAATCAAAAGACATACAATGACAGATTGGATGAAAAAAGAAGGCCGAACAATATGATGTCTCCAAGCCACTCTCTCCATAGGCAAATACATCCACAGACTGAAGGTAAGAGCATGGGAAACAAATGTATCACTCACCTGGATTGTGTCAACAAGCAGGGGTTTCTATCTTCATATCAGATACAGTGGACTTTAAGCCAAAGTTAATCAAAAGGGACAAAAAAGGACATTCTATACTGCATAAGGGATCTCATGAGCATCTATATAATCAAATATACATTCTCAGATTCAAGTATCAAATAGACAACAAAGAAAAATATTGGGTAGAATTAAAATACCTCCCTAACTACTGGATTGATCTTCCAAACAAAAGCTAAATGCAGAAAGCACAGAGCTAAAAAATCCAATCAATAATTTAGAGTCAACAGACATTTATAGAATATTTCATCTATCAATGTGCAAATACACTTTCTTCTTAGCATCACATGGATTCTTCCCTAGAACTGAACATATCTTAAGCAACAAAGCAACTCAGTAAAAAAAGCGTGGAGATATTACCCTGAATTCTATCAGATCATAATGAAGTTACTTTAGATATAAATGATAAAATAAAAAATAGAACCTACATTAAAACCTGGAGTCCTTCCTTCCTCCATTCTTACCACCCTCCTTATCCCTAACCCTAAACCTAACCCTAACCCTAGTGCTAACCCCTCCTACCCCCCCATTATATGTCCTCATCCGCTTATCAGCGAGATCATTCATCCTTTAGTTTTTTGAGATTGGCTTATCTCACTTAGCATGATACTCTCCAATTTCATCCATTTGCCTGCAAATGCCATAATTTTATCATTCTTCATGGTGGAGTAATATTCCATTGTATATATATGCCACAGTTTCTTTATCCATTCATCAATGGAAGGGCATCTAGATTGGTTCCACAATCTGGCTATGGTGAATTGAGCAGCTGTATAGAGGAAGAAGAGGGGTGGGAGGGGTGGGGGGGAAGGGAAAATAAAATAACACAATGAATCATACAACATTGCCCTATGTAAATTTATGATTACACAAATGGTATGCCTTTACTCTATGTCCAAATAGAGAAACAACATGTATCCCATTTGTTTAAATAATAAAAAAGAAAAAAGAATGAAAAAAAAAGAAATAGTCTTATTCATCCTTTAGGAACTTCTAATTCCTCAGAAATCCAGACATTAATTTGATAAATTCAGCAGTGCCAAGATCTCTTCGAAGTTAAGGAAAAGTGTAAAAAAAAAAAAAAAACCTGGAGACTCCATAACAAACTATACTAGGATGACTTCTGGTTTATGTGACAAGGATAAAAGTTCTACAAATTGATTTGAGGATGGGATAAAGATAGGTAGACTAAAGAGTACTGGTGGGATATTCCCCAGGGAGGAGAACGAAGTGGGATTTTGATGAGTTCAGAATTGCAAAAGATGGAATCTGAATATTCACGTAATGAAAACTGCTCTCTCTACAGGATCAAAAAAACAATTGTGGTATTTTGATTTCCATTAAAATAAACAAACAAACAAGTAGTGGGGCATGGTGACATATGCCTGTAATCCCAGCAACTTGGGAGGTGACTCAGGAAGATCACAATTTCAAGGAAAGTCTGAGCAAATTAATCAGGCTATAAGCAACTTAGCCAAACTCTGTCTCTAAATAAAAATAGCATAAGGTCTGTGGATGTAGCACAGTGTTTAAGTGCCCCTCAGTTTAATCTCTAGTACCAAAAAAATGAATATAATCACCTCCTGGTATTCCTCATGGTCCACCTGCTACACGCTTGTATTTTTTGTGCTCTTCACAGCTAAGTGGCTCCTATGTATCTTCTCCTTGCACAAAGGTTACCCTTCAACACTTCTTCAGTTTCACTTCCTATCTCCACCTCCCATTCCATCAAAACTGCTTTACCAAGGTCAGATATGGCTTTCCCACTGAAAAAGCAAATGATAATTATCTTTTTTCAACTTAATGCCTCAAGAGCATTAGATGGCATTGATCTAATCCTTAAGTTCACAAAATGACTGACACAGCACTATACACCAAAAGAATTAGAAAATGAGAGCAAAATCACACATGTAATTTACATTAGTGTAATAATGATAACACTTAAATATATGATGCATCCATGCATTTATGGGCATTTTAGATGGAAAGTTAAACTATTACAATGGATAGTTCAAAACAACAGTCACCAAAATCATGGCATTTTTCATCTTATTATTATTATAACAAAACCTAAGCCTCTGTCTTTCCTTTGATCCTGTTGTTTTCTCAAATGTGCCCAGATTATTACAGTAAAAGTCAGAATTCCCATCTTAGATAAAATGTCAGGATCCTCACAAGGCACTACACAGAGGCTCATTTCCCTGGGATCTTACTGCATATATAATCACCTCCTGGTAATCCTCGTGGTCCACCTGCTACAGGCTTGTATTTTTTGTGCTCTTCACAGCTAAGTGGCTCCTATGTATCTTCTCCGTGCACAAAGGTTACCAAATGCTCAATGCACTGTAACCATGCTGAAATCCTTGAAGATCTTTCAGTGTACCAGGAAATGTTCTTCTTTAGGTAAATAAGCATCTCTCTCTTATATCTTGTGTTCAAATGTCACCTCAGTGAAGCCCTCCAAATGTAACCTTTTCAAAGCAAATCCCTGACTCTCTCTCTCTCTCTCTCTCTCTCTCTCTCTCTCTAAAGCATCCATTGCTTTATCTATTCATCTGTGTAAGGCAATCTCTGTTGGCTCCTTTGTTTAATAATCTTGAATGGAGCATGCATTCTACCCTCCTGTATAACTCACTAGAACAAAATTTAAAATACCAAAGGTAAAAGAAAGAGTCAATTCCTAATGAATTATTCTTATATACCTTATTGTTTCTCCCCTACCAATAGAATGTATGTCCTACAACGGCAGGAATTTTTGTTGGTTCCCTAGGCATCAACTTAAACACTGCCTAGCCAAGGCAGGTACACAATTTAATACTGGCTTAATGAATACAAGAAACTAGAGGTTTTTGAAAATTGTTCTGAAAAGTATTCTAAATTAATCACCTGAAAATTATTATGACTGTTTATTTGAACTAGAATCATTGGCAATGGGGCCAAAAGCATTCAGGAGAAAATATCCCCATCCCATTTCCTCTGTTGTATGGCCTTTTTTTTCTTAGCCAAGTACTTTCAAGGGTCAATGTTATACACCCATCAATACCTCCTTCCCTGTTACAGCCAAGTAATATTCTACTGTTCATCAAATGACAGCTAATTGGGTGGTTGCCACTTTTTGCTCTTCTACATAATTCTGCTGTGGACACTTGGTGTACGTTTTGTGTGCACATGTGCTATTGTTCCCTTTTTCCTTTTGTCAGTGTCATGGATTGAACCCAGGGCCTTATGCACTTTGGGCACTCTAGCATTGACTTACCTCTCCCACTCCATGGACATATGATTTCCTTCACTTGGATATATACCTAGTAGTGAAATAGCTAGGTCATGGGGGAATGGAATATTACCATTCTAAGGATCTGTCAAATTGTTTCTAAAGCAGTTATTTTAAATTCCCACCAGCAATGTATGAGATTCAATCTTGCTTTTTTCATTTTTATTTTTGCGGTACATGGAGTGGAACTCAGGAGTGATCCACCTCTAAGCTACATCCACAGCCTTCTTTCTTTTATCATAAGAAGGAGTTTTGAAAAGTTCCCCAGGTTTCCTTGAAGCTTGCAATCCTCCTACCTCAGCTTCCCAAGTACCTGGGATTACAGGTGTGCACCACTGAGCCTCGCCAACAATTTCAATTTTCCCACATTCTCACCAGCACTGGTTATTGTCTGACATAAGGTCTAAAGTGGTGTTCTCTGGTTTTGGTTTATATTTTCTGAATGACTGATGATGAGGGGCCAAAGCAGAGATAGGACAAGGGGTGAACTTCTTTACCTCACCTGCTAGAGTATTTACTTGTTTAAAGTCTACTCTTTCTCAGTGTTGTGATCTTGCTTTCCTCTTTTCTGAACCTTGGAGGTCAGAGGCTGAAGTTCTAAGTTGATAACATGACTTCCACATCCAGGATACTTGAATGTGTAGGAAAATGTACCTCAAGTATGTAGGAAAAGTATCTATGGATGGAGGTGGGGATAATGGTAGAAGCTTGCCTGGCATGTGTCATGTCAGGCCCTGGGTTCTGTACCCTGCAATACATATAAATATATAAAATAAAAGATCCATTGACAACTAAAAAAATATTTTAAAACAAATGTATCAAACTATAGTACATCAACTATGTACAAAGGCGGGAATATTCCTACTCATACTCCAAACAAGAAACCATACCACTAACTAATAAAAATCTACACACTGGCCCACACGTTCAGCTCTATACCTCAGAAGCAATGTGATTTGTAGATTCAAAGTAAGGGTAGAAATTAGGTTTTATCAAATAATTCTAAATTTTTGACCAATAAACATCTAAAGTTAATAGCTTCAAGGAATGGTTTTACACTATAGCACATCTCAGAAGACATAATTACATTTTGACTATTAAGCTATTTTATTGTTTTTTAAAAATAATTTAATAATAAAGTAATTCGGACTGGGATTAAAATATTTTGATGATGTTGCATACTGCCCCCTTTTCCTTTTTCCCAACAGAGTGGGAATTATTAGGAGGATATTTATCCTGAATAATACATTTTCTCCTAAAAGTTATAGTAAAACTGAAAGAGATCCAAAAAGCAGGGAAAAATCACCAAAGGTGGACAACATACATAAATGCACTGAATCAAGCAAAGGTCAAGACACTGAAGCTTCTTTAGAAGCAAATAAAGAGAAACTAGAATCAGTAAGCATACAATTTAGCAGAGAACTTAGAAGAAAAAAACTTATTTAAGTGCAGTTGTACTGACAAGGGACTCACCAGCATTAATCTACTCCAAGGATCTCAAGATAACAGAAAACCTACTTTAGTACTTGATGCTAATTTTGTGTAAAGTCAGGATGAGTATTTACAGATATTCCTTCTACTGTTAAAGCCATTCAGTTAATTATTAATTACTGGCATTAGATCTGCAAGCTTCAGACTTTTTCTTATATACATAGGAATGAACTGCTTCATGACTAAATGTAAGTGGGATATTTTGTAAACTAATGTTTTCAGAGTTCCTTCCATATTAGTACATTTATGTGCCTCAATTAAAAACTATATTACAGTAATAAAAATACCATTCCTTTACTGTTTAACATTTAATGTAGTTTTAGTGTTCTTTACCATGATGCAGAGTATATCTTTTTACTAAATTATGGTATACATAAGTAATAATTCCTTAATATTATAATATACTATAATATTCCATAATATTATAAATTATGGTATACATAAGTAATAATTCCTTAGGAGTGAATATGGAAAAGAGTAATGTTAAGAAAAAAGTAATAATAAAAATAATTTAAAAATTTATAATATGGTGTCATATGACACCAGTGTTGGCACGTTGATCTTGATTCCTCCAGAACTGTAAGATATTAATTCCTGTTCTCAATCTACTACTCACAATAGAGTATAAATGACCAATATTGAAATATATTGTTACACAAGCACAGATTGTGGCATTTATTTGATCCTGCTCAAAGTTTTCAAATGTGATAATCTTTTTAAATATGAAAAAAAAATCATGAACTTTTTCTCTTATCTGCTTCTCTTTCCCTGTGATCCAAGTTTATTTATTTTCCTCCTTCCATTAACATTGGGCTTATTCTGTTTTTTTATTGTCTGTTTTCATGTTTCTTTTCTTGTTGGTTTTGTTTGTTTGTTGAGTTCCTGAAAGTGTATGTGAGTCAGACTTCCATTTCTATAATAATAATCTGACATAACTCATAAGGAAAGAAGGTTTATTTTAACTCAGTTTTGGAGTTTCTTGCCATGATTGACCATGTTACTTTAACCTGTGGTGAGAAAGGAATTCATGATGGAAGTGCATGCAGGAGCAAAACTGCTCACCTCATAACTGGGAGTGAAAGAAAGAATAGGCAGTGGCTGGAGTCCCACCATACTCCTTATTCAAAGTCACCCCCCACTAAGGCACACTCATTACAAGTCCCCACATTCCTCAGTAGTATCAATCTGGTAACCCTGCCTTTACCATATGGACTTTGGGAAAACACCAGGTATCTAAATTACATCAAGGTCTAAAGTTAGGCTGATTATTTAAGATCTTTCTTCTTTTGAAGTACAGGTATTAGTCACTATAAGCTTCCATTTTTGTACCCCTTTTGCTTTAGCCAATAAGACTGGGTATGTTCTTTTTCAATTTTGTCCCCCTGATGGTATTTTCTAATTTCCCCTTTGATTTCTTTTTGATTCATTGCTTGTTCAACTGTGTGATTTTATTTTCGCCTATTGGAAAAATTACGAGTTGTCCTTCTACCATTTCCTTCAAGTTTAATTGAATTATAATGGAACATACATTCTTGGTGTGATTTCAATCTTCTAAGTTTATTCTTACTCAGTGACTGATTAGATATATAGATATATCTGTCCTACAGAGTGTTCCATGTGCACTTGGGAAGACTGTATTCAACTGTTGATGGTTGGAAAGTGCCACGTATATTTCTTAGGTCCATTTAATCTGCATTGTCATTCTAGTCCTCTGTATCTTTAATGATCTTCTGTCTCTATGTTATCTCCCTATTGAAAGTGGAGTATTAAAGTCCAAGTAAATAAAATTACTAATGTGTTACTATTTATTCCTTCAGTTCCTTCAATGGTTTATGTATCTGATGCTCTGTTATTGAGTGCATGCACATTGATATATTTTTTCATGTGCCCAATTAATTGACCCATTTATCATTATATAATGTCCTTCTGTGACTCTTTTTACAGTTGCTAATTAGAATTCTGTTTTACCAGATGTACCTGTCACCACTGTGCTTGCTTATGGTTACTTGTCCATGAAATATATTCCCATCCTTACATTCTGTGAGTCCTTAATTATAAATTGAATTTCCTGTAGATATTATTTTGAGGAATCTTGTTTTCCTTATTTTTTATCCAGTCATCCACTCTAAGTATTTGGATTAAGATGTTTAATCACTTCCACTTAGTGTAATTATGGATAGGGTTGTATTTACTAATACTCCATGACATTAAACCAAGAAAAGCAGAGCTCCTCTGTGAGTGGGTGGAATGGATAAAACGTTGGATGGTCTTTGCTGTAATTTAATAGTGTACACTCAAAGAAATTGGAAACTCAGTCAATCAAATATATTAGGGAAGGAATTCCCAGTGTCACAGCTATGGAAGCTACAGCAGCAACCATTGGCACAAGCCAGAATAGTTACTCCATGAACAGGGTAAATTGATAAGGGATTCAAAGTAAACTGCATATTGGGGAGGACTGTGGCATGTCTGTGTATGGAGAACTTAGACACCAAAGACACTGCCTGGGCTGCTGTACAATATCTTACGCAGGAAACAAAAAGCTGCATCTCTCCCAACAGTGTGCAGAGGGCAAAGGAAAGGAACCATTTTGCAGTGTGAGCATGGTCCTCACAGCAGCTGAGGAAGCCAATTTCTCACAGAATTGAATAAGGCCCAAAAACTACTCTGGAAAACCATGATGCATGACAGAGTTGGGACTAAGTGACCTGGAACAAAGCAACCAGGCTGTATATTGATTGCTTTACGTGAGGTTATTATTTGTCTCTCCCTTTATTGTGAGGAACATGTGTCTCAAGGTAAAAACTCTACTTCCTCAGATCCACATTGCTGGGTGTGTACACACCCAAACAACATAAAAAATACGAAAAAAAATGTCCCATTCAAATGAAGATTCTCCAATAATAGAAACCCCCAATTCCACAGTGGAAGCTCAATCAGAGAAGGAATTACTAAAAGTGATCTGCCAGGAAAAGGACAACTTAAGGAGTGATATTAGACAGAGATCCCAGGAAACAAAAGATCACTTCAGTAAAGATAGAGATTCTGAAACATAATCAAGCAGTAACCCTTGAAATGATGCAGTCAATAAGTAAGTTAAAAATTCAATGGAAAGCATAACCAACAGACTAGACCAGGTGGAAGACAGATTCTCAGGCAATGAAGACAAAAGTTATCATCTTGAGAAGCAAGTTGACCATGGAGAGAAGATGTTGAGAGACCATGAACAGAATTTCCAAGAAATATGAGATAACTGAAAAGACCAAATTTAATATATAACCAGATAGATGTGGGCATAGAGACAAAAAGTAAAGGAATGCACAAACTTTTCAATGAAATTATATCAGAACACTACTGAAACCTAAAAAATGAAAAGGAAATTTAAATAGAGGAGGCTTGCAGGACACCAAATGTACTAAACTATAGGGGACCCACATCAAGGCTCATTATAATGAGAGTGAGTAATATACGGAATAAGGATAGAATCTTAAAGGCCATGGGAAAATGATCAAATTACGTTTTGTGGGAAACCAATTCTAACTTCAGCTCATATCTCAATCCAGCTCAAATCTTGGAGGTCTTGGAATGATAAATGTCAAGTTCTGAACAAAAAGAAATGGATGGTAAGCAAGAATTTTGTAAACTTTAGATTTGAAGATGAAATAAAAATCTTCCATGATTTAAAAAAGTTAAAAGCATTCACAACTAGAAATCCTGCACTATAGAACATTCCCAACAAAATATTCCATGAAGCTGAAATGAAAAAGAAAAAAGTGAAAATCAGCAAAGAACAACACCAAAGGAATTATCAAGGAAAGGAAAAATTAAGTTAAATTAAAAGCAAGAAATAAACCAAAAGGAACAGAAATACAAGTTGTATCTCAATAATAACCTTGAATGTTAATGGCTTAAACTCATCAATCAAAAGACATTGAATGACACATTGGATGAAAAAAATAGACCCAAGAATGTACTGTCTCCAAGCGACTCACTTCATAGGCAAATACATCCACAGACTGAAGGTAAGATCATGGGAAAAATATGTATCATTCAAATGGATGTGTAAAGGAACAGGGGTTTCTATCCTCATATCAGAGAGAGTGAAATTTAAGTAAAAGTCAATCAAAAGGGACAAAAAAGGACATTCCATACTGCATAAGGGATCATTTATCTATATCAAAAAAATATGTCAGTTTCTAGTATCAAATAGATGACAAGCAAGAACCTTGGGTGGATTTAACATACCCCTCGCATTACTGGACAAATCTTCCAAACAAATGCTAAATGAAGTGCTGCATCTATTTCCTGCCACTCTGACACTTGACAAGGTCTGTTGGAGTAGAAGATATAACACTTGACATGGTTTATTGATCATCCTGCCTCTTGGGGTCCATAGGCATGGCATGTCTCCATGTGTAGTTGCTTTTTACTATTAATAATCAATATATTATTAGAAACTTATTGGAAAAGACATTGGAAAGATTTTACTGTATAGGGACAAAAAATAGTGCATAATAAAAATTTAGCAGTAATACATAGATAAAATATATATAAATAAACAATTGTGGCTGTGCTTGAGTTTAAAGGAGCCTGTGATTGCTTTAATATAATAATAGATGGACAAGAGGCATTCCTCTGAGCTTAGATGTGGTGTTTAGCCTTCGTTGCTTTCCTAGTTTTAATACTTGCTTCTAGAGACACTTTACATAATAAAAACATTTAGGTTAGTCATAAATATAATTATTGCTTTTCCTATATTTAGTCTAATTCTTTGAGAATCAGAATAAGATTGTAACTGCCATTATATGAATGAGAATAGACTAAATATTAACTATAATTTCATTTCTTTGCCCCTTAATAATAGTAAAAGTTTCTCACTGTTAAACACTGGAGTTCATGGTGAGGGTGTTTTCTCAGAAAATCTAGTAATGTGTTTGTACAAAAGTTTAAAGGCTAGCAGATCATCCTGCCCTCAGTTTAGCTGGGAGACTAGGTTGTTTTAATCTAGCTGGGAAAAAAGATTGTTTTGGTCTGGACTGTCATACAGAAAGAATGTGTACTGGGTGGATTTAACATACCCCTCTCATTACTGGACAGATCTTACAAACAAATGCTAAATGCAGAAAGTACAGAACTAAATAATACAATCAATAATTTAGAGTTAACAGACACACATAGACTATTTTATCCATCAATGAGAAAATACACTTTCTTCTTGGCATCACAGGGATCCTTCTCTAAAATAAAACACATCTTATGCTACATAGCAACTCAGTAAAAACAAAAAGAAAGGAGATATTCCCCTGAAATCTATCAGATCATACTGAAGTTAATTTAGATATGAATGATAAAATAAAAATAGAATCTACACTAACACCAGGAGGCAACATGATACACTAAATCTAGGATGATTTTGATTTAAGTAACAAGGGTAAAAGTTCCAGAAATTGATTTGATGATGGTATAAAGACAAGCAGATTTAAGAGTACTGGTAGGATGTTCTCCAGGGAGGGGAATGATGTGTGATTAAGATGAGTTCAGAATTGCAGAAGATTGAATCTGAATATCCACAGGACCAACTTTTCTCTCTCTACAGGACCAGTAAAAAAAATGTGTTCTTTTCATTTCCCCTAAGGAAACAGCAATACAAGTAGCAGGGCATGGTGGCACATGCCTGTAATCCCACCAATTTAGGAGGTGAGGCAGGAAGATCACAAGTTCAAAGTCAGCCTCAGCAATTTGGTGAGGCTCTAAATAACTTAGACAGATCCCATCTCTAAATAAACAACAAAAAGTCTGGCGATGTAGCTCAGTGGTTAAGGGCCCCTAGGTTTAATCCCGAGTACCAAAATAAATAAATAAAATCACCTCCTGGAATCCCTCATGGTTTACCTGCTATAGGTGTGTATTTTATTGTGGTCTTCACAGCAAAGTGGCTTTTATGTATCTTCTACTTGCACAAACTACTATACACTTCTTCAGTTTCACTTCCTGACTCCACCACCCACTCCTTCAAAACTGCTTTGACAAGGGTCAGATGTGGCTGTCCTACTGACAAATCAAATGGCCAATTTCTGTTCTCAGTTCCTCAAGAGCATTTGATGGAGTCGATCTACTCCTTAAGTCCACAAATCACTGACTTAGCAGTATACAGCATAAGAACTAGAAAGTGAGAGCATAATATGACATGTAATTTATGTTAGTGTAATAAAGAGAACACTTCAATGAATAATGCAACCATGCATTTATGGGCATTCTAGATGGAAAAGTAAACTATTACAATGCATAGTTCAAAACCACAGTCACCAAAGAAATGGCATTTTCATCTTATTATTATTATACCAAAACCTAAAGCCTTTGCTTTTACTTTGATCCTGATGCCTTCTCAAAGATGCCAAGATTTAAAAACAAACTGGTCAAGGACACTGGCAGAGAAGAGAGTGAAACTACCTTTAAGACCAAGTCACCCATTATTTCCGTCATTGCACAGCATTTATGCTCACATTTTTTCTCACCTTGAACTCCACATAAAAATTAAAACACAATTCCATTTATATTAGAACACTCAAAATGAAATACTTAGTATAAACCTAACAAAGTCTATATAAGGTATACAATAGAAAAAAAAATCTGATCAACAAAATCAAACAAGATCTAAATAAATGGGGAGATGTTCCATCTTCATGGAGAGGAAGACTCAATCTTTTCAAGATCTTAGTTATTCTCAATTTACCTTATAGAATCATCGTAATCCCAAAGAAGTTTTTACTGAGTTATATTGTGGATATTGAGAAAGTGATTCTAAAGTCTGTATGAAAACACAAAATACTCATAATAAACATTGCAACATTGAGAAGAACAAATTTGGAAGACAGATATCATCTGACCTCAAGAATTACTATCCATCCACATCATCAAGAGAGCAGGAAAAGATAATATAAAGACAAATCATAGACTGGGTGACATTGTTTTCAAATGACACAAGTTTGACCCAAAATATACAACAAATTTGTAAAAATCACAATAAGAAAACTGTCTTCTTCTTTTCTAGTTCTCCTATTAGATTTTAAAATATACTGTATTTCTTTTAAATTGTCACACTCAAAGGCGAAGTCCTACCCTGGACACTGACTGGCTTTTCATGTCCCTTATTCTACTTTCTCCTTCCTCCATCTTTATTCATCAGCCTCGTCCCCTCATCCTTTCATAACAGGATGAGTCTCCCCCCAACCTCAAGATCTTTAACTACCAAGATGCAACCACATCAGTGTTCATAGCTGCTCAATTCACAATAGCTAGAGTGTGCAACCAACCCAGATGCCCTTCAGTTGATGAATGGATAAAGAAACTGTGATACATATACACAGTGGAATATTATTTAGGTATAAAGAAGAATAAAATGTAGGCATTAGCTGGTAAATGGATGGAGTTGAAGAATATCATGCTAAGTGATATAAGACAAGCCCAAATATACAAAGCCCAAATGTTTTCTCTGACAGGTGGATGATGATACATAATGGGGTGGGGGAATGGTGGGGAGGCAAGAGAAGTATGGAGGAACTTTGAATAGTGAAGAGGAAAATGGGGCAGAAAGGGGTGGGGGAAGGATAGACAGTAGACTGAGATAGACATTATAACCCTGGATCTTGGTATGATTTACAGGAATGTTGTGAATCTAAACAGTGTACAACCATAGAAATGAAAAGTTGTACTCCAGTTGTGTACAATGAGTCAAATGCAGTGTGTAAAAATTAAAATAAAAATAAAATGCAGGCTGCAGGCTAGCCTGTCCCCCCACTCAAAAAAGTGCTTTAAATAAGCCAACCCCACAGAACCAAATATCACATGTTATCTCTGATAAGTGGATGTGGATACACAGCAGGGGAAGGGCAGTTTAAGGGAAGAATGGAGGAACGTTGGACTGTGAAGAAGGAGATGAGGGGAGGGGGGTGGGTGTGGAAGGGAAAGGTGGTGGAATGAGACAAACATCATTACCCTATATCATGTGAGATTACAAGAATGGTGTGACCCTGCATCAACCAGAGAAAGGAAAATTTGTACTCCATTTGTGTACAATGAATTGAAATACATAAATAATTTTTTTTAAAAATGAAGAAACTACTATACTTCCAAGAGCAGTGGCACACCTCTTTACCCTCAGTAACTTGGGAGGCTCAGGTATGAGGATCACAAGTTCAAGGACAGCCTTAACAATTTAGCAAGGTCATCTATAACTTAGTGAGACCCTACCTCAAAACTAAATATCATAAGGAATGGGGATGTAGCTTCAGTGTAAAGCACCCCTGGGTTCAATCCCTACTAAAGAAAAAATAAACTAATTAATAGCAGAATATTTTTCAAAAGTTAAAAAACTGTTAACTTTATACACATAATTTTTGATTAGATGTGTATAAAATATATAAAATATTGGATGGACAGAAGGTATAAAAAGGCTCAAAGGAATGATAATAACTTTTTGAGAAATGAGCACTAAATTTGAATTCCCTCCTCTCCACACATGGAACCCTATCAGGCATGAGTAGAATCCAACAGCACTGAATCACCCACACCAGCCTCTCTCCATGGCTCCTCTCCTCGGACTCCTGCTCTAATTCTGTGCCTCCAAAGCACTCATACTGCACAGGACCAAAATCAAGTGGCATCTTCTTCTTGCCCCATCTTCTACCCAACTTCCTGGTGCCTCGGATTCTTCCTCTTATCTTGGGAGAATCAGGGCATCAGGATTGTCTCTGTTCCTTTTCTTATATCAGAAATGATGATTCTTTTGTTTCTTCGTTCTTTCTTTTTTTTTTTATTGTAAACAAATGGGATACATGTTGTTTCTCTGTTTGTACATGGCACAAAGGCATACCATTTGTGTAATCATAAATTTACATAGAGTAATGTTGTTTGATTCATTCTGTTATTTTTTCCCTTCCCCCCACCCCTCCAACCCCTCTTTACCCTCTATACAGTACTTCCTTCCTCCATACTTGCCCCCTAACCCTAACTCTAACCCTAACACTAACCCTTCCCTCCCCCCCATTATGTGTCATCCTCCACTTATTAGCGATATCATTCGTCCTTTGGCTTTTTGAGATTGGCTTATCTCACTTAGCATGATATTCTCCAGTTTCATCCATTTGCCTGCAAATGCCATAATTTTATCATTCTTTACGGCTGAGTAATATTCCATTGTATATATATACCACAGTTTCTTTATGCACTCATCAATTGAAGGGCATCTAGGTTGGTTCCACAGTCTGGCTATTGTGAATTGAGCAGCTATGAACATTGATGTGGCTGTATGTCTGTAGTATGTTGATTTTAAGTCCTTTGGGTATAGGCCAAGGAGTGGGATAGCTGGGTCAAATGGAGGGTCCATTCCAAGTTTTCTAAGGAATCTCCACACTGCTTTCCAGAGTGGCTGCACTAATTTGCAGTCCCACCAGCAATGTATGAGTGTACCTTTCTCCCCACATCCTCGCCAACACCTGTTGTTGCTCGTATTCTTGATAATCGCCATTCTAATTGGGGTGAGATGGAATCTTAGGGTGGTTTTGATTTGCATTTCTCTTATTACTAGAGATGGTGAACATTTTTCCATATGTTTGTTGATTGCTTGTAGATCTTCTTCTGTGAAGTGTCTATTCATTTCCTTAGCCCATTTGTCGACTGGATTATTTGAATTCTTGGAGTAGAGTTTTTTGAGTTCTTTATAGATTCTGGAGATTAGTGCTCTATCTGAAGTATGATTGGCAAAGATATTCTCCCACTCTGTAGGCTCTTTCTTCGCATTGCTGATAGTTTCCTTTGCTGAGAGAAAGCTTTTTAGTTTGAATCTATCCCAGTGGTTGATTCTAGCTTTTATTTCTTGTGCTATGGGAGTCCTATTAAGGAAGTCTGATCCTAGACCAACAAGGTGAAGATTTGAACCTACTTTTTCTTCTATAATCTGCAGGGTATCTGGTCTGATTCCAAGGTCCTTAATCCATTTTGAGTTTAGTTTCCTGCATGGTGAGAAATATGGGTTTAGTTTCATTCTGTTGCATATGGATTTCCAGTTCTCCCAGCACCATTTGTTGAAGAGGCTATCTTTTCTCCATTGCATATTTTTGGCACCTTTGTCTAGTATGAGAAAATTGTATTTATTTGGGTTTGTGTCCGTGTCCTCTATTCTGTACCATTGATCTACCTTTTTATTTTGGTACCAATACCATGCTGTTTTTGTTACTATTGTTTTGTAGTAGAGTTGAAGATCTGGTATTGAAATACCCCCTGTTTCACTCTTCCTGCTAAGGATTGCTTTAGCTATTCTGGGTTTCTTATTCTTCCAGATGAATTTCATAATTGCTTGCTCTATTTCTGTAAGGTACGTCATTGGGATTTTAATTGGAATTGCATTGAATTTGTGTAGCACTTTAGGTAATATGGCCATTTTGACAATATTAATTCTGCCTATCCAAGAACATGGGAGATCTTTCCATCTTCTAATGTTTTCTTTAATTTCTTTCTTTAGTGTTGTATAGTTCTCATTGTAGAGGTCTTTCACCTCTTTTGTGAGATTGATTCCCAAGTATTTTATTTTTTTCGAGGCTATTTTGAATGGGGTAGTTTTCCTAATTTCTCTTTCTGAAGATTCATCACTTATGTATAAAAATGCGTTGGATTTATGGGCATTGATCTTGTAACCTGCTACTTTACTGAATTCACTTATGAGTTCTAAGAGTTTTCTGGTGGAATTTCCAGGTTCCTCTAAATATATAATCATGTCATCAGCGAACAGGGATAGTTTGAGTTCTTCTTTTCCAATTCGTATCCCTTTAATTTCTTTGGTTTGTCTAATTGCTCTGGCCAGAGTCTCGAGAACGATGTTGAATAGAAGTGGTGAAAGAGGGCATCCCTGCCTTGTTCCAGTTTTCAGGGGGAATGCTTTCAGTTTTTCACCATTTAGAATGATATTAGCCATGGGCTTAGCATAAATGGCCTTTACAATGTTAAGGAATGTTCCCACTATCCCTATTTTTTCTAGTGTTTTGAGCACGAAGGGGTGTTGTATTTTATCAAATGCTTTTTCTGCATCTATTGAAATAATCATGTGATTCTTGACTTTAAGTCTATTAATATGGTGAATTACATTTATTGATTTCCTGATGTTGAACCAACCTTGCATCCCTGGGATGAATCCCACTTGATCATGGTGCACTATCTTTTTAATATGTTTTTGTATGCGATTTGCTAAAATTTTGTTGAGAATTTTTGCGTCGATGTTCATTAAGGATATTGGTCTGAAATTTTCTTTCCTTGATGAGTCTCTGTCTGGTTTAGGTATCAGGGTGATATTGGCTTCATAGAATGAGTTTGGGAGGGTTCCCTCCTCTTCTATTTTATGGAATACTTTGAGAAGTATTGGAATGAGCTCTTCTTTAAAGGTTTTGTAGAACTCGGCTGAGAACCCATCTGGTCCCGGACTTTTCTTTGTTGGTAGGCTTTTGATGACTTCTTCTATTTCAGTACTTGAAATTGGTCTACTTAAATTGTTTATGTCCTCCTCGTTCAGTTTAGGCAATTCATATGTCTCTAGAAACCTGTTATTTTCTTCGAAATTTTCTATTTTGTTGGAGTATAGATTTTCAAAATAGCTTCTAATTATGTTTTGTATTTCCATCCTGTCTGTTGTGATATTTCCTTGTTCATTCCGAATTTTACTGATTTGGGTTTTCTCTCGTCTTCTCTTTGTTAGTGTGGCTAAAGGTTTATCAATTTTGTTTATTTTTTCGAAGAACCAACTATTTATTTTGTCAATTTTTTGTATTGTTTCTTTTGTTTCAATTTCATTGATATCAGCTCTGAGTTTAACTATTTCCTGTCTTCTACTACTTTTGGTGCTGTTCTGTTCTTCTTCTTCTAGGGCTTTGAGCTGTAGTGTTAGGTCGTTTATTTGTTGAGTTTTACTTCTTTTATTAAATGTGCTCCATGAAATAAATTTCCCTCTAAGTACTGCTTTCATAGTGTCCCAGAGATTTTGATATGATGTTTCTTTGTTCTCATTTACCTCTAAGAATTTTTTAATTTCCTTCCTAATATCTTCTGTTATCCATTCATCATATAATAGCATATTGTTTAATCTCCAGATGTTGGAATAGTTTCTGTGTTTTACTCTTTCATTTATTTCTAACTTCAATCCATTATGATCTGTTAGAATACATGCTAGTGTCTCTATCTTCTTGTATTTGCTAACATTAGCTTTGTGACATAATATATGGTCTATTTTAGAGAAGGATTCATGTGCTGCTGAGAAGAAAGTGTATTCGCTCTTAGTTGGATGGTATATTCTATAAATGTCCGTTATGTCTAAATTATTGATTGTGTTATTGAGATCTATGGTTTCTTTGTTCAATTTTTGTCTGGAAGATCTGTCCAGTGGTGAGAGAGGCGTGTTAAAATCACCTAGTATTATTGTGTTATGGTCTATTTGGTTTCTGAAATTGAGAAGGATTTGTTTGACATACATGGATGAGCCACTGTTTGGGGCATAGATGTTTATGATTGTTATATCTTGCTGATTTATGCTTCCCTTAAGCAGTATGAAATGACCTTCTTTATCCCTTCTGACTAACTTTGGCTTGAAGTCCACATTATCAGAAATGAGGATGGATACTCCAGCTCTTTTGCTCAGTCCATGCACATGGTATGTTTTTCCCCATCCTTTCACCTTTAGTCTATGAGGCGAGTCTCTTGCAGGCAACATATTGTTGGATCTTTCTTTTTAATCCATTCTGCCAGTCTATGTCTTTTGATTGATGAATTCAGGCCAATAACATTCAGGGTTATTATAGAGAAATGATTTGGTTTCCCGGTCATTTGGTTCATTTTTGAAATTTTGTTTATTTATTTGTTTGACACAACTTGTTTCCTCCTTTATTTGACAATTCCTTTAGGATAATTCCTCCCTTTGCTGATTTGCTTCTTTGTTTTTCATCTCTTCCTCATGGAATATTTTTCTGAGAATGTTCTGTAATGCTGGCTTTCTTTTTGTGAATTCTTTTAGCTTTTGTTTATCATGGAAGGATTTTATTTCATCGTCAAATTTGAAGGGAAGTTTTGCTGGGTATAAGATTCTTGGTTGGCATCCATTTTCTTTCAGGGCTTGAAAAATGTTGTTCCAGGCCCTTCTAGCTTTTAGGGTCTGGATTGAAAAATCTGCTGATATCCGTATTGGTTTTCCCCAGAATGTAATTTGGTTCTTTTCTCTCACAGCCTTTAAAATTCTGTCTTTATTTTGTATGTTAGGTATTTTCATTATAATGTGCCTTGGTGTGGTCTGTTGTAATTTTGTGTATTTGGAGTCCTATAAGCCTCTTGAACTTGATTTTCCATTTCATTCTTCAGATTTGGGAAATTTTCTGATATTATTTCATTGAATAGATTGTTCATTCGTTTGGCTTGTTGCTCTAGGCCTTCCTCAATCCCAATAATTCTTAAATTTGGCCTTTTCATGATATTCCATAGTTCTTGTAGATTCTGTTCATGATTTCTTACCATCTTCTCTGTTTGTTCAACTTTGTTTTCAAGGTTAAATATTTCGTCTTCAATGTCTGAGGTTCTGTCTTCCAGGTGTTCTATCCTATTGGATATGCTTTCTATGGAGTTCTTAATTTGGTTTATTGTTTCCTTCATGTCAAGGATTTCTGTTTGTTTTTTTTTTCAATATCTCTAACTCTTTATTGAAATGATCTTTTGCTTCCTGTATTTGCTCTTTTAACTGTCGATTGGTGCGATCATTCAATGCTTGCATTTGCTCTTTCATCTCATCGTTTGCTTCTCTGATCATTTTAATTATGTACATTCTGAACTCCTTTTCTGTCATTTCTTCTACCATGCTGTCATTGGGTTTTATTGATGTAACATCTAGATTTGTTTGCAGCATTTACTTTCCTTGTTTTCTCATATTGTTCAGGTTTCAGTGGACCGCTGATATATTGCAGATTTCCTCTATTGACTTACAATGTCCCTGAAGATTTCTATATATATCCCCCCTTAGCCTTCAGTAGGCTGAAGTCTTGGAGGAAGTTGATAATGTGGTGCTCCACAAGGAAGCTGCCTCTCTAGGAGTGGTGGCCTTCAGGTGGGGTATAATCCCTGCTAGTGGGCAGAGTTGCCTCCACTTGTTGACCAATGGTCATCCAAAGGGGACCTAGGCTGCGGGCTGAGGCAAGGCCTGTTTGGGCCTCAGTCTCTGGTTTTACCGTCCTTGTGGGGAAACCTCACCCGGCAGGGAAGTCTCACCTGGTGGGGAGGTCTCGCTGGTCAGTTCCCTCCTACAGGTTCCCCTCAATTTACAGCTACCACCTGGGCTGGGCTGCCTTCCTCTGCAAAGTTCCCAGGGGCCCGGCCCTACCTCCTGGGCCTGGGAGCCTCACCCTTCACAGATGAATCTCCTTAGGCTGCCCCTCCTCAGAGAATCTGCCCGCAGGCCTGGAACCTTCGCTCCACCCTAAGCCTGTCTCTGTGCGGCTCTTCCACCCAAAAGCCTCCTAGATCCTGGGACCCTGCTCTGCACCTAATCGCCTGGCTATGCGGCCCCTCCTCTGAGCAGCCACCTGGGGCCCCAAACAATCGCTCTGAGTCCCAGAGACCCACCACTCGCCTCTTCCTCCAGACAGCCGCCCAGTATTCCGGTGCGGTCACTAGGAGTCCAAGAAACTCACTGCATGCCTCCTCCTCCTACCAACCACCCGTAGCCCTGGGCAATCAATCACTCCGAGTCGAAGTGACCCTCCCCATTCCTCCTCCTTCTCCAGATAACCCCCTGGGTGTTCAGGAGCGGTCGCTCTGAGTGTCTCTGAATCCACGTGACCCGCTGCACGGGTCCTCTGGGCAACCGCCCAGAGCTCTGGTGCGGCCAATCAAGACCAAGCAACCCACCACGCTTCTCCTCCAGGCAGCCCCCCTGTGTTCAGGAGCTGTCACTTTAAGTCCAAACTACTCACCACTCGCCTTCTCCTCTGAGCAGCTGCCTGGAGCGCTAATGCAGTCACTGCGAGTCCAAACGACCCGCCGCGCTCCTCCTCCTCCTCCTCCTACTCCTCTGGGCAGGCCCCGGGGTTCAGAAGTGGTCTGAGTCCAAACAGCTCGCCACACAGCCCCTTCTCTGGCAACCACCTGTAGCTCTGGTGTAGTCACCCCGAATCCAAGTGGCCGCGCACCTCTTCCTCCTCCTCGTCCTCAGGGCAGGCCCCGGGGTTCAGAAGTGGTCTGAGTCCAAACAGCTCGCCACACAGCCCCTTCTCTGGCAACCACCTGTAGCTCTGGTGTAGTCACCCCGAATCCAAGTGGCCGCGCACCTCTTCCTCCTCCTCGTCCTCAGGGCAGGCCCCGGTGTTCAGAAGCAGTCACCCTGAGTCCAAACAGCTCGCCGCGCAGCTTCTCCTCTGGCAACCACCTATAGCTCTGGTGCAGTCACTCCGAACCCAAGCGGCCACGTTCCTCCTCCTCCTCCTCAGGGCAAGCCCCGGTGTTCTGAGTCCACACAGCTCTCCTTACCACTCCTCCCCTGGGCAGCTGCCGGAGCCCCAGTGGTGGCTCCAAGTCCCAGCGCTGTGCCGAGCGGCCTCCTTTACGGCGCTTCCAGTTGTCCACGTTCACTGCTCCAGCTGGGGGAGGGGTGTCTTGCCGGCAGCTCTACTTCACAAAGTTCCCTGCGTTCCGGGACCACCGTCCCATCCGGGATGCCTTCCCAACGGGTGAGAGTCACCCAGCTGCTTTGAGTTGGTCCCAAGTGTCTCAATATCTCCTCTTTTGAATCCTGAGTCTTGGAGCAACATGAAATGCAGCCACCCTCTAGGCCGCCATCTTGAAACCTTTCGTTCTTTCATTTCTTTCCTGTGCTGGGGATTGAAGATCCTAGGACCTTGCACATACTGAAAACATGCTTTAGCACTCAGTTCGAGTCCAGCCAGAAAGAGATTGGGCATCAAAACCGCCTCAGTCAAATGGGGCATGGTGGCACACACCTGTAATCCAAGCAACTTGGGACACTGAGGCAGGGGAATCACAGGTTCAAGGCCAGCCTCAGCAACTTAGTGAGACTCTGTGTCAAAATAAGAACCTGAAGGGCCTGGGGATGTAGCTCAGTGGTAAAGTGCCCCCAGGTTCCATACCCAGTAGCAAAGAAATAAAGCCCAGTCACTGCACTGAGGGTTGAAGCACAGAGCAAACAGCAGAGACAGCCTACTTTCAGTGTAGTGAGTGCATCTGCAACACGAGGAACTGAGCACCATGTGGAGTGGCCAGGAAAGTGAGGAGAGAGGGGATCATGGAAACCATGCAGGCAACCCAGCCCACAGTACCCAGGTTCATGCAGAGAAGTAGTGAGCATTAAGCACTATGACATGCAAGAGAGGAATTTCAGCTACTTCTGGTTGCAGAGGCTGTGTACTGTGCAGAAAGAGCAGTCTGGAGGATGTCTGCTGGCTTTGCCCAATGATGAGAGCACCACCATGAGAGCCAGGGCAGAGTCTGTGCTGATGTGGGCCAGGGAATGAAGGATGGAGCTGGTGAAGACGATCAGTTTCTTCATGGAATAAGTCATAGAGAGTAAAACAGGTGTTGTGGACACCCAGGACATTAAGGGTGGGAGTCACTTGGATTCCAGATGAGACAAAACACTTGCAGATAACCACAGAAGAGAATGGTAGTAATAGAACTGCTTTTGTTAAAAATGTCACTGTTTTCATAAATACATACATACATACATACTATTTGCATTCACACATGATTCTTGAAAAATAAAAACCACAAGGACTTAGGGAGAGAAACTGACAAAAAACGATGAAAGGCTTTTCTGGGGTAGAGAAAGAGGTCTAATATTGATCATGATGGAGAATACACAGGACAGTGTCCATATGTCAAATTCCCTAACTGTGACTAAATCAGGTGAATCTTACACTTTGTACATTATTCCTCTATAAAGAATTTATAAAAAAGTTCTACAATGGCTTCCAGGTTTCCACTTCTTCCCAAGTAAATTCCATGCTTGGATTTCTGGGCCTTTCTAATGATGAACCCACTGGTTCATCCTAATTGCCCATGCCACCCAGTGCTTGAATTAGAGTCCTTTACTTATCCTCCTCTAACAGACTACTTTCAGGCTTCTGTGCCTCTTTGCAAAGGTGTGTCTCTCACAAACAAGGGCCTCCTGGCTTCTGCCTCTCCAAAATCACATGTAGGACACACACAGTGGCATGTCCTATTCTCCAAGCTCACAGTTTCTTCCAGTCTGCTACTCAACTCTCAAGAGCGTTGCTGGATATCTGCGAGTGTTATTCTGATGGCAGGTTTTTAACAACACAGGTGCAAGAAGGATGTACCTCCATAACATGCCTCAAATAACATGCAGCCTAGAACACAGTAGACTCTCCATGCAATGTCCCCAGGATGGAGAATGGACTCAGAGTTCCAGGTGGAGGAGAGATCTGAGCTGCATCCAAAGAGGTGGTGTGGAAGGACTCATGAGCACCATCAGGGCCAAGGGCAGTAGAGAAAGCACAGAAGGTGCCTAGTGACTGGGGAGAAAGATGCCTCTGCAACCGGAGACCCAAGGTGGGTGCAGCCACTACAAAGTTGGGCTAGGGTTAAGGAGCCAAGGCACTGGACAGTTACGTCCTGGCCCCACCTTTGGAACAGACTCCTTTCCTCCTGGTCCCACCTCAGTAAGACCTGCCACCCATCTACCTCCCTGGACTGGACTGTTAGTCCAGTACACCCAGGGTGACCTCTCTCCACCGCACTGTCCTCGTACCTGTCCCTTTTCAATGTTCATTATCACACTCCGTGTCCCTGCTCCATTCTTTACTCCACAGTCCATTCTACCCTGCCTCTCAGCCAGATCTCTCTGTTCTTCAACATGTCCTTCACAGGTCCTACCAAGTGAATGCTCAAGCCCCAACCTGTGTGCCCGCCCTAGGACTGACCATCATCCCTGCTCTTCAAGGGTGGGCACCTGGTAATATGTGGTATGCCATGGCCTTTCTCAGTAAGAAAGGTGTGAGTCACCTCTGCACCAGGAAGAGTACACTGCTCTCCAGCTCGGTTTCCAAATACACACACAGAGAAAGGAGCAGGAGCAGGAAACTCCTGATATTTCTGTGGCCTGTGCAGTTGTTAACTTACCTACAGTGCTGGTAAGACTTCTAGGGGAGAGGAAGCAGGACTGAGGGTCTATCTGGTCTGGATTCCATCACCACCAAATCCAACCAGGCACTCTAGGACCTCTGCCATTGACCCATAACAGGGGATACCACCTCCAGGGAGAACCTGCATTTCCTTAATTAAAGCAGTTAGGACTCCATGGCTGCTCAGGTCACCTGATATCACAAAGATCTCAGAGATAAGACCTGCCTGGTGTCACTTTGATCAGAATATAGAATCATCTGAGACTGTTTTCTCAGATACTGGAAACGAAAGAAAAGAAGAACTTTACCAAGCCGCCTTCTGCATTCGTAAACCCAAGCAGCCTGTGCACAGGAGAGAAGCCACTCAGAACCCAGGAAACCCTCCTACTTGGACACCCAGAGGAGAACAGGCAAAGATGCCCAGAACAGGACAGCAGCCAGGGTAAAATTCTTGCTATGAAGTGTCAGCAAGTCAGGGGATGGGACAGGCACTGCTCCCCTGTCCCTGACTCCACGGGGCCCAGCACACATGTGTGCCTTTTGCATGTCAGCACCTGTGCAAGCATGGCCAGCCTCTCAGGACAGGTGCAGACACAGAGGCCATGGCATATGTAAGGTACCAAGAGTGGACAAGGAGGAGGAGTAATCACTTCCACACAGCAATTACATGAAGATCGGGATTCTGTTGTCTCATAGCTCAGAGGCTTTGGAAAAGAAGTGCTGGGCCTTATTGATGATGACATGGAGAGAAGGCATCCTGAGGCCACAGGTGTGCTGGCCACTGTAAAATGAGCCCCGTCGGAATAAGCCCATGAAGTGCCATTTCTTTCTCTCAGGGTTCTGAGGACTTACAATGATGGAGGATTCCTGGGTTTGAAAAATTCAGGGTAACCAGCATGTACATGATTACCACCAAGAGCAGGCTGTTTGCCAGTGGAAAGCTCCAGTCTCCCTTCTGGGTCAGAAACCTGCATCTGAAACCAAAGCCAGACTCTGTTCTAGTCTGGGCAAACTGGAGTTCCCCAAGAGGTCTGTCTCACCTGTGAGAGTGCTCTCAAAAGTTAAGGACACACCTGAATATCCCGGATATAGACCAAATGTCACCAGCAGTACCAGACACCCACAGTTTCCTTAATGCATCAGCCACTCTAGATCTTGAGCTCCTAACTATATATAGCTTTCTTTTTCCTACTGACCCTCTCTCTCCCCTTCCCTGCCTCTGCACTATGCGTGTCCATTTTTCCCTCAATCCTTTTGAGGGAAACCTGATAGCCTGCACTGGAGACTCATGGATATATGAAATGCAGGTCATTTAAAATGATGACTGCAGCCATATTCATTGAAGCCCATAGGATTTCAAAAAGCCACAGACATCTCATTCATTTTTGGGATGGGGGCATGTAAACACTTGAGTCCGACATGGTGACGCCTGCCTTTCTCAAACAAATGAGTGCCACTGATCTCTCTTCTGGGTTGACACCCTGAGGCCATGACTATGGCAAGTGTAACATCACAGAGGCACTGAAATGTGGGCTCCAGCTGTTTCCAGTGACGTCTGAGAGCAACCTTCCCCCATCCCCACCTACACATATGTTGTAGACTCTGACATGCTGCTCTGACAATGCTGCCAATTTGGAACTTGTGATGATGTGGATGTGGTTTATTCCCCAAGGACTGGAGGCTTGGTCCTCAGTGTGGCAATGTTGAAGTGGTAGGATGTGTAAGAGGTGGAGACTAGTGTGAGGTAATTCAGTCACTGGAGATGAGGCCATAGGAAGGGAGTAATGTACTTCACCTGGGCCTCATTTGTTTCTGTGAGAGTCAGTGTTTATTAAAAAGCAAGACTGGTCTGTACCCAGTTTTGTGGCCATGCAAGCTCTACCTCCTGCATTTCCTGCCACCATGATGCCATTCACAATGTTGTGATGACCCTCACCAAAGTTCAGTCACAGGGGATGACAAATCCTGGAATCTGAGTATGCCACCAAGTTAATGTTCTTCAAATTAAAGTGTAAAGATATGGAATTATAAAAAATATGTTTCATGAATAAGAACTACTCAAGAAAATCAATATGTCCTACTCTTTCTAATATATTATTACTTCCTTGAAAGTTTATAACAGTTTTCAGTTAATCTGTGAAAAAGTAGAACTTTCAGTATATGACAAACTGGGTTGATTTAATAGGCCATAATCGATATCAAAATGTGTAAATACATTCTACTCTCATGATCAACTAATTAAAGTAAGTAAAAAATTAATTAATAAAAAAGTTAAGTCAAAAAAGATGTAAGGCTCACTCTCAGTACTAACACTGACCCAAAGTAAATAGAAGGGGTAAGATAAGTACACGATAGAAATTAAAATTACCACCAAGTACTTCTAACTCAAGACAGGTAAAACTGGATTGTTGGATGTTCAAGACCAGAAAATCAAAGGCCATATATTTTCTCTGATATGTGCATGCTAATTCACAATAAGGTTTAAGGCTCTGGAAGAATAGAACTACATTGGAAAAGGGAGAGGGATGAAGGGAGTGGCAGGGTATGGTGATAGGAATGAATGTAGCATGAATCTGACATTATTACCCTTGAGCATGTATAACTACATAACCCATGTCATCCTATGTGATGTCCATCCAAAATAATGAGAAATTATACTCTAATTATGAATGATATGTCTAAATGCATTATACTCTCATGTATAACAATTTAGAACAAATCAGAAGAAAAACAATGAACTGTGGAAGTCAGAGGCTAGAGGGGGAACTGAGCAAATTTCAATTGTGGTACATGGTTTCTCTTAAATTCTTACACAGCAAAACTACATAAAGATGCTATTTATAATCAGCAGTGAAACTGATTTTAAAGATTTGGAAAATTACTGAGTTGACCCCGTTATAACACAATATAAATGGTATATTGGGGAAGAGAATATTAAGGGTGTGACTAAGCAATGTTTTGATAAAGAGATTAATATGGGAGAGGGAGGCTGTGTTCCTTGTCACTCCACAACGCCGGATTCAAGCAGAGGGTATCTGTTTCTCGATGAGGCAGTTTTTGCTGCTTATCGATCCCCTGCTCTTTACCCCATTTGTCTGCTGTGATCACCTGAAATCTGCCAGCATATCGACGCCTATTTTGAGAGCAGATTGCTCACTGTCAGGCGTCTATCATCCGCCATTTGCCTGCCTCTCACCTGTCCATCGCCTGCCTTACCCCTATCCATCACCCAACGCTCAATGTTCACCTCTCGATCATCAGACACCTGCCAGCAGATTGACCACAGACCGCCAGTGGAGAATCAGCTGCCTGCTGCTGCCTGGAAGTTCACTGTTACAGTACCTGCAGGTTTGATTACATGTGGCTGCCACCATTTTGAGAAAACAGCCAGGCCCTGTAGGACCCCTGGCCGGACTGACTGAGTCCTGTCTCCAGGATCCCTCAGCCCAACTGATCACTCCCTGTCTCTGGGGCCCTCACATCAACTGACTGCTCCGTGCTGCCAGGACCCCCAGACCAACTGACTGTGCCCTATCACCGGGAACCCAGACCAACTGATTGCACCCGGCCTCCTGGATCCCACAACCACACCAAACACACCCGACCTCCAGGATCACTGCCGGACCAATTGCATCCTGTCTCCAGGACCTCCAGCTGACCACATCCACCCCTGAGCTACAAGTCCCCATTTGCCAACACATTTGGAAGCCAGAGCAGCCTTCTTGGATAATCCTGGAAGCCATAGCTCCGATCTTCGGGTGGGGAAAATCCCATCCAGAGACACGCCTGCTGGAGGCTTGAAGCTCATTGTCAGGTACTTCTCATACATCAGGCTACTGAACACTGGGAGGTTTCATTAGTAAATGACTATTATACAGTAGATTTTCTTTTTTCTCCTTTTTTAAAAAAAATATTTGGTTTTATTTCTTTATGTTTCTTGCTTTCTTTTCCTTCTGTTTACCTGTTCCCTCAGAGTCGCTTTCTCCCTTATTTACATGATATTATTGACCCCATAGGAGCTATATGGTCTAGGATTGCATAGTGTCTGATTTGGGTACTGCTAATATTGATCTCCCCTTAAAGAAAGGGCATTGGACAGCTATAAGGCCACTATAAGCCTACTGGGGGAAATCTGCAATACCCCAGATCTGCAGCACTAGAGAGGAAGATACATGAACATTATGAAAAAACAAGGGAAGAAAATGATCCAAACAAATCTAGATTCTATAGGAATAGAATCCAATGACAGTATGTTAGAAGAAATGTCAGAAAAGGACTTCAGATTATACATGATTAAGATGATTCACGAAGCAAAGAATGAGATAAGAGAGCAAATGCAGGCAATGAATGATAATACCAATAAGCTGAAAGAGCACCTGCAGGAAGCAAAAGATCATTTCAACAAAGAGATAGAGATTCTCAAAAAAAAAATAATCCAAATGGAAATCCTTGAAATGAAGGAGACAAAAAACCAAATAAAAAACTCAATGGAAAGCATCACCAACAGACTAGGCCACTTGTAAGACTGAACCTCAGACAATGAAGACAAAATATTTAATCTTGAAAATAAAGTCACCCAAACAGAGAAGATGGTAAGAAATCCTGAACAGAATCTCCAAGAACTATGGGACATCATGAAAAGACCAAATTTAAGAATTATTGGGATTGAGGAAGGTACAGAGATACAAACCAAAGGAATGAACAACCTATTCAATGAAATAATATCAGAAAATTTCCCAAACCTGAAGAATGAAATGGAAAATTAAATACAAGAGGCTTTACAGAACACCAAATGCACAGAATCACAACAGATCCACACCAAGGCACATTATAATGAAAATGCCTAACATTCAAAATGAAGATAGGATTTTGAAGGCCGCAAGAGAAAAGCATCAGATTACATATAGGGGGAGACCAATACGGATAGCAGCAGACTTCTCAACCCAGACTCTAAAAGCTAGAAGGGCCTGGACCAACATATTACAAGCTGTGAAAGAACATGGTTGCCAACTAAGAATCCTATACCCAGAAAAACTAACCTTCAGATTTGAAGATGAAATAAAATCCTTCCATGATAAACAAAAGTTAAAAGAATTTACAAATAGAAAGCCTGCACTACAGAATGTTCTCAACAAAATATTCCATGAGGAGGAAATGAAAACAACAATGTAGGTCAGCAAAGGGAGGAACTACCTTAGAGAAAATCCACTCAAAGGAGAAACCAAGCCAACAAAAACACCAAAATAAGCCAAAATGACTGGGAATACAAATCATTTCTCAGTAATAACCCTGAACGTTAATGGCCTAAGCTCATCAATCAAAAGACATAGACTGGCAGAATGGATTAAACAGAAAGATCCAACGATATGCTGCCTGCAAGAGACTCATCTCATAGAAAAAGGCATCCACAGACTAAAGGTGAAAGGATGGGAAAAAACCTACCACGTACATGGATCCAGTAAAAAAGCGGGGGTTTCCATCCTTATATCAGATAAAGTGGACTTCAAGCCAAAGTTAGTCAGAAGGGATAAAGAAGGACATTTCATACTGCTTAAGGGAACCATAAATCAGGAAGACATAACGATAGTAAATATTTATGCCCCAAACAATGGTGCATCCCTGTACATCAAACAAATCCTTCTCAATTTCAAGAATCACATGGACCACAACACAATAATTCTGGGTGACTTCAATGCACTGCTGTCACCACTAGATAGATCTTCCAAACAAAATCCAACCAAAGAAACCATAGAACTCAATAGCACGATCAATAACCTAGACTTAATAGACACATATAGAATATTCCATCCATCAACGAGCAGATACACTTTCTTCTCAGCAGCATATGGAACCTTCTCGAAAATAGATCATATGTTATGCCACAAAGCAGCCCTTAGGAAATGCAAAAAAATAGAGATACTGCCTTGTGTTCTATCAGATCATAATGGACTGAGAGTAGAAATCAATGACAAAGTAAAAAAAGAAAATTACTCCAACACTTGGAGACTAAATAATATGCTATTGAATGAAACATGGATAACAAAAACATCAGGGAGGAGATTAAAAAATTCTTAGAGGTCAATGAGAATGATGATACAACATATCAAAATCTCTGGGACACTATGAAAGAGGTACTAAGAGGAAAATTCATTGCATGGAGCGCATTCCAGAAAAGAATGAAAAGTCAGCAATTAAATGACCTAGCATTACAGCTCAAAGCCCTAGAAAAAGAAGAACAGAATAACAGCAAAAGTAATAGAAGACTGGAAATAATTAATATCAGAGCTGAAATCAATGAAATTGAAACAAAAGAAACTATTCAAAAAATTGATATAACAAAAAGTTGGTTCTTTGAGAAAGTAAACAAAATAGATAAACCATTAGCCACACTAACAAAGAGAAAGAGAGAGAAGACTCAAATTACTAAAATACATGATGCAAAAGGAAATATCACAACAGATACCACTGAGATACAGAACATAATGAGAAGCTACTTTGAAAATCTGTATTCCAACAAGATAGAAAGTACCGAAGACATTGACAAATTTCTAGAGACACATGGTCCTCCCAAATTGAACCAGGAGGACATACACGATTTAAACAGATCAATATCAAAAAATGAAATAGAAGAATCCATTAAAAATCTACCATCCAAGAAAAGCCCAGGACCAGACGGATTCTCAGCTGAGTTCTACAAGACCTTCAAAGAAGAACTCATTCCAATACTTCTCAAAGTATTCCAGGAAATAGAAAAGGAGGGTACCCTGCCAAACTCATTCTATGAAGCTAATATCACCCTCATACCCAAACCAGGAAAAGATACATCAAGGAAAGAAAATTTTAGACCAATATCCTTGATGAATATAGATGCTAAGATCCTTAAGAAAATGTTGGCAAACCATATCCAAAAACATATTAAGAAAATTGTGCACCACGATCAAGTGGGGTTCATTCCTGGAATGCAAGGATGATTTAACATCCACAAATCAATAAACGTAATCCATCATGTTAATAGACTTAAGGATAAGAATCATATGGTTATTTCAATTGATGCAGAAAAAGTATTTGACAATATACAACACCCCTTCATGCTGAAAACACTAGAAAAAATAGGGATAGTAGGAACATACCTGAACATTGTAAAGACTATTTATGCTAAGCCCATGGCCAACATCATTCTTCATGGAGAAAAACTGAAACCATTCCCTTTAAAAACGGAACAAGACAGGGATGTCCTCTTTCACCACTTCTATTCAACATTGTCCTTGAAATTCTAGCCAGAGCAATTAGGCAGACTAAAGAAATTAAAGGGATATGAATAGGAAAAAAGGAACTTAAGCTGTCACTATTTGCGGATGTCATGATTCTATATTTAGAGGAACCAAAAACTTCCTCCAGAAAACTTCTAGACCTCATCAATGAATTCAGCAAAATAGCAGGATATAAAATCAACACGCATAAATCTACAGCATTTTTATATGCAAACGATGAAACAGCTGAAAGGGAAATGAGGAAAACAACTCCATTTGCAATAGCCTCACAAAAAAAAAAAAAACCTTGGGTATCAATCTAATCAAAGAGGTAAAATATCTCCACAATGAAAACTACAAAACACTGAAGAAGGAAATTAAGGAAGACCTTAGAAGATGGAAAGATCTCCCATGTTCTTGGATAGGCAGAATTAATATTGTCAAAATGGCCATACTACCAAAAGTGCTGTACAGATTCAATGCAATTCCAATTAAAATCCCAATGACGTACCTCACAGAAATAGAGAAAGCAATCATGAAATTCATCTGGAAGAATAAGAAACTCAGAATAGCTAAAGCAATCCTTAGCAGGAAGAATGAAACAGGGGGTATCACAACTATACTATACTACAACTTCAGAACTTCAACTATACTACAAAGCAATAGTAACAAAAATAGCATGGTATTGGCACCAAAATAGACAGGTAGATCAATGGTACAGAATAGAGGACATGGACACAAACCCAAATAAATGCAATTTTCTCATACTAGACAAAGGTGCCAAAAATATGCAATGGAGAAAAGATAGCCTCTTCAACAAATGTTGCTGGGAAAACTGGAAATCCAAATGCAACAGAATGAAACTAAACCCCTATCACTCACCCTGCAAAAACTCAACTCACAATGGATCAAGGACCTTGAAATCAGACCAGAGACCCTGCATCTTATAGAAGAAAAAGTAGGTCCAAATCTTCAACTTGTTGGTGTAGGATCAGACTTCCTTAACAGGACTCCCATAGCACAAGAAACAAAAGCAAGAATCAATGACTGAGACCCATTCAAACTAAAGAGCTTTCTTTCTGCAAAGGAAACTATCAGTAATGCGAAGAAAGAGCCTACAGAGTGGGAGAATATCTTTGCCAATCATACTTCAGATAGAGCACTAATCTCCAGAATCTATAAAGAACTCAAAAAACTCTACTCCAAGAATTCAAATAATCCAGTTGACAAATGGGCCAAAATTTTTAATGTAATAAATGCTGCCAATATTTTTGTCAAAAAAAAAAAAAAAAAAAAAAAAAAAAAAAAGAGATTAATATGGGCAGAAGGAAACCAAAAGCTATTCATCCAGATAATGGGAGAATGACCCTAAAGGCTTTTCTTAGATCTTGAAGGAAGTGAATTCCCCACAGTCCCAGAACATTAAGACATAACAGATTCAAGAAAGGTTCTAGAAGATCCACAAATTCTTGGTGTTCAGGGCCTCACTTATTAGCACTGCTTCAAAATTTTTCTTTCTGTATTCTAATGCAATGCTACTATGCCAGCCCTGCCATAGCCCAAACAGGCTTAGGTGTTATTCAGGACTCTTCTACCAAATCTATAGGTGTCATCCTGAGAAACATGTATTGAACTAAATCTGCAGGCACAAATATGGAAGAGAGGAACAGACATGGATACCCATCCTACATTTTTTAAAATCAGTTTCAAAGAGCTTTGGCACCAAGGCAGAGATTTTCCACAGAAGCTGAGCTGCATAAATATTCCCCACTAGGCTAATGACCATGGGATTTCGGGCTTATAAACACAGAGAGATTCCATTAGGACAATGCTTAGTGGAACCATAGACACAGGTCTTATCCAGAGATCCTAGACCTGTAGAGCCATGTGCTTGTAGCCCCAGCCTGGGAGAGCCCAAGGCACATGATTTCAACCTAGGAAACCTATAATCAGTGCTGCACCCAGCATAGACAAAAGGACAGCAGGTCCTGAAATTTGGAGGAACCCACCCACATTCCAGTGTCTAGAAGGCAGTTTAAGAGTCTAGAAACTTATTCTCAAACTTAAACTTTAATGTGGATTTTCTTGTCAGGGTTTGGATTAATGGATCTGATATTTTCTCTTGCCTTATCTCTCCATTGCAAAGGGAATGTCTATCACATGCCTGTACTACCATTGTGTTTGAGAAGCACATAAATTTTGATTTCATAGTCTCATACCTGGAGGGAAAAGGCCCTCAGAACTTGTCATACATTGAGTTTGATTCACATAAGATGAAGATTATATTACTTGAATTCATACTTCTTATGGTGAAAGGAGTCAAAAGATTTTGGGGTAACTGGAATAAAATGAATGCATTTTATGTAAGGACATGAAAGTTGGGGATAAAGGATGGGATAGTATATAGCTGGAATGATGCTGTTCCCTTAATGATTCCTGGTGTAACTTAATCTCCTATGAATGGTATTTAGAAATGGGGCGAAAACATGCACAATACCAGCTGAAAGTGCTGCAAAAAATGTCAACAGTAATTCAAGAAGATGGAATTAAGTGAAAAATCATCTTCAGTGCAAAGGAAGCAAGTAGGAATTTGAAGATAGAACCCACAGATAGAATGGGAGAAAGTCTTTTCTAGCTATTCCTTTGGAGAGGATAATATAGATAAAGAACGAAAACAACAAAACCCAACATCAAAAAAAAATCATTCAAAAACCAAATAAAAATGTAAATTAAACACACATTTTTCAAAATAAGAAGTACCAACAGCCAACAAATATATGAAAAAATATTCAGTGTCATTATCGATTAGGGATGTGCAAATCAAAACTTCCTGAAATTTTACCTCACACAGTCAGAATGGCAATCAGCAAAAATGCAACTCATAATACATTGTAGACAGAAAATGGAGAAGAAAAGAACACTTTTACACTCTTGGTGGGACTGCAATCTGTACAACCACTATGGAAATCAGTATAGAGATTCCTCAAAAGACTAGGCATGGAACCACCATATGGTCCAGCTGTATATCACTCCTTGGGATTTATCCTCAAGAATTAAAGTCATCACACTATAGGGATAAGTGCATATCCATGTTTTTTTTGCAGCATAATTCATCATACCCAAACAATGAAACCAACCTAGGTGTCCATCAACAGATGAATGCATAGGAAAATATGGTATATACACAATAGAGTTTTATTCAACCATAAGGAAAATTGAGAAACTGAATTTATGTTATTCGCAGTAAGTATGGATGGAATTTGAAGTCAGTATATTAAGCAAAATACACAAACCCAGAAGGTCAAATGTCATGTTTGCATTCACAGAGGAAGCTCGGAAGGAAAATGGCAAAAGTGTAGGGAGGGCTAGAAATCTAATGAAAATCAAAGGGAAATCAGCAGAATAGAGGAAAGAGACCAGGGAGAGGATAGGAGTCAAGGAGGGGAGAGTGATGTGATGTGCAGTGACTTTGTCCAAATTATATTGTTATAGTGTGTGCATGTACAAATATAACAACAAATCCCATCCTTATGCGGATCTGCAAACACCAATCAAAACTAGTGGGGAAATGCAGCACTGTGGCTTCTGGGATGAGCACCCTTTTAAAAGGCTTCAAGGCTGAAGAAAGCATTTTCTTGTTTATCTGCCTTTCACCTCATAAGAACACAGCAAGATACCACTTTGGAAGCAAAAAGCAGCACTCATATGACAGAAGTGTTGGCACCTTGATCTTCATTCTTCCAGAACTGTAAGATATTAATCTCTGTTCTCAATCTACTACTCACTATAGAATATAAATGACTAATTTGAAATATATTGTTATAGAAGCACAGACTGAGACACTTAGTTAATCCAGCTCAAAGTTCTCAAATGTGATTATTTTTAACAGACCAAAACAAAGAATCAATAATTTTTTTATATTATCTGTCCCCCCACCTCCCAGATCTAATTTATTTATTTTCTTCCTTCTGTTAACTTTGTGCTTCTTTTTTTTTTTTCTGTCAGCTTTTGTTTTTTTTTTGTTTGTTTCTTGAGTTCCAGAAGGAGTATGTGAGTCAGATTTCCATTTGTATAATAAGAATCTGAGATAACTCATAATGAAAGAAGGTTTATTTTAACTCAGTTTTGGGGTTTCTTGCAATAATTGACCATGTTACTTTCAACCTGTGGTGAGAAAGGAACTCATGATGGAAGTGCATGCAGGAGAAAAACTGCTCACCTCATAGCTGGGAGGGAAAGACAGAATAGGCAAGGGCTGGAGTCCCACCACCCTCCTCATTCAAAGTCACCCCCCACTAAGACACACCCATTACAGGTTCCCACATCCCCCAGTAGTATCACACTGTGAACCCTGCCTTTACCATGTGGAAAACATGTAGAATCCAAATTACATCAATTTCTAAAGTAGGCTGATTATTTAAGATCTTTCTTCTTCCCAGTAATTAAAGTTACTAATGTGTTACTATTTCTTCCTTCAGTTCTCTCAATGCTTTCTTTATGTATTCTGATGCTCTGATTTTGGGTGCAAATACATGGATAATTTTTTTTTTCCATTTGTCCTATTGATTGTCCCATTTATCATTGTATAATGTCCTTCTTTGACTCTTTTCACAGTTGTTAATTTAAATTCTATTTTATAAAATGTACATGTGATCACCCTGCTTGCTTATTTTTACTCTTTCCATGAAATATTTTCCCAACCTTTCATTCTGTGCGTCCTTCAATATAAATTGACTTTGTTGTAGATATCATGTTGATGAATCTTCTTTCATAATATTTTCCAGTCAATCACTCTATGTATTTGCATTGGGATGTTTAAACCATTTCCCTTAATTTAATTATGGATAGGGTAGTATATACAATTTCCATTGAGCTAATTGTGCTCTATTTGGTTGCAATTTTTTTTTTTTTGCTCTGTCATTTTCTTTCTTGATTTTGCAATGATTTTTTGTAGTGTCATGCGTTGATTCTTCTCTCATTTTCTTTTCTCTTTCTTCTACAGATATTATCATTGTGGTCACCTTGAAACTTTCATTTACCTTCTTTCATTTATAACATTATGTTAAATGGTTATACAATCATTCGTTTTATAATTTCAAGAGTGAGGGTAAAATAAAGACAACTAAAGCAATCAAAACCAGAGAGAATTTTGAATTCACAGTCTCGCTGAATAAATTCCTAAATTTTAAATAAGAAATAGAGGGGTGAGAAAAGCTGTTGGAGTAGAGAGATCACTTCCCTAGATGCTCAGTGGCATTAAACCAAGAAAGGTAGACAGGCTGCTTCTCTGCAAGAGGGTGAATGTGTAAAAATTAGGAGGAGTGTTTGCTGGAATTTAATACTGTATACTCAAAAGAGATTGGAGACTCAGAGATTAAATATAATAGGGAAGGAAATCCCAGTGTCACAGCTATGGAAGCTACAGCAGCAAACATTAGCACAAGCCAGAATACTAACTCTGTGAACACAGTAAATTGATAAGGTATTCAAATAACCTGCATACTGGGGAGGACTGTGGCATGTCTGGATATGCAGGTTTAGAGACCAAAGACACTGCCTGGGCCACTGCACAATATCTTGTGCAGGGAACAAATAGCTCCATCTCACCCAAGTGGTAACAGAGGGCAAAGGAAGGAACCATTTTGCAGCCTGAGCATGGTCCCCACTGAATCTTCAGAAGCCAATTTCTTTTTTTTTATTCATTTTTATTGTAAACAAATGGGATACATCTTGTTTCTCTGTTTGTACATGAAATAGAGGCATACCATTTGTGTAATCATGCATTTACCTAGGGTAATAGTTTTTGATTCATTCTCTTATTACTCCCCCACCTCTCTTACCCCTCTATAGTGTCCCTCCTTCCTCCATTCCTGCCACCTTCCCACCCCCTATATGTGTCATCATCTGCTTATCAGTGAGATCATTTGTCCTTCGGTTTATTGAGAATGGCTTATCTCACTTAGCATGAAATTCTCCAACTGCATCCATTTGCCTGCAAATGCCATAATTTTATTATTCTTTATGGCTGAGTAATAATCCATGGTATATGTATAGCACAGTTTCTGTATCCATTCATTAATTGAAGGGCATTTAGGTTGGTTCCACACTCTGCCCTTGTGAATTGAGCAGATATGAACATTGTTGTGGCTGTATCTCTGTAGTATGCTCTTTTTAAGTCCTTTGGGTATAGGCCTTGGAGTGGGATAGCTGGGTCAAATGGTGGTTCCATTCCAAGTTTTCTAAGGAATCTCCACACTGATTTCCAGAGTGGCTGCACTAATTTGGAGCCCCACTAACAATGTATGAGTGTACCTTTTTCCCCACATTCTCTCCAACACCTATTGTTGCTTGTATTCTTGATAATCACCATTCTGATTGGGGTGAGATGGAATCTTAGGGTAGTTTTGATTTGCATTTCTCTTATTACTAGAGATTTTGAACATTTTTTCATCTATCTGTTGATGGCTTGTAGATCTTCTTCTGTGAAGTGTCTGTTCATTTCCTTAGCCCATTTGTTGATTAGGTTATTTGTATTCTTGGTGTAGAGTTTTTTGAGTTCTTTATAGATTCTGGAAACTAGTGCTCTATCTGAAGTATGATTGGCACAGATTTTCTCCCACTCTGTAGGCTTTCTGTTCGCATTACTGATATTTTCCTTTGCTGAGAGAAAGCTATTTAGTTTGAATCTGTACCAGTTATTGATTCTTGCTTTTATTTGTTGTGCTATGGGAGTCCTGTTAAGGAAGTCTGATCCTAAGCCAACGAGTTGACGATTTGGACCTACTTTTTCTTCTATAAGTTGCAGGGTCTCTGGTCTGATTTCAAGGTCCTTGATTCATTGTGAGTTGATTTTTGTGCAGGGTGAGAGATAGGAGTTTATTTTCATTCTGCTGCACATGGATTGCCAGTTTTCCCAGCACCAGTTTTTGAAGTGGCTACCTTTTCTCCATTGCTGTTTTTTGAACCTTTGTCTAGTATGAGAAAATTGTATTTATTTGGGTTTGGGTCCGTGTCCTGTATTCTGTACCATTGATCTACCTGTCTATTTTGGTGCCAATACCATGCCGTTTTTGTTACTATTGCATTGTAGTATAGTTGATGGTTTGGCCTTGCAGTACCCCCTGCTTCATTCTTCCTACTAAGGATTGCTTTAGCTATTCTGTGTTTCTTATTCTTCCAGATGAATTTCATGATTGCTTGCTCTATTTCTGTAAGGTTCCTCATTCGGATTTTAATTGGATTGCATGAAATCTGTACAGCACTTTTGGTAGTATGCCTATTTTGACAATATTAGTTCTGCCTATCCAAGAACATGGGAGATCTTTCCATTTTCTAAGGTTTTCTTTAATTCCTCTCTTTAGTGTTCTGTAGTTCTCATTAGAGAGGACTTTCACCTCTTTTGTTAGATTGATTCCCAAGTATTTTATTTTTTTTGAAGCTATTGTGAATGGGGTAGTTTTCCTAACTTCTCTTTCTGATGATTCATCACTTATGTATAAAAATGCTTTGGATTTGTGAGCATTAATCTTATATCCTGCTACATTACTGAATTCACTTATGAATTCTAAAAGTTTTCTGATGGAATTTTCTGATTCCTCTAAATATATAATCATGTCATTGGCAAATAGGGATAGTTTGAGTTCTTCTTTCACTATTTGTATCCCTTTAATTTCCTTGGTCTGTCTAATTGCTCTTGCTAGATTTTCAAGGACAATGTTGAATAGAAGTTATGAAAGAGGGCATCCCTGCCTTGTTCCAGTTTTTAGGGGGAATGCTTTCAGTTTTTCACCATTTAGAAAGATATTTTCCATGGACTTAGCGTAGATGGCTTTTACAATGTTAAGGAATGTCCACACTTTCCCTATTTTTTCTATTGTTTTGAGCATGAAGGGATGCTATATATTATTAAATGCTTTCTCTGCATCTATCACAATACTCATGTGATTCTTGACTTTAAGTCAATTGATATGGTTAATTATATTTACTGATTTCCTGATGTTGAACCAACCTTGCATCCCTGGGATAAAATACACTTGATCGTGGTGCCCTATATTTTTAATATATTTTTGCATGCAATTTGCTAAGATTTTGTTGAGATTTTTTTACATCAATGTTCATTAAGGATATTGATCTGAAATTTTCTTTCCTCAATGTCTCTATCTGGCTTAATTATTAGGGTGATATTGGCTTCATAGAATGAGTTTGGGAAGGCTCCCTCCTCTTCTACTTCATAAAATACTTTGAGAAGTATTAGAATGAGCTCTTCTTTAAAGGTTTTGTAGAACTCACCTGAGAACCCATCTGGTCATGGACTTTTCTTTGTTGATAGGCTTTTGATGATGTCTTCTATTTCATTACTTGAAATTGATCTATTTAAATTGTGTATGTCCTCCTCATTCAGTTTAGGTAATTCCTATGTCTCCAGAAACCTGTTGATGTCTTCAAGATTTTCTATTTTGTTGGAGTTTCTAATTATTTTCAAAATAGCTTCTAATTATGTTTTGTATTTCAATTGTTTCTGTTGTGATATTTCCTTGTTCATTCTGAATTTTAGTAATTTGGATTTTCTCTCTTCTTCTCTTTGGTAGTGTGGCTAAGGGTTTATCAATTTTATTTATTTTTTCAAAGAACCAACCATTTCTTTTCTCAATTTTTTTGATTGTTTTGTTTCAATTTCATTGATTTCACCTCTGATTTTTAACTATTTCCTGTTTTCTACTACTTTTGGTGTTGCTCTGTTCTTGTTTTTCTAGGACTTTGACCTGTAGTGTTAGGTCGTTAATTTGTTGATTTGTCTTCTTTTATTGAATGCACTCCATGAAATAAGTTTTCCTCTAACTACTGCTCTCATAGTGTCCCAAATATTTTGATATGTTGTTTCTTTGTTCTCCATTACCTCTAAGAATTTTTTAATTTCCTTCCTGATATCTTCTCTTATCCATTCATCATACAATAGCATATTATTTAATCACCAGGTGTTGGAGTAGTTTCTGTTTTTTACTCTGTCATTTATTTCTAATATCAATCCATTAAGATCTGATAGAATACAAGGTACTATCTCTATCTTCTTGTGTTTGCTAATAGTAGCTTTGTGGCATAATATATGGTGTATTTTAGAGAAGGATCCATGTGCTTCTGGGAAAAAAGTGTATTTGCTATTTGTTGGATGGTACATTCTATAAATGTATGTTAAGTCTAAATTATTGATTGTGTTTTTGGGATCTATGGTTTTTTCCTTCAATTTTTGCTTGGAGGATCAGTGCAGTGGTGAGAGAGGTGTGTTAAAATCACCCAGTATTATTGTGTTGTGGTCTATTTGATTTCTGGCATTGAAAAGGATTTGTTTGACATATATGGATGAGCCATTGTTTGGGGCATAGATATTTATGATTGTTATGTCTTGCTGATTTATGAGGGTGGATACTCCAGCTTTTTTGCTGAGTCAATGTGCATCTATGTTTTTCCGCATCCTTTCACCTTTAGTCTGTGGGAATCTCGTTCAATGAGATGAGTCTCTTGCAGGCAGCAAATTGTTTGATCTTTCTTTTTAATCCAATCTGTCAGTCTATGTCTTTTAATTGATGAGTTCAGGCCATTAAAATTCAGGGTTATTATTCACATATGATTTTTATTCGTGGTCATTTGGCTCTTTTTTTTTTTTTTTTGACATGACTTGATTTCTCCTGTGTTTGGTTTTTCCTTTAGGATAGTTCCTCCCTTTGCTGATTTACATCATTGTTTTTCATCTCTTTCTCATGGAATACTTTGCTAAGAATGTTCTATAGATCCAGCATTCTATTTGTAAATTCTTTTAGTTTTTGTTTATAATGGAAGGATTTTATTTCATCGTCAAATCTGAAGGTATGTTTTGCTGGGTATAAGATTCTTGGTTGGCATCCATTTATTTCAGATCTGGAAAAATGTTGTTCCAGCGCCTTCTAGCTTTTAGTGTATGGATTGCAAAATCTGCTGATATCGGTATTGGTTTCCCCCTGAACATAATTTGATTCTTTTCTTTCGTAGCCTTTAAAATTCTGTCTTTATTTTGTATGTTAGGTATTTTCATTATAATTTGCCTTGGTGTGGGTCTATTGTAATGTTGTGTATTTGGAGTCCTATAAGCCTCTTGTATTTCATTTTCAATTGTGTTCTTGAGATTTGGGAAATTTTCTGATATTATTTCATTAAATAGATTGTTCATTTCTTTGGTTTGTTTCTCTGTGCCTTCCTCAAACCTGACAGATCTTAGGTTTGGCCTTGTCCTGATATTCCATAGTTCTTGTAGATTCTGTTCATGGTTTCTTACCGTCTTCTCTGTTTGGTCAACTTTGTTTTCAAGATTAAATATTTTTGTCTTCAATATCTGAGGTTCTGTCTTCCAGGTGTTCTATCCTACTGGATATGTTTTCGATGGAGTTTTTAATTTGTTTTATTGTTTCCTTCATTTCAAGGATTTCCGTTTGTTTGTTTTCTTTTAACATCTCTAATTCTTCACTGAAATGATCTTTTGCTTCCTGTATTTGCTGTTTTAACTGTCGATTGGTGCAATCATTCAATGCCTGCATTTGCCCTTTCATTTCATCCTTCAATGCCTGCATTTGCTCTTTCATCTCCTCGTTTGCTTCCCTGACTGTTTTGATTTTGTACATTCTGAGCCCCCTTTCTGACATTTTTTCTGCCATGCTGTCATTAGATATTATTGCTATACCATCTAGGTTTGTTTGGGACATTTTCTTCCCTTGTTTTCTCATATTGTTCAGGTATCTACCCCGCTAGTAGTGAAACTCTGGGTTATTACGGATTTCCTCAATTGACTAATATTGTCTTTGTAGATTTCCAATGACTCATCAATTTGCCTTCAGTAAAGTGCAGTCTGGGAGGATCTTGATAATTCATTGCTCCACTAGGAAGCTGGCCTCTACGGGTGGTGGCCTTCATGTGGGGTATATTTCCTAGTGACTCTAAGTTGGTCCCAAGTCTCTCTATACCTCTTCTTCTTGACTACTGGGTCTTGTCAAAGGTCTTACAGCCTCCTGTAGATGTCTCAGGAAGGGAATTGCCCTTCCAATGATGATGGCCATGCCCTCAGGAGTAATTCAAAATGCCTGCACCAGCCTATAAAAAGCCTCTGGCTAACTCCGTGATGGTGACAAACCTTGGTGTGGTGGTCCGGCAGGGTTGTTGAGTGGTGGCATCTGTATTTGGCCTGGTGTTTGGGAGAGTTGGCTACCAGCCGCCCTGCTCCTCAAGGCAACCAGTGATTGCACGGACCTCTGAGGAAGCCAATTTCTGAGAGACCCGAGTCAGGTCCAATATAGTAGCCTGGCAAACCCCTGCTGTATGACAGAGAGTGGGCCTAAGTGACCAAGAAACAATTCAGCCTGGAGAATGAACCTGAGAAAAAGAATCAGGTTCTGCAAGAAATGTAGTGAACTGATGATTTGCTTCTACATCACATGCGTGGAAAACAAGAAGGTCCCTGGGGTTTACCCTCAAGCATGGCCCAGCAATTGCTGTCAATATGCTGATATTCCAGAACAATTGGTTTTCAGCAAACTGATTGGAGTCCACCTAGGCCTAAAGCCCACCTACCGGAGTTCCACCTGCAGGATTAACTCTCTTACACTAGCAACCCCAGCCTGAGGGTAGCAAACATCACACTATATGGTGTAGAGAAGGGAAGCTCAGGATATTTTGATCTCCAATAGAAAAAATCCCCCAAATTTTCATAGAGATTTATTTTCACATCTTTTCTTTCCCCTTCACATTTCCACCAATATTGAAAATAACTGCTTTTTATGGATCACTTTATTGATGACTAGGATGTCTGATTAGCATATTTCTCTTTCATCATATATATTTTTTATTTCAATTATGTTTTTCTCAATCTCTCTTTTTTCTCTTGCTTACAGTAAACTCTTGCTCCCTCTTCTACTCTTCTTTAATTTTCACTTCTATCTTCTCCTTACTCTTAATCATCACATCTTACACTACTTCAGTTCTCCCCTTTCCACCCTTCAAAAATATAAACCACCTAGCATACTTACATTTTTATTGTAGGTAATAACTGTATCAATTTTGTTTATTGTGACAATAGTGTAAACACCTCCTCAGGAGATAATTTAGTTGGAGGTTGGATATTGTTTGCATTGTTTGAGGCTATTATTAGTCTCTCCCTTCAAGGTGAGTAACTTGTGCATCAAGGTAGAAGCTCTAATGCCTCAGATCCATACTGCAGGATTGGTTGACACCCACACACCATGAAAAATAAGGAACAAATTATCCTAAATAAACCAGGATGCTCCAATAATAGAACCACTAATTCCACAGTGGAAGCTATATCAGAGAAGGAGATAAGACTGTACATAGTAACAGTGAACTGCCAGGGAAAGGACAACTTAAGGAGTGACATTAGACAGAATAGATAAGAAATGAAAGATCACTTCTATAAAGAGATAGAGATTCTGAAAAATATTCAAGTAGTAATCCTTGAAATGATGCATCAATAAACCAAATTAAAAATTTAATGGAAAGCATCACAACCAGACTAGAGTACTTGGAAGACAGATTCTTAGGCAATTAAAACAAAAGTTTTCATCTTGAAAATCAAGTTTAACATGGAGAGAAGATGTTGAGAGACCATGAACAGAACTTCCAAGAAATATTAGATAAGGTGAAAAGATCAAACTTAGGATTTAACAGGATAGATGAGGACATAGAAGTTAAACCAAAGGAATGCACAAACTTTTCAATAAAATCATATCAAAAAATTTCTGAACCTAAAGAATGAAATGGAAAATCAAATACAGGAGGCTTGCAGGACACCAAATGTACAAAAGTACACTATCTGTACATCAAGGCACCTTATAAGGAGAATGACTAACAGTATGAAGAGAGAATCTTAAAGACCATGAGAGATAAAAATTGCATTATATATAGAATGAAACCCATTGAAATCTCAGGTCATTTCTCCACCTAGGCATTCAAAGTTAGTAGATCTGTAATAATATAACTCAAGATGTGAAAACAAAAAAGAAAGAATGATGAGCAACGATTTTGTATTCAACAAAATTAACCTTCAGACTTGAAAATGAAATAATAATCTTCCGTGATTAAACAAAAGTTAAAAGAATTCACAGTAGAATTTCTGCACTATAGAACATTGTCAACAAAATATTCCATGAGGATGAAATGGAAAAAAAAACAAATGAAAAGGAGCAAAGGAAAAATGTACAACAAAGAATTATGAAGGAAGGAGAAACTAATTCAAATTAAAAACCAGAAATAAACTCAAATGAGCAGAAATACAACTTATATGTCAACAATAACCTTGAATGTTAACTGCCTCCACTCCTTAATCAAAAGACATAGACTGGCAGATTGGATGAAAAAGAAGACCCAATAAAAGGCTCAAAAATCATTCCATAGTGCATAAGGGGTCCTCTGTGTACATCAAACAAAACTTTCTCAGATGCAAGAATCAAGTAGATGAGAAACAATAATACCTGGTGGACTGAGCATCCCTCTCTCACTACTGGTCGGATCTCAAACCAAAGACTTCTCCTGAGGGAAGTGTGTCCAGAGCTGGTGTCACTTAATGACATATTTGTGCGACACAGTCTTTAAGGTGTTTTTCTAAAATGGCTTGTTTTTTCTCCTCATTCTTTTGATTTCTTTGTTTTTCTTTTGAGGTGCTGGGTGTTGAACTAGGCATATACCCAAACACTTCTACAGTCCAACTTATTCTTTATTACACTTATAGGTCAATAAAATTAAAAAAAAAAAACAAGAATCTCATATTTCTGGCACTCATGCTTTTTAACTTAAAAATATTAGTCTACTACCTTCTGGTTTTCATTATTGTTAGTTTTTTTTGGATTACTCTTGTTGCTGTGCTTTGAAATATACTGCTTTTTATCTCTAGCTGCTTTTAAGAGTCTTTCTTCTCATATAGTTTCAACTTGATTTGCTGAGGTATGACTTTTATCAGTTCAGCTGGAAGATATCCTTTAATTTTATAATCTGCTTGCCTATTAATACTGACAATTTTGGCTTCTTTTATTCTATGATCTTCTCATGTTTGAATTTGTTACTTTTAATAGCATCACTCTACCATGTTTGATATGTTTCTATATTATCCTCGGTACCATATTTAGTACTCTGAATAATATTGACTTTTTGAAACACACTGTAGGAAGTTTCATTTGTTTGGTCTTCAATTCATTTCCTAATTCTTTCCTTCTCTTTCTGATTTGATCTTCATTCCACACTAGAGGATTTAAATTGCAGCACAATATGTTCTCTTGAATTTCGCAGGTACTTTCTGGCTTCAATTTGTAATTATGCCTGTTCAGTGCTGATCATATGTAATTACATTGTGTATTTTGAACCTTGAACTCTATACCCATTTACTACTAATCATTACATGCTTAGTCTGGTAATTTAAATATAGGAATCTTTGAGATCTAAATCTGTTGTAAAATTCAGTGGAAAAAATAAGAAATCCAGAATAAACAAAGCAATTCTTAGCAAGAAATGTGAAGCAGGAGGCATCACAATACCAGACCTTTAATTATATTACAGAGCTATACTAACAAAAACAGCATAGTTTTGACAATAAAAGACATGAAAACCAATGGTACAAAATAAAAGACACAGACACATATGCACATAAATACACTTAATTCATACAAGACAAGAGTGAAAAAAATATTCAGTGGAGAAAACATAACCGATTCAATAAATGGTGCTGGGAACTTGAAAATTTATATGTAATGAAATGAAAATAATCCCACTCTCAACTTGCACAAACTCAACTCAGTGTGGATCAATGATTTATGTATTAGAATATAGGCCCTTCGAGTAAAAGAAAAAGTAGATCCAAATCTTCACCATATTGGATTAGGTTTGGACTTCCTTCACAAGACTCAAAAAGCAGAAGAAGTAAAATCAAGAATCAACAAACGGCATGGATTCTAACTAAAATCTACTACTCAGCAAAGGAAACAATCAATAATGTGAAGAGAGAGCCTACAGAAAGTAAGGAAATCTTTGCCATCTGCACCACAGATAGAGTATTAATCTCTGGAACATATAAATAACTCAAAAACCTTAACACCATTAAAACAAATAAGCCAATAACTGAACAAATATTTCAGAGAAAAGAAAAACAATCTATCAACAAATATATGAAAAGATGTTTCATTATCTCCAGCCATTAGAGAATTGGAAATCAAAACTACTCTAAGAATTCATCTCATTCCAGTCAGACAGGTAATTGTCAAGAATACAAGCAAGAATAATTGTTGGTGAGGATGTAGGGCAAAGGGACACTCATACATTGCTGGTGGGACTGCAAACTTCTGCAACCATTATGGAAAGTAGTATGGAGAGTCCTTCAAAAACTTCGAATGGAAACACCATTTCACCCAGTTATTCCACTCCTTAGTCTACACCCAATGTACTTAAAATCAGCAAAGTAGAGTGATGCAGCCATATCAATGCTTATAGCGTCTTCTCTCACAATATCTACACTATGGAATTAAACTCAGTGCTCTTGAACAGATGAATGCATAATGAAATGTGGTGTATATACACAATAGAATATTACTGAGCCTTAAAGAAGAATAAAATAATGATTTTACCAGTAATCAGATGGAGTAGGAGAATATCATGCTAAGAGAAATAATCCAATCCACCAAACAAAAAGTGAAAACTTTTCTCTGATATGTGGATGTAAATTCACAATAACAGGGGTGGCTAGCAAAGTATAAAGTTTCTTTGGTTTAGGCCAAGGGATTGAAAAGAGAGGCAGGCTTATGGGGATAGGAAGGATATCTGAATGGTTCAGACATTACCACCCTATGTGCATGTCGGACTACATGATTGATATGATGTACATCATGTAGAAGCAGAAACATGAGAAGTTATACTCCATTTACATAGGATGTGTCAAAGTACATTTATTGTCATGTATAACTAACTATAACAAATATAAGAGATATAATAATTAGTGGCAGACAGGGACTGGAGGAGGAGGAATGGGAGTTATTACTTTGTGGTGGCAGAGCTTCTGCTTGGAGTGACAAAACTGTTCTGGAAGAGAAGGTTGTACAATATATTGAGTGTAATTAATGCCACTGGGTTGTCCACTTAACATGGTTAAAAAGGAAATTTTCATATCACATGTCTTTTACAACAAGAATCATTTTATTAAATGTAAGAAACATTTTCATGTTAGAAAATGTAGAAATGAACATGAACCACATCAGTGATGTTAACGGCAACTCCTCTTTTGTGCCTTAGCTGCCAGGATCAGTGGTGTCAAAGTCAATAATGGTTTGGCCACTTTCAGGAAGGGGTGCTATCAGGAAATGGGGAAGAGCATGAAGGTTATTGAAAGAGAAACAAAACAATTCCTTTCAACTAAGCCCTGAAGTCTACTTATGAATACAAATTTCTTAAAAAATACATATGTTAATAACTGCCCAAACCACTCCTAATCAGTACATAACTTCCATAGTTGAACAGACAGTTGCTTAATTTTCCTAATTTCCAAACATCAACAGTAAAATAGCTCATAAATACACTCATTCCAAAACTGAATGAATACAATATTATAATATTAAAAAATGTACAACTATATTAAACTTTTATGTACATATATGTATATATGTTCTAGGTCAACACAATACCTTATTTTACTTTTATGTGGTGCTGAGAGTCCAACCAAGGGCCTCACATATGCTAGCAAGCACTCTACCACTAAGCCACAACCCCAGCCCACAATATTAATGTAGTAGTTGCATTATTCATAGATATCAATGAATAATGCAATGTTATTTACAGTATGAAAATTCCTGTTGGTTATTCAAAAAAAATCATCATTTTCCAAAATGACATCCTTTCCAAATTTACCTGTAACAATTCTGTGGCTGATCCTCTTTTCTCCACATTCTCTTATAAACATAGAGTTAAGAAATGGTGAAATACTGTGGAAATTCTCTCTACATTTTGGAGTTCTGGCATTCCATTTCTTCTTATGAGTTCTAAGGTCTAAAAATAGAACATCATCTGTGAGCTTCTTTTAGGGGGAGTGGGTAATGTGGGGGTGATGGCAGGGTTGCTTTATCAATGAGCTACAATCCTAACACTTTTTTTTTTTTTTTCATTTTTGAGACTGGGTTTCACCAAAATGAGGCTGATTCCAACTTGTGATCTTCCTTCTTTGGCCTCCTGAGTCACCATGATGACAGGTGTGCAACCACTGCATAAGGTAGTCCTGACAGTCTTAATGTAGCTCAACAAAGTTATAATGTACTCTATCAAGTTTATGGAACTGGTGTTTTTTTTTTTGTTTGTTTGTTTGTTTGTTTGTTTTTGTGTGTGTGTGTGTGTGTGGTGCTGGGATCAAAGCCAGGGCCTTTGCACACTAGGCAAGCACTCTATCAGTGAACATCTCCAGCCCACCTTAACTCTTCAAAGAGAATCACTAAATACTAAAGTTAGGTGCTTATTGCTACCCATTTTGGAATTTGTAACCACTCTCCTTCACTTCCTTTCCTCTCTTGCTCTCACTCTCTAATTTTAGTGGGTTCTTAAAGAATTCAAGCAGGCATGCTATAGGCAAGTAAGTGCTCTCCCACTGAGCTGTACCCCAGCCCTCTCTTTAATTTACATTGAGATAGGGTATCTCTAAGTTGCCTAGGCAGGTCTCTAACTCGAGATCTTTATGCCTCTGCCTCTCCAGAAGCTGAGATTACAGGTGTGTGCCACCAGGCGGGGCAAGATCATCTTTTCTGTGTTGAACAATGAATGCAATACATCTTGCTTAAGAAAACAAAATCAGCAACAAGTATAAAAACACCACCTATGGTACATAAAAATGAAAACAACAGGGAGGTCAATCCTTCTATAAATGTGTACAATCCTGTTAAACATTCCCAAGCTATTTAAAAGTAATATATCAAAACAATTGGATTTGCTGAAACTCTCTTGCTAAATTACCTATGTGCCAGCTTCATCATTCCTAAAAACACACCTTAAAATGACTAGATTGAACAGTGACTTAAAATATAGGTGTTTTCATAATTGAAACCACCCCTCTTCGGAAAATCTTTGTATTCTTTAATTTTTTATTATTATCCTTAAATTTCTACATATGAAATTATTTCTAACTAATTGACTCTTCTATAGTAAAAGTTTAAGTTTTGAAATGAAGTAGACAACACAGACCATTGCTGAGTTGCCATGTGAGACACGAGGAACACTTTAATAAATCTCACTGACTTCCTTTAATATAAAGACACAATGAGAGAGCCTTGCAAATGTATTTTCCAAATGCCTACCTGATTTAAAATGTGGATCCTTTACTGTTACCATAGACACTCATTTTCTTATTTTTGATATCCTGCCTTTCTGTACAGTAGACTTCTCACAAATAATATATATGTGTATATATATTTCTATATATAAATTCATTTTGTTGCTTTTCTGTGGAGCTCAGGATTGAGTGCTTTGGATTCATGAATGCTACTCAAACACTCTACCACTGTGCTACAACCCCAGCCTAACAAGATTGTAATTTTAAGAAGACCAATATATTCCTTCATGGATGGTCCTTAAAACAGTGTTGTACCTGAAAACACTGTGAAACCCAAGGTCACCTAGATTTTCCCCTGCATTAATTTTATTCTAAAACCTCAAGCCTCAGACAGAAATTAATTTCAGATTAAGATGTCAAGACTGTTGGAATCCCCTATACCTCCATCTGAAGGGATAAGCATGGGAGTCCATAAAGTACTCAAGTTCAGTATTATCACCCCAAGAGTCCCCCCTCCGCTGCCCCCAATCTCCTCCCCACCTTGATATCTGACTCACTTTACTCTTTACTTTCATTTATGTTAATGATCATAAGCAGCCCAGGACTCCCAGCTCTCCCCCAGTATTTCCACCCTAATGCCCAAGTGGCTCTGAACATGCTCCTTACTTTCACCAGCTGTGCTATCAGGGGCCACATTTCTTCTCACCCAACTCTAGGTCTAGAGATAAAGCAAGTGTCTTTTTGGTTTCTCGTTGCTCTCTGAAGTCTTCACTGTTCTTTTTCTCTAATATGCAGTCTTTTCAAGACAAATGTACCTTTCCTTGTTTTCAATGCTTACTAAACCCCAGGTTATTCCCTCCTCACTCCTTTGAGATCACAGCTCTTTGCACTGTTACCTCTCACATTACTCCTGTCCTGACTGGTGGCTACTTCACTAGCTACACAGATGCCTGCTGCAGATCCTTTTCCTCTGCTCTCATGCTCTCAGGAGCTTGCCTTTCTCACCTTATACACTATGTCCTTCCCTCTACCAGGACAGATACCAGCAACCACCACCCTGACCATGTTTCTGCCTCTACCTCCTATCTTTTGAACACCCAGTACTCCAAGGTCAGCAATCCTCTGACTCCACTGGGACCTGAAATCCCATAGGATTTTCAGTGATCATTGTATCTTTCTCATGTCCCTCCCATGACCCTCTCCCACTCACTTGACAGCATTTATCTGGCTAAGATGTGCTTACAAGTGTGGACTTCTTTCCTGTATCCATCAGCTCAATGTAGTAGATAATCACCACTTATCTGCAATGGCTGGCATCACTTACCATTGACATCCACTAACCTCACATGGGCTCTTGGTGCCTTCAGCAGTCACTCTACATCTCCCTACTCCACTCACTCTCCTACTCTCCATTCCTGTCCTAAGACACATGCATTCAGTTGTCATGTCTCCTTTGCTGCCTCTTGGCTGTTGGGATATCTCAGACTTCCCTTGATTTTGGTGACTGTGGAGAGTTTTGAGGAGCCCCAGTCAGGTACTACATAATCCTGTGTAGGATACCCCTCCAATACAATGTGTCTGTCTTTGGTATGGTTATCTCACAACTATGGGCTTTTGAGAGGAAGGTCGCAGGATTAACAGTGCCACTTTCTTTACTTTCTTTTTCTTCTCTTGTAGTACTGGCGATTGATCCCAGAAGTGCTCTCCCACTGAGTTACAGCACCTGTGCTTTTCATTTTAAACTTAGAGACAGGGTATCACTACATTGTGGAGTCTTGCCTCCAAATTGTGACCCTCTTGTCTCACTAGCTTGGCCACCATGCCTGGCAACACTACTCTTCATTGCACCATATGAAGGGGACATACTAGCAACATGATTTATGACTGCTCAGGTTGACCTTATCACCTCACCAATGTCTAGGTAAGTGTTTCCACTGGGAAGCATCTCTTCCCTTTCCATGCTCTGTTCACTGGCAGTCACTATATTCAGTCCATCCCTGAGTTGTCCTCTACTTCCTGCATGGTGGAATATCCACAGAAATGTTAGAATTCCTCAGCATGGGTGATTGCTCTGCTCTTTTCCCAAATGTATTTATTAAATATTTTTATCAGAAAGAACTCAAATATTTATTTTAAATTTCAAGTTATAATTCCTCACAACTGTATATTGATGATCAAATTGCATTTGCTTTGGTTAAGCTACTCTCTCAGTTGCCCCAGAAGATGTACCTCCCTTGATCTAGCCTCTTTTTAAATTTAAACGTTTATTTTTCATTGAGTACTGATATATATATATATATATATATATATATATAAATATGGTGTACAATGTGATGTTTTGATATTTGTACACATTGCAGCATGGCTTTTTCATTTAAAGTTTTATTTTGAGGGGGTAGTGGTTGAATTTAGGTCCTTACGCACTATGTAAATCTCCACTATTGCGAAATTTCCAGCCCTGGAATTCCCCCTTTTTTGTGTTTTATTGATCTTTAGCTATTAGTCACAGCTCTCAAATTTGCCATTTAATATATACATCTTTCAATGCCCATACTCTTCCCTTCTATCTTCAAGTGATACATCCTGTGACATAGGACAAAGTCCCTAGGGTTCTTCCCTTGGCCCTGAAGATTTATTGTCATTTTACAAATGCATATCTCCTGTCATCACCGTTATTATTATTATGTAAGTAATTTTAACTTTTAAAGATATACACATAACTAAAATTCATATATTTATCCATATAGTTAGAAGTACATTCAACTTTCATATATTTGAGAAACCTGTTGTATAGATTTTGAAAGGTAGATTTCTGGGTTGATTTTTTTCTTTCATAACTTCATTCCAAATTTACTAAAACACTTGAAACTGTCTCCCAGCTCACTGGTTGTACTTCATTTAAATTTTTTTCCCTCTGTCTTTCTGGTTCAATGTGGCTCACTTCTATTGCTAAGAAAATCTATCACTAATCCAACCAAAAATATTATAGTCTCCATAATGTGCTAGTCAGTTTTGTGTCAAAGGGACAAAATGCCTGAATACAAATCTTAGAGGAACAGGTATTTGGCTCACAGTATCAGAGGGTTAGTCCATGGTACACGGATTCCATTGCTGTGGGCTCAATGTGAAACAGAACATCATGAGAGAGGGCTTGAAGGAGGAGTGCTGTTCTGCTCAAGGTGACCAGAAAGCACAGAGTGGGAGAACGGGAAAACAGAGAACAGGGAAAATGAACCCTTGGAGGGCAGCCTCCAGGGTCCCATCTCCTCCAACCACAGTCCTGCAGGTACCACCCAGTGCCTTCAAACTAGGAGAGACTGACTGTGATGACTCTCCCAATGCTCTCATTTCACTTACAAACAGTCCTGCATTAACACAGGAGCTCTTCAGGGACACTTCATATCCAAACAACAATACAAAACTAACTTACATTTGGGTCTGTTAAAAATATGTCTTCCAAATATCTGACTCTTTAATACTTGGACCATAATTATAAAAACTATTTTATTGACCTTGTGTGCTAATTCTTTTTTCTGTATCACTTCTGGGTTGTTTCAGCTGAATATTTGCTCCTCAAGATGAACTTGGTTTTCCTACCCCTTTGTCTCTCAAAACGTTGGATATCTGGGTGCTTCTTAGTCCTGGCCACTTCTGGATTCCTATATATATTCTCTTATGTTTTCCAGGCTGATCAAAGCTTCTTTTCTTTGAATGACTGACCTATATAACCATGGAGGCCATATAGGAGGTAGAGCTTTTTTTCTGGCTCTCCTCATCTTTGAACAATCTTGATGATCTCCTCTTCATTTCTTCCCCTCCAGATGATCTTAACAAATCTTGTGTTCTTTCGTGTTTCACATGCATGTGCCTCAGCCAGGTCAGGCAAGATTCTCACATGTCTTGTCTGCCTTCATCTTGTGGGTGTTCCATGAGAATCTGCTTTGTGTTGGGTCATGGCCCTTCATCGTCTGGACAGGCTCTGATACACGTGGATCTTCTTAGATTCCTGGTGTCTTGAGAGCACCTGATGCACAATACTCACCCTTCTCATGCAGGATTCCTTTCTCACTGATGCCTGGACAACTGCCGTACCTGCAGGCCAAGGTGCTTTTCCAGATCGAGCCTGGGAATGCACAGTCAAGCTCATACATGACCAGCCCATAAGTGTCAGATTCTGGATCTACTGATAGTTGATGACATATGGGATTTAACTGGTTTCACTGGGGTACAACAAGACTTCTCTTGGAGACAGCAGAAGATGCTGAAGACTAGCCTCTTCTGAGGCCTGAGTATAACCATGGCTGTAGTTGTGGCCATATAAATATTACTAGGTGTGTTCTGGGATTAACTTATAAGCTATAAGGATTTCTTTTCTAATATTTGTGAGGTGGAAATGAAACAGTGTTTAATTTAAGGGTGATTAATCTCCCATCATGGAGACAGGCTCTTGTGAGTCTTCTACTCAGTATATGTGAAAGGCTAGGTTTTCCATGGTGGCTGATGGAAACAGGTACTAACCAGGGCCTGCACATGTGGCAGGAGCTTCTCTTTCCCATCTAGATTCTCTGAGCTGGGGATCTAACTATGTTACCCAGAAGTGAGCTACATGATCCCTCAGCCTTCCAACAGGCTGGGACGAGGGTGGTCACCATCTCAGCTAGTCCTAGGGTTTATTTCTAGTGATGTGGTTGAATTGAGGGTTTTGTGCATGCTAGTCACATACTCTACCACTGAACTGTACCTCAGCCCAGTCCTTTACAACCTGATCAGATAATTATACATCAGAGTTCTTCTAACCATTTGGTTCTTCACACCATTCTCTGTTGAATGCTTAAGGGGTGCCCTCCAAAGATCTTGGGATGCTTCAGCTTTCCTCCTATCATCGCTTTTCCACCAATGCCCCATCTGGCTTATCTCTATCTGTACATGGCCTGGAAACTAGGGCAGTTGGATGGTTGACCTCAGTTGCTACTCACTTTCAGACATCACTGTCCTTCATTCATTGTATTCTGCAGTGTCTAGAATAACACTGATTTATATAATGTAGTTTCTAGCAGAAGATCTGGTAGGGGTGTTTATCTGGTCCCTGTTTCATAATTTGGATAAGACAATGACCCCATTCATCAAGTTTTCACCAAAATTTTATCTAAATTGATCAAGACTCAGTCTTCATCTTAATGGAAGTAACTGTAGTGTCTGCCAAGCAGATCTCTCCTTCACTTTTTTTTTCTGTGGATTTCAAGGTATTTCTTTATCTAGTTTCACTTATATTTTCTACCATTCCTTCTTAATCCCCTTGCAGGTCTACTTCATCAACTCTTAGATATGACCTGCGTCAGGGTGCCAGCTCTCTTTTTGTCTGTCTATACACACTTGCGCTTGTGTCCTCATCCTGCCTTGCAACTTTAGGAAATATCTGTAGCTAAGGAGACTCAAGTTTCTATCAATCACCTGGATCCCACACCTGCATAACCCACACACTCTTCAACATATCCACTTGACCATCTCACTAGGATTCCAAATCTTAACATGTCTAAATACATTAAGATGTTGTCCACTAACCACACAACTAACTGCCAAACATCTCCTCTCTTCTGCAGTCCTTCCCATGTCAACTACGGAAACTTCCTTTTCATCCTTCACCTTGCTTAGGCTAAACTCTTGGAAAAATCACAACTCTTCTTTTACATAGACTCTTTTGTCAAAATACATGCAGAATCTGATGATGTTTTTGTATCATCTCCATGGATACCATTCTGATCTATATTACTGTTATTTCTGGCCTGACTTATTACAGCAGCTGCCTAACTGGGCATCCTGCTTCTCCCTTTGCCTTCCTTGAGAAATTCTCCTTAACAAAGCAACTATGTGTGCCTCTTAAAATTTAAGTGAGACCATTTCATGCCTCTCCTCAGAACATTCCAATGGTTTCCCTATATATACAGTAAAAGTCAGAATTCCCATCTGAGATAAAATTCAGAAACCTCACAAAGCACTACACAATGCCTCCTTTCCCTGACCACCTTATGTGTATTGTTTGCTCAGTGCACTGTAACTATGCTGAAATCCTTAAAGATCTTTGAATGCACCTGGAACATTCCTATTTCAGGGGTTTTGTAATTGTTCTTTCTTCTCCTTGGCATGATCTTCTCTAAGTAAATAAGAATCACTCTCTTACATCCTATGTCCATATTTCTCCTCAGTGAAGCACTCCAAATGCACGCACGCTTTTACAAGAGAACCTGTGCCTGACTCTCTCTCTCTCTTTCTCTCTCTCTGTCCCCACTTACATGGCAGAGCACTTAAAGAGTCCTTTGGTTTATCCATTCATCTGTGTAAGTTCATCTCGGTTGGTTCCTGAGTTTAACTAATGTGTATCGAGCATGCATTCTACCCTCATGTATAACTCATTAGAACAAATTAAAAATCAATGGTAAAAGAAAGTGTTGATTCCTAATGAATTATTCTAATACACCTTATTGTTTCTCTCCTTCCAATAGAATGTAGGTACTACAACAGCAGGATTTTTTTTTTGGTTCTCTAGATAGCAAATTAAATACTGCCTAGCACAAGACAGCTACAAAATTTAATATTGACTTAATGGATATATGAAACTAGAGGTTTTTGAAAATTGTTCAGAAATCACCTGAAAAGTATTATAGCTTCTTACATGAACTGGAATCTTTGGCAGTGGGGCAAAAAGCATTCAGGAAAGAATATCCAAATCCCATTTCCTCTGTTGTCTGTCCTTTTTTTGCTGAGCCTAATACTTTCAAGAGTCAATGTTACACACTCATCAGTAACTCCTTCCCTGTTATAGCCAAATAATATTCCACTGTTCATCAAATGACTGCTAATTGGGTGGTTGACACTTTTTGCTCTTCTATAAATACTGCTATGAACAGTTGGTGCAAGTTTTGTGTGCACATATGCTATTGCTGCCTTTTTCCTTTTCGCAGTATTGTAGATTTAACCCAGAGCCATGTGCATGCTGGGCACTGAACTATTGAGCTACTTCTCCCAGCTCCAAGGACATATGCTTTTCATTCTCTTAAATATATACCCTGTTATTGAAATTGCTAGGTCATGTGGTAACTGAATATTAACATTGTAAGGACTGTCAAATTGTTTCTAAAGCACTTATTTAAATTCCTACCAGCAGTATATGAGAGTTCCAATTTTGCTTTTTTAAATTTTATTTTTGTAGTATTAAGAGTTATACTCAGAAGTGTTCTTCTAAAAACTACATTCAGCCTGCTTTTTTTTATTTGGGAAGGAGTTTTGTGAGGCTCCCCAGGCTGCCTTAAAACTTGCAATCCTCTTACCTCAGTCTGCCAAGTACCTGGGATTACAGGTGTGCACCACTGAACCTGGCCAACAATTCCAATTGTCCCACATTCTCACCAGCACTGATTGTTGTCTGACATGAGGTGTAAAGTGGTGTTCTCTGGTTTTGGTTTATATTTACTTAATAATTATTGATGTGGGATCACAACACAGGTGGGATGATGGGCAAAGTTCTTCACCTCAACAGCTAGATTATCTATATGTGTTTTAAGTCTACTCTGTTTGAGAATGGACATGAAATGTATCAGTTATACACCTTTCTCAGAGGTGTCGTCTTGCTTTCCTCTTTTCTGGACATTAATGTTCAGAGGCTGAAGATGAAAGTTGATAACATGATTTCCATATCCAGGACACAAAGATGTGTAGGAAAGCTACCTCTAACTTTGCAGTAAAAGCATCTATGGCTGGAGGTGTGGAGAAGTGGGACATGCTTGCCTGGCATGTGCTAGCCCCTGGGTTCCATACTCAGCAACACATAAAAATCAATAACATGAAAGATCCATTGACAACTAAACAACTTATTTTAAAACAAAGGTATCCAACTAGGGTACACCAACTATGTACAAAGTTAAGACTATTCTTCCATTTACTCCTACCAAGAAACAGTACTGCTTACTAATAAAAAATCTACTCTCTTTAGCCTATACCTTCAGCTTTATAAATCAAAAGTAATATGATGTGTAGATTCAAAATAAGGCCAGATTACTTTTCTTAAGATCTGATTCTATATTCTGGATCAATGAACAACAGAAGGAAGTTCTACCAACATCTTAAGGAAAAGTTGGCATTAAATTGGTCTTACCCTTGAGGGGCCTTCCCGGAGGTATGGAGGCTCTCCTTCGACCATCTCAATCGCCATGATACCCAGAGACCAGATATCCACTTTAGGGCCATAACTTTTCCCTCTAACCACTTCTGGTGCCATCCAGCAAGGTGTTCCAAGCACAAAAGTGCATTTATTCTGCTCAGGGATGTTGTGAGCACAGAATCTAAAGTCGGCTAAGATACAAAGACGAAACATCTAGAGTTAATAGTTCTAGGAATGGTTTTATAAAACAGCCCAGCTCAGATGACATAATTACATTTTGACTATTAGGCACTTTTATTGTTTTTTTTTTTTTTTAAAGAATTTAATAATAAACTAATCCAAATTGGGATTAAAGTATATTGATGATGTTACATACTTCCAATTTTGCTTTTCCTTCCTACAATAAAGAGCAAATTATTAGGAGGGTTTTTATCCTGAAGAATATATTTTATTCAAAATGATATATTAAAACTGAAAGAGGTCCAAAAAGTGGGTAAAAATCACCAAAGGTGGACACCAAACCAAAATGCAGTGAATCAGGCAAAGGTCAAGACACTGAAACTTATTTAGAAGAAAATAAAGAGATACTAGAATGATTAAGCATACAATTTAGCAGAGAGCTTAGAAGAAAAAAACATATTTAAGTGCAGTTGCACTGTCAAGGTACTCACCAGCATTAATCTACTCCATCTATCTCAAGTACACTGAGGAATAGAAAACCTACTGTAGTACTTGAGATTGAATTTGTGCAGAGTCAGGATGAGTATTTAAAATCTTCTCTTCTACTGTTAAAGCCATTCAGTGACTTATGAAATACTGACATCAGGTCTGTAACCTTCAGCCTATTTTGTATTTACATAGGAATGAATAAAAGCTATGAAATGCTTGATAGCTTTCAATTAAATAGGATATTTTGTAAGGTATTTTTTTCAGAGATCCTTCCATATTAGTACATTTATGTGCCAAATTTAAAAACAATATTAGAGTGTATAAATATACCAAAGTACCATTCCTTTACTGTTGGACATTTAAGATAGTTTTAGTTTTTCTGTACTATGTTGCATAGAATATACTTTTACTAATTGTGGTGCATAAATGGAGTAATTTATAGGGGTGAATATGAGAAGACTAATGTTAGGAAAAATAATGATTTTAATGAAATTCATGTTTATAAAAGTGCAGTACCATTCCAGGTACTTGTTAAAATATCTAATCCTCATAATAACTATAAGAAATAGGTTATCTGCAGCACTGCAAAAATAAATAAATAAATAAATAAATAAATAAATAAATGAAATAGGTAATTTTTTTCCTATTGGTTGTAGGAAATTTACATTTTCTTTGAATTGACACTTATACATTGAACCACGTCTCCAGACTTTTAAAATTATTTTCTGTACAGAATGGATCTGAGTAAGCTGATTTAGGACCTTGCTATGTGGCTGAAGCTGACTTTGAAGTTTCAATCCCCTGCCTCATCCTCCAGAGTTGCTGAAATTATAGGGGTGTGCCAGCAAGCCAAACATGGGAGATTTCTGTTGAATTTATTCATTTCTGTGTGTGTGGTTGTGGCTGTGTGTGTGTGTGTGTGTGTGTGTGTGTGTGTGTGTGTGTGTTGGTGGTGAATTAATTCCAGGGTCTTATGCATACTAAGTAAGTGCTTTACCATGATCTGTAAACTCAGCCTCACATACGTTTCTTTTTTTTTTTTTTTGTTTTGCTTTGTTTTTTTTTTTTTGGTGGGGGGCATTTTTCCAGGGATAGAACCCACGATTGCTTGACCACTGACCAACATCTCCAGTGCTTTTTATCAGTCTTCAGATAGGGTCTCATTAAGTTGCTTAGGGCTTCACTAAGTTGCTGAGGCTGGCTTTGAACTTGTGATCTTCCTGCCTCAGCTTCCAAAATCACTGGGATTATAGGCATGCCATACTGTGCCCAACTCAAGGTATGCTCTCTATTTTTTTTTAAATATCTTTAGTTGTCAATGGATGTTTTATTTTGTATAATTTTTTATATGCAGGCCTGAAGATTGAACCCAGGGCCTCATCCATGCTAGGCAAGCTCTCTACTACTGAGCGACAATTCCAGGCCCTGCTTACTATTACAAATATTCTCATTGTCAATTACAGGAAAACAAGGCATATAGAGTTTTAGTTAATTCACCTAAGATCATTTACATAGTAAATGCCCAAGTCATCACAAAACATTATCCAAAAATGGATATGATTATCTAATTACAATTTTCCCACTAAGATAATTCAAAGATACAATCTTATATTTTGAGGACCTGATTGAATAACCTTTAGAGGTTGTAGTTTCATAGTTCTACTTGAGACCTACAGAGGTAGGGCAGGAATTCAGAGATTAGGAACACAGGAAAGAAGTTCAGGATGATTTTCATGACTCTACTGTGTCTCAAGGTGAAAAAACATTGAAAAGTGGGATATGTCCCTTGTCATCTCTGACATTATGGTCATATAGCCTTCTCCTTGATGAAGATATACTGTACAAATCTCAGATATTGATGAAGAGTACAATCAGAAAAAACTAGTCTAACTGATGGCAGAAACAAATTCAAATTCATCTCTTCAAAATAGTATCAATGCTATCACAGTCTCAGGCATGGTTTTCTGACATTTCCATTTTTAAACTCCTTAAATGTTCTGAAGTTGGTACTACTATCCTCCTCAGTGAATAAATTGGAAAAGAGACACAAAGAGATTAATTTGCCCAGCAAATTAATTCAGCAAAGAGTAGCAAATCTGCTGTTTAAACCCAATCTAGTTCCCAGTTTATGGCCTTTACCACTTGATTCTTTCCCTTTCTTTATATTAATTCTGAAAAATGTTAACAGAAGAGATTTTACATTAAAAAGTGAGGAAAGTGCAAAAAAGTAAATGCTTTTCTCCACTTGTTACTCACTAAGTTTCACTGATCCACCATTCCCAAAAGGACATTGTCACTTTTGATGTCTCTATGAATGACATGATTAGCATGTAAAAACTCCAATGCCTGTAAGCACTGAACAAAAGAAAACACATATCAATGAACATTCCTGAAAAGTCCCAATACCTAGTTCACAGTGTAGTTAGAGTAGTACTTATGGCTTGAGCACTACCTCTAGCCCTCACCCAAACCCCTGCAACACTGAACATTTATAAAGAAAAACCTCCTCTCAAATACAAAGCGCTGAAAATATCATATCTTAATTCGTAGCAATATCCCTGCCATACTCTGATTTCATCTGGAGACCTTATCAGATAATCTCCCATCAGGACGTTTTTTCCTAGAGACTTTTTTGTTTGTTTGTTTTAGGTGAGGCCTTTCTGTGTTGGCCAGAACTGCTGAGACTGCAGACATCTGCCAATTCCAAGCTGGGGATCAAATCCAGGGCAATGTGTATGCTACACAAATGGTCTACAACTGAGTTACAGGCCCATCCTGTGCCATGGAGTTTTAAACTTCATCTTCAGTGCTCTCTTATAAAATGATGGATGAGTCCATACAACTTCTAGGCTCTTCAGGTTTAAATGCCTAACAGTACACAGTACTTGATAAATAAGAATAAATTCTTTAGAAATTACTTCAGTAGTAGTGAATAAACTTGCAGTTATTTGCATTTGAACCCTAAGGTACTTAGAAGTCTAAATATATGAGCCCCTGAGAGAAGCAGGTATTAATGAGGGTGGTCTGGTTGCATTCAGGGAATTGTCAAGGTGATGAACCAACATCCTCTTCATTTCTTCTCTGTTAGGTTTTATGTTAACCTATATGCACAACCTGGCATCAGTAATGAAATAATACGTTAGTGGTAGTGCTCATTAGTAAAGAACTTGCCTAGCATAAGTGAGACTCTAGGCCTGATCCCCAGACCTGAAATGAACAAAAGAAACAGACACACAGAAAACCACCACAATTAAAAGTAAGTACACGGAATGATGTCATCGTCTCCATTTACAACAGAAAACATTTTCTTAAAGAAAGTAAGAATAAAATCTTGCCTTCCTTAACAACAAAAAGAAGAAGAGATTTTAAAATTTTCTTTGCCCAATGGTTTCTGAATATGAACTAAAATGATGAATGGTACATTTGGGAATAGTTAGTTGTATTTTATTCTTATTACCATTAGGGTAGAACAACAAAGTCTGCACATTATTTCTAACTACTGAGAATCTCATTCAAAATATTATAATGTAAAATAGAAAATATCAAAGACACTGACAAATTTTTAGAGATTTATGATCCTCCCAAACTGAATCACGAAGACGTACACAATTTAAACACATCAATTGCAAGCACTGAATTTAGAATAAGTCATCAAAAGACTACCAACCAATAAAGGTAGGAGCAGATGGATTCTCAGCCGAATTCTACAAGACCTTTAAAGAACAACTAATACCAGTACTCCTCAAAGTATTGCAGAGAATGCAATAGAGGGAACCCTTCCAAACTCATTCTATGAAGCTAGTGTCACTCTGATACCAAAACCAGACAAAGATGTATCACAATAACTTCAGAAAAAAATACTTGGCAATCAATCTAACAAAAGAGGTGAAAGAGCTCTACAATGAAAATTATAGAACACTAAAGGAAGAATTTGAAGAAAACCTTAGAAGATTAAATGTCTCCCATGTTCCTGGATAGGCAGACTTAATCTCTTCAAAATAGCCATTCTACCAAAGGTGCTACGGGGATTCAATAAAATTCCAATTAAAATCACAATGACATTCCTCATAGAAATAGAAAGCAATCATGAACTTCATCTGGAAGAATAAGAAATCTCCAATAGCCAAAACAATCCTCAGCAGGAACAATGAAGCAGGAGGTATCACAATACCAGAACTTAAACTACACTACAGAGCAATAAACTAAACTACACTACAGAGCCAATAAATGTCATTTTATTGGCACTAAAATAGACAGGCAGTCCAATGATATGGAAGAGAAGACACAGGGATAAACCCACATGAATACAGTTACTTCATACTAGACAAAGGAGTCAAACACATTCAATGGAGAAAAGATAGCCTGTTCAACAAATGGTGCTAGGAAAAATGGAAATCCATATGCAGTAAAAAAATAAATATGAAGATCCAAAGGACTGGGGATGTAGCTCAGTGGCAGAGAGCACCTGGTTTCAATTCCCAGGACCTCTAAAAAATAAAAAAGGGCCTATTCTTAATACCCATGTTATGCTACACATGAAACGCTAGAAATGGCATTTAAGATAAAACAATATGGAATTCCCATGCAGTTGTTTAGCCACCTGCAGTGCTGGTAAAGCTCCTAGGGGAGAAGAAGCAGGATTCAGGGTCTATCTGTTCTGAACTCCATCAACACCACATCCTGAGGCCTCTCCTACCGGGACCTCTAGGCCGCCTACCCTTGGCCCAACACACGGGCACAGTTAAGACAGCTGATTAATTTGAAAAGTTATAGTACTAAACCCTCACCACTAAATCGAAAATCAAGTACTTTGCACTTCCTAAATTCCTTCAGGTAATTTGCACAAATTTATCAAATTCATAAATATTGTTTTAGAATATGAATTTTTAAAGGAGACATCAAAAAAGTTCTAGTTATGGACATTTATTTTATCAGGGAAAGTAGAAGAAAAAAGAAATGTTTCTGGATAAGAAATTCATTTTGTGGTAAAGTCAAATGTCTAGGTAATTTGCAGAAGTTTTGTGGAAATTAAATTTCAAAATGTTTACATGTAAATAAGTTGGTTATATGTAATTATCAATATAAGTAAAATTATTTAAGACTCTTTCCTAGGGTCAAAAATTAATATACTGACATAAAATTTTTTTTTTCTATTTCTTGAATTAATAAAAGTTTCTTAAAACATTAATCTGCTCTTATCTACCTAGAGAATTTCTTGTGTTTGTAAAGTTTTCTTAATTTTTTTGTTGTAGATGGGCAAAATACCATTACATTGTATTACTGATTGATTGATTGATTGATTCATGTGGTGCTGAAGATCAAATCCATGGCCTCACAAATGCTACATATATGCTGTACCACTAAGCCAACACCCCAGTCCTTAGTTTATTATGTTGAGAGACTAGTTTTAAGGAATAAGCTTTGTACAACTCTGGTAAAGAAACACTGAGTTTTAGAACATTGCACAACACTACAGCTTCTTAATTTTTCTTTAAAAGCTAACTTGGTAAAGACAAGGACAACAGTGTAGTTGTGGAGTTATTACTTGTTTCATGATATTCTAGATGTATTCATTCTTTAAGTATACAAATCTATTACCTACAAGGTTGTGAAGAACATCCCACCAAGCTGATGTTCTTCAAACTAATGTGTAAAGACATGGAATTATAAAAGTATGTTTCATGGATAAAGTTACAATACAAACTCAATATGTTATACTCATGCTAATATTATTATATATCTTCCTTAAAAATTTAGGTCTGTTTTCTGTTAATCCCTAACAGAAATAGAACTTTCAATATGACAATCTGAGTTAATTTGAGATAATAGGGTATAATTGATATCAAAATATATAAATGCATTCTACTGTCATGTACAAATACTTAAAGCAAATAAAAATTAATATAAAAAAGGGCAAGAAAAAAAATGTAAGGCTCACTCTCATTACTAACATTGACCCCAATTAAATAGAAAGAGTAAGGTAAGTACAAAGTTAGGTACTAAAGTTACAACCCTGTACTTCTACCTCAAGACAGGTAAAACTGGATTGTTGAATGTTCAAGACGAGATAATCAAAGGTCATATGTTTTCTCTGATATGTGGATACTAATTTACAATATGAGTGAAGTCTGAGGAAGGGTAGAGCTACTTTAGGATAGATGAAGGGAGTGAAGAGAGGGGAGGAATATGACAATAGGAATGATTGTAGAATGAAATTTATAATCAACAGTGAAGCTGGCTTTAATGTTTTGGAAAATTATCTGGGTGACCCCATTAAAACACAGTATAAAAGGTATATTAGGAAGAGCATATCAAGTGGCTCAGCAATGATTTTTTAGAGAATAATATGGACGGAAGGAAACCAGAAGCTATTCATCAAGATAATGGGACAATGAACCCTAAATGCTTTTCTGAGATCTTTAATGATGTCAACACCACCACAGTCCCAGAATCTTAAGGCATAATAGGTCCAAGGAATGGTCCTAGAAGACCGACAAATTCTTGGCATTCAGGGTCTCACTGACTAGCACTGCCTCAAATCTCTTCTCTCTTTATTCTAATGCAATGCTACTATGCCAGCCCTGCCATATCCCAAGCAGGTTTAGGGATTATTCAGGACTCTGTTACCAGATCTATAGGTTGTAATCCTGAGAACATATGTATAGTGCTAAGTCTGCAGGCACAAGCATGGAAGAGGGGTAGAGACATGGATAACCCATCGTGCATTTTTGAAAAACCTCTCAATGGGCCTTGGTACCTAGGCAGAGGATTTCCACAGAGGGTGAGCTGTGTACACCGTTCCCACTAGGCTAATTTCCAGGGAGGGTTATGGGTTTAAAACCACCATAGTGAGATTCCATTAGGGTAATGCTTAGTGGAACCATGGAAACAGGGATTATCCACAGGTCCCAAATCTGTAGAGCCACTAGCCTATAACCCCAATCTAAGAGAGTCCCAGTTAGGTGATTTCAACCCCGGAAAAGTACAGTCAGTGCTGTCTCTAGGAAAATCTTGAGGATGAAACATCCTGAAAATTGGGGGCCCCAAACCCCATCCCAGTGTCTTGAAGATGTACTACAGAGTCCAAAAACTTATTCTCCATCCTCACAATTTAAGGCTGATTTTCCTGTTAAGTTGTGGATTGTTGGATCTGATACGTTCTTCTTGCCTCTATCTCCCCATTGCAATGGGAATGTCTATCACATGCTTGTACTACAACTGTGTTTGACAAGCACATAACCCTTGATTTCATAGTCTCATACCTGGAGGGAAATGGCCCTCAGGAATGATCAATCATACATTGAGTCTAATTCACATAAGATGTAGAAGATATGACTTTGGATTCAGACTTTTTATGGTGAAAGGAATCAAAAAGTTTTTGGGGCTACTGTAATAAAATGAATGCATTTTATGGGAGGACAGGAAAGTTAGGGATAAAGGGTGGAAAGGAATAGAGTTGGAATTACAGTGTTCCCTTAAGAATTCATGTTTTAATTTATTTTCCTGTGAACAATATTTAGAAATGGGACAAAATTTCTCAATTACAAGCTGAAAGCTCAGGAAATAATAGAAACAGTTATTCAAAAAAATGGCATCAAGTCAAAAATTGTCTTCAGAGCAAAGGGAGAAATTATGAATATGAAGAGAAAACATACAGAAGGGGACAAAGTCTTTCAAGGTATTCCTTTTGAAAGGATTAATATAGATTAAGAACTAAAACAACAAAACCCAATATCGAAAAGAGAAATCATCCAAATAACAAATAAAGAAATGAATTCCACAGACATTTTTAAGAAGGAGAGATACAAAAAGCCAAGAAATATATGAAAAAATTTTCAAAACCATTAGCTATTAGGAATATGCAAATTAAAAGTACACTAAGATTTTACCTCACACAGAATGGCAGTCATCAAGATGCATAGTATAGTAAATTATAGAGAGAACATGGAGAAAAAAAGAACACTTTTACACTCTTAGTGGGACTGTAATTAGTACAACCTCTATGGAGATCAGTATGGAGTTTCCTCAAAAGTAGAGGCAAGGAACCACCTTATGATCCACCTATATATTACTCTTTGGGATTCATCTTAAAGAACCAAAGTCATCATAGTATAGTGATGAATAAATAGCCATATTCATAGCACCGCAGTTCATCATAACCAAACAATGAAACCAGCCTAGGTATCCATCAACAGATGAATGGGTAAGGAAAATGTAGTATATACACAATGACTTACATTCAGCCATAAAGAAAACTGAAAAGATGAAATTTATATTATTTCCAGTAAATATCAATGGAACTTGAAATCCTTATGTTAAGCAAAATAAGCCAAGCCCAGAAGGGTAAAAGTCATGTGTTTGCAATCAGAGTGGAAGCTAGCAAGTAAAAAGGCAAAGAAAAGTGTAGGGAGGGCTGGAAAACTTATGAAAATCAAAGGGAGATCAGCAGAACAGAGGAAAGAGACCAAGGCGTGGAAAGAGCAAAGGAGGGGAGAGTGATGTGATGCAAAGTGGCGTTTCCAAATTACATTGTTATATTGTGTGCATGTACAAACAACGACAAATCCCGACTTATTTGGAACTACAAAGCACCAATAAAACTTGTGGGTACATAAAGCACTGTGGCTTCTGGGCTGAGCACCCTTAGAAAAGGCTTCAGTGATGAAGATAGCATTCTCCAATTTTTCTGCCTTGCACCTCAAAGGACAAAGCAAGATGCCACTTCGGAAGCAAAAGCAGCACTCAAATGACACCAGTGTTGGCACCTGAAATATTTTGTTATAGCAGCACAGACTGAGACACCTGAGACACTTGTTATTCCAGCTAAAAGTTTTCAACAGTGATCATCTTTTTAAAGGACCAAACAAAATCAATAACTTTTTTCTATTATGTTTTATTTTTTCCCTGATTAATTTTATTTATTTTCTTCCTTCTGTTAACTTTGTATCATTTTATTTTGTATTGTCGGTTTTTGTTTTTCTTTAATTGTTGTTTTTGTTTGTTTCTTGATGTCCTGAAGGAGCATGTGATTCAGATTTCCATTTCTATGATACGAATCTGAGATAACTCAACTTGTACTGGGAGAAGGCTTATTCTAACTCAGTTTTGGAGTTTCTTGCCATGTTGACCATGTTACTTTAACCTGAGGTGAAAAAGGAACTCAGGATGGAAATGCCTGCAGGAGCAAAACTGCTCACCTCATAGCTGGGAGTGAAAGACAGAAGAGGCAGGGGCTGGAGTCCCACCACCCTCCTCATTCAAAGTCACCCCCAACTAAGACACACCCATTACAGATTCCCACATTCCCAGTACTATCCCACTGGGAACCCTGCCTTTACCATATGGACCTTGGGGAAACATGCAGAATTCAAATTATATCAAAGACTAAATTTAAGCCCATTATTTAAGCTCTTTGTTCTTTTCTAGTGCAAGTATTAATCACTATAATTTTTCAATTTAGTACCCCTTTTGCTGCAGCCAATAAGACTGGGTATGTTGTATTTTCATTTTTGTTCATCTGGTGGTATTTTCTAATTTCCCCTTTGATTTCTTCTTTGATCCAATTCTTGTTCAAAACTGTGTGGTTTCATTTTTTCAAGTATTGGAAAAATTTCCAGTTTTCCTTCTACCACTACTTTCTAGTTTCATTGCATGAGAATTGGAAAATATATATTTGGTGTGATTTCTATCCTCATGAATTAGTTTATACATATTCAGTGACTTATTAGATATAGAGATATATATCTATGCTGGAGAGTGTTCCATGTGTGCTGGAAGAGACTGTATTTTACTGTTGTTGGGTGGAAAGTGCCATGTATGTTTCGTAGGTCCATTTAATCTACAGTGTTCTTCAAGTCCTCATTATCTTTAAAGATCTTCTGTCTCTATGTTCTCTCCCTATAGAAAGTGGAGTATTCAAGTCCCAGTAATTAAAATTACTAAAATGTTACTATTCATCCCTTCAGTTCCTTCAAGTTTGCTTTATGTATTCCAATGTTCTGATATTGGGTGTATGTATATTAATAATTTTTTCCATATGCCCTATTATTTGAACATTTGTCATTTTATAATGTCCTTCTTTGACTCTTTTCACATTTGTTCCTTTAAATTGTATTTTATCAGCTGTGCATGTGACCACCCTGCTTCCTTATGGTTACTATGTCCATGAAGTATTTTCCCATCCTTACATTCTGTGTGACCTTAAATGTAAATTAAATTTCCTGTAGATATTACTTTTGGAAGCTTGTTTTTCTTATTTTTATCCAGTCATCCATTGTAAGTATTTGGATTGGGATGTTTAATTCATTTCAAATTAATGTAATTATGGATAGGGTGGTACTTCCTAATGCTCCATGGCATTTAACCAGGAAAAGCAGACAGTTGACTTCTCTGTAAGGGGGTTGAATAGATAAAAATTTGGTTGGAATTTGCTGAGATTTAATACTATATACTCAAAGAAATTGGAACTCAGAAGATTAAATTTATTGGGGAAGGATTTTCCAGTGTCATAGCTGTGGAAGCTATAGCAGCAACTATTGGCACAAGCCAGAATAGTAACTCCATGAAGAAAGTAAATTGATAAGGGATTCAAAGTAACCTACATATTGGGGAGGACTGTGGCCTGACTGGATATGGAGAGCTTAGAGATCAAAGACACTGCCTGGGCCGCTGTACAATATCTTGTGCAGGAAACAAAAAACTGCATCTCTCCCAACACTGTGCAGAAGGTAAAGGAAGGAACCATTTTGCAGCCTGAGCATGGTCCCCACAGCAGCTGAGGAAGTCAATTTCTCACGGATGTGAGTTAGGCCAAAAAACTAGCCTGGCACACCCATGCTGCATGACAGAGGTGGGATTAAGTGACCTGGAACAAAGCAAGTATCCAGAGAGAGTTTCACACAAAAGACATCTGATCCTGGAAACCCACCTGGCTCCCCGCTCCACTTCAATCCAGCTGCTTGCATGTCCGGCTGAGAGAGAAGAGCCAGACTGGGAATTGGAAAGGGCAGAGATGGGAAAGAATGTGTTTGGAGACTGAACCTGAGACCAGGAATCTTATGTTCAGCAGGAAATGTAGTGAACTAACTCTTTGTTCCTCCATCACATGATTGGAACCCAAAGGAGGTCCCTGGGGTTCAGCCTACCAGCTTGGACCAGCAATTGCTGGGCCCTGCAGGTATGCTGATTTAAAATCTCCAGAACAATTGGCATTCAGAAAACTGGCTGGAGCCCATGTAGGTCTAATGCCCACCTCCAGGAGTTCTGCCTGCAGGATTAACCCTCTCAACCATGCTCCAGAGAAGGGGAGCTCAGGATCTTTTCATCTCCAACAGAAAAAAATTCCCCAACTTTTCATGCAAATTTATTTCTCATTTTTCCTTCCCCTCCCCTCACTTTTCTACCATTGCTGAAACTAATTATTTTTCATGGATCACTTTATTGATGACTAGGGTGTCTGATGAGAATATTTCCATTTTGCATTGTATATATTTTTCTCTCAATTATATGTTTTCCTTGATTCTCTTTGTTTTCTCCTGCTTATAGCGAAACTCTTGCTCCCTCTTGTACTCTTCTTTAATTTTTACTTCTGTATTTTCAATTGTCGTAATCATCACATTCTATACTACTTCTTTCTCCTCTGGTCATCCCTTCAAAAATATAAACAATCTACCAATCATACATTTTTATTGTAGGCAAGAAGTGTACATATCATTTTGGTTTATTGTGACAAAATTGTAAACATCTCCTCAGGAGATACTTTGCAGTTGTATATTGTTTGGATTATTTGAGGTTATTATTTGTATTTCCCTTTATGACGAAGAATTAGAATCTTTCAGGAACAATAATCACTACTCTACTGCCTCAGATCCACATTGCTGGATGGGTAGACACCCAAACTACCTGAAAAATTAGGAACATATTGTCCCAAACAAACTAATATTCTCCAATAATAGAATCAACTAATTCCCAGTGGAAACTATCAGAGAAGGACTTAAGAATGTGCTTACTAAAACTGATCTGCCAGGGAAAGGACAACTTAAGGAGTGACATTAGACAGAAAACACAGGAAATGAAAGATCACTTCAATAAAGTCAGAGAGATTGTAAAATATTCAAACAGAATCCCTTGAAATGATACAATCAATAAACCAAATTAAAAATTCAATGGAAAGTATGACCAATAGACTAGACTGCTTGAAAGACTGATTGTAGGCAATGAAGACAAAACTTATCATCTTGAAAATCAAGTTGACCATGTAGAGAAGTTGAGAGACCATAAATAGAACTTCTAAGATATATGGGATAAGGTGAAAAGACCAAATTTAAGATTTTCCTGATAGATGAGGGCATAGAGACAAAAGCCAAAGGGATACACAAACTTTTCAATGAAATTATCAGAAAACTTCTGAAACCTAAATATTGAAAAGGAAAATCAAATAGAGGAGGCTTGCAGGACACCAAATGTACAAAACTACAGCAGACCCACATCAAGGCACATTATAATGAGAATGGCTAACATAAAGAATAAGGATAAAATCCTAAAGGACATGAAAACAAATGATCAAATTACATTTAGGGGGAAACCAATTCAAACCCCAGCTCACTTCTCAACCCAGATCCTCAAAATTGGATGTCTTGAAATAATATATTTGAGAATCTGAAATAAAAAAAAATAATTGTTAACCAAGAATTGTGTATCCAGCAAAATAAAGCTTCATATTTGGAAAAAAGCTAAAAGAATTCACAACTAGAAAGCCTGCACTATAAAGATTCTCAACAAAACTTTACAACAAAAATACAAACAACCCAATCAATAAATGATACAAGGAACTGAACAGACACTTTAAAGAAAATATACAGGCAGTTAATAAAGATATGAAAAAGTATTCAACATCTCTAGTAATTTGAGAAATGCAAATTAAATCAACTCTAAGATTTCATCTTACTCCAATTAGAATGGCTACTATCAAGAACACAAACAATAATAGATGTTGGAGTGCATATGGGGAAAAAAGTAGTCTTATATTGCTCATACTCATAGATTTGCAAATTGGTGCAGCCAGTCTGGAAATCAGTGTGGATAAGCCTCAGAAAACTTGGAATGGACCCACATTTTGACCCACTTATCCCACTCCTCCATTTATACCCAAAGGACTCATAATTAGCATACTAGAGTAACACAGCCACATCAATGTTCTTAGCAGCACAATTCCCAATAGCTAGATTGTGGAACCAACTCAATGCCCTTCAACACATGAATGAATAAAGAACATGTGGTATACAGTGGAATATTATTCATCCATAAAGACCAATAATATTATGGCATTAGGAGATAAATGGACGAAGATGGAAAACATCATGCTAAGTGAAATAAGCCAATCCCCAAACACCAAAGTCGAATGTTTTCCCTGATAAGTAGAAGATGATGTATAATGGGGGTGGAAGAGGAGGGGGATGAGAGAAGTAGGAGGAACTTTAGATTGCGCAGTCGGAAGTGAGAGGGAAGAGTGTATGAAAAATGGTGGAGTGAGACAGACATCATTTCCCTATATACATGTAAGATTACACCAACGGAATGAACCTACATCATGCACAAACATAGAAATGAAATGATGTACCCCATTTGTGTACAATCAAATATGCACTGTGTAAAAATAAAAACAAGAAAGTAAGAATAAATTCCTCCCTTCTTACAATACAAAAACAAGAAAAAAATTTTAAAATTTTCTTCTTCCCTATGGTTTCTGAATGTAAACTCAAAGGATAAACAATATATTTGGGAAAAGTTAGCTGTAATTTATTCTTATTAACATCAGAGTGGAACAACAAAGTCTGCACAGTATTTCTAACTACTAAAAATCTCATTGAAAATATTCTCCTGTAATAGAAAGAAAAAATATGTATAAATAGTATCATCATATCATATTTCCCAGGCATTTAATCAGATTCTCAAAAAGAATAATGACACAGAAAATCACTGGTATGAATAAGTAGAAATAAACTTGTCACAATTCAAATATTTAGGAACATCAATGAAGACACAAGTAAATACCATTAGAACCACTCCTAAAATTGATTTTATATCATCTCTGAAAAGAATTGAGAAAAACAAATTAAGAATAAATTGAAAAATTCTTGTAAAATATATTAGTTTGTAGGGGTCAAACATACTTTGTTAAGGGATATAATATTCAGAACTACGAAAGACTTGTGATTTCTTCCTTTAACCATTAGGTGGAACACAACTCAGATTATATTTTCTAAGAATGTTGCATAAATAAAAATAATTCACTATGTATTACACAAAGTTCATTATTCACTCTGTATTACAGAATAGTCTCATAAACTTTTCTACTTTTGTCACTTATGACGATGATCCCTGTGACATCATGTCAAGTCATATCAGTTTCCATAACAATAAGCAAACCATTCACCTAAGTCTTCTATATAGAAAAAGATACAGACACACAGATGAAACACTGCTTGGTAGCTAAGACTTGGGCATTTCGGAAAATTCTACTAACATAATCAAAGAGTACATCTAGAAATACTTTAAAAATATAAAGAAACAACCAATTTCTTCACCTTCTGTGAGCTCAATAAAGCCAGAAGCAGACATAATCATGTTAAAGTTAAACATATGTCTTAGATTGTCTGAGATAGTTCTAGATTCCAATTTGGGGAAGAGAGGGAAAGAGGGGTGAGGGAAGGGATAGTGGGTATTTAACCCAGAGAGGTTTTACCACTGACCTACATCTCCAGCCTTTTTTTACTTTTTGAGATAGAGTCTCACTAAGTTGTTTAGTGCCTTGCTAAACTGCTGAGGCTGGACTTGAGTTGGTGATCCTCCTGCCTCAGCCTCCTGAGTCACTGGGATTACAGGCATGTACCACCACACCTGGCTGAGGGGCATGTTTTTAATAGCACCCCCATTGATTCTCAATTTTCCCTGTCTGGATGGTAAAGTATTGTGGTGACTACAATGAGATTTGCCTGTGAATATAGTTCTTCAAAAGCCTTAACCAGGCACATTTGTAATTCCAGCTCCAACACAGGTGGAGGAGGTAGGAGGATTACAAATTCCAGGAAAGTCTTGGCAACTTTGGAGACTGCTTCAAAATAAAAAATAATAATAATAATAAAAAGACAAAAAGGGCTGGGGAAGTAGCTTAGTGGTGGAGAGCCCCTGGCTTCAATTCCCATACCACAAAAATTTTAAAAGGGCCTATTCTTCATTCCCAAAATTCCCTACACATAAAGCACTCAAAGTCTCATTTGAGATAACAGAATATGGGATACCTTGCAGAGAATGTGTTCAATACAAATTGCCTGTGCAGAAAAATTTCTTTTATTCAACTCTTGTTAACCATATATCACCTTACTTTAACCAAAATAGAGCAAAGGGACATCTCTGCACACAGCAGCAATCTGTGCTTCATCCATACATGTTTGTCTTAAGACATCAGTAAGTGGCCCACCAGAAAGGTACTCCATTACTACAAACAAATCATCTCCTAACAGGTAATTGAAAACAGACCATAAAACACATTCACATTTTTGTTTTTCTAAACATGTGGCACTCAATGTGCAAGAGTTCAAATGAGTTATTATGAACACATAATAATTTATGTGTTATTATAATTTATTAACTGGTTGGTGTTGGTTGCTTTCTAAGAGAATGAGCAAAACCATTGTTTTTATTCAATTCTATTTCCATTATAGGTTGCATCGAATGGATGAACCTAAAGAGAGAGTCAGGGAAGGAACTGAAAGTTATTGAGATCTGGGTAATGAAGGAATTAAGGCATACAAATATAGTAAATTTCATAGGTAAATATGTTTGAGATTCTTTTAAACACTGGTAAAAAAAATGTGGAAATTTGTGGTCTCATGGTTTGATTGAGGCTGGCTACTTCAAAGTGTCAATATTGATAAGTAAACTTAAGGGAGAAAGAGGTGAAAATAGCATATTCCAAATGAGATGGTGCTTTTGTGACAAGGACATTACTTGGTGAGAGAAGGTAGGTACATGAAGGACATTGCTGATTTTGTGAATATTCATTTCAAATGATCAGAAGCAGAAACATGAAGGAATGGTCCACTGGGATTCATGTCTTAACCCAGAGAGGAGACTGGCACACAATTCTGAAACTTTTAAGTCAGTTTTTATTTCAAATGCTGTTCTTCTTGGGCAAATTGTATGTGTCTATGAAAAGCTGAGGTTAGCTAAGTACAGTTGTGCATGCCTGTAATCCCAGCAGCTGGGAAGGGTGAGGCAAGAGGATCATCAATTCAAAGCCAGTGTCAGTAAAAAAGCAAGGTACTAGGCAAATCAGGGAGACCCTGTCTCTAAAGTTCAAAATAGAGCTGGGGATGTTTCTCAGCATGCAAATGCCCCTGGGGTTCAATCCCTGGTCTGAGCCCCCCTCAAAGAAAAGCTCATGTAGTTTAGAAATTCATATTTACAAACCACAAAAGACAGAATAGGAAAATAATCACGTTATTCAATATTTTTAAAAGTGTTCCTGGTTATGAACGAAAGTTGAGTAGTCAAAAGTGGTAGCTGTGGATGTATTAGAGGGTTACAGGTTATTTTCTTCCATATATACATTCATTTAGGATGGTGAAATGATAATATATATTGAGACTTTAGCCCCAAGAGACCCTGTCTCAAAACAAACAAACAAAAAAGGGCTGAGTGAAAGCTTAGTGGTAAAGCCCCCCTGGGTTCCATCCCCAGTACCAAAAATAAACAAAAGCTTGGTGATTCCTGGAAAACTCTTCACTCTACTTTTCTACTCCTCTGTATGTGTTACACACTAGTGGTAAGTTTTGAAACTACTTACAGTCAGTCATAATAAATGAATGATATCCAAATGAATGATCCTAAAGGACTTTTCTGACTATTCCAGTGTATCTTCTTTTAATATATTTAGGAACCCACTTACTACTATATGGATGATTCTAATATGAACTAATCACATATCTACTTGAGGAAAGTTCAAAGTCACAACCAAGAATGGGAAAATTAGGAGGTTGGATTTAAAATCTTATCTTAAATGGTGATGACAATTAAGTCCAAAAATAAGAAAATCACATTACATTTTCACTTACTCAAGATCAAAGAAGATAGGGACATATCAATAATCTCCAATACTAAACTCCAATAATCTTATGTAGGTACTTAATCTCAACTTAGCTACTAAGGTTCAAGTCAAGAAACTAACTACAAAAGGAGTGGGATGTTAAAACTAAAGGTCACAAATGAATAGTCATAACTATTATTCTAGTTTTTATTTTCAAAGCAGTAGCACTCCTAAGATAAGGACTATCTTATGTAAACATCTATAGGAAACCAAGGTCAAAGTTTTTTTTATATTTCAAAGAATTAAGGAATCAAGAACCAAACAATGTAGAACATGTAAGTGCTTGCAACCACCCATCTATAAAGTTTTTTCCAGAGTCTTCTAAGTCATATTGTTCTATATCACTATACTTACTGAAGCCTTCTAATCAGACACTATAGTTACCCCCTTCCTGGATCAGTTTACTCTACTCATAAAGGTTGATTCAGGTCACAGATCATTAAAGAAATAAGAGGGAGAAGGAAAAAGTGTTTTTCCTTGGAATATATATTTCATGACTACAGGTTTCTATTTTGAAAAGCTATAGGTTTGGACAAATATATACAAACCTCCTTGATGAGGTTTCAAAATACCTCCATGTTCATCTGCTTTTAGATTTGGTTTATAGGAAAGAAGTGCTCCCAAAGGGACTGACTTCCCAATCAATACATAATAAATATGTTCCCACTGCCATGACAAACAAGAAGAATATTCATTAGCCTTCACTGTTTTTGTGTGGAACTGGAGGTTGAATCCAGGGTTACTTTACCCCTGAGCTATCTCTCCAACCATGCTTATATTTTATTTTGAGAGAGGGTCTCACTAAATGACCCAGACTGACCTTAAACTTGAAGACCTCTACCTCAATCTTCTAAATGGCTGTGATTATACTCATGTGCCAGCTCACTCCATGTTAACTGAAGCAAATATTCCCATAAGGAAATTATTTTTCTTTCTACCTTAAGGCAAAATAAAAGGCATATAACAATCCAACTGGGTATTTTTTATTTTATTTTTTTTAATCCTGGGGTTAGAAAAAAGGTGCTTGCACACCAGGCAAGTGCTCTGTTAATGAACTATATACCCTGAGTTGGATCCAATATTTGAGAAATGTTAATTCAGGAAAAAAGTGAAATGTGGATATCTTCCTTAGTTTCCTCATAATCTCTTCATCTGTCAAATTTGTCTTCTTTTTCAGTTTGTCTGAAGACTTGGTACCACTGTCAACATCTGAATCATCAACAGGTGCAGGAATGGGGTCGTTTACACACCCTGAGGAAATGGGCAGAGATATAGTTCATTACTGAGGTTTAAGTAAACAAGGTTTTCAGGTATTCTTTCTGGCACATTTTCAGTTCCCTAATATTTAACCAAAACTAAGTTGTCTCCCTTATTGTTCTACACAATGCAATATTTTCAGAGTACAAAAAACATGTCTTGAAAAAAAGGTGAAACATTATTCTTTGCCATAGCATGAATGTATTTAGAAGTAGAACTAGCAGCAGGGTGCAGTGGTGCATGCCTGTAATCCCAAGGACTTGAGAGGCTGAGACAGGAGAATTCCACATTGAAAGACAGCCTCAGCAAATTACTGAGGTACTAAGCAACTTTGGAAGATCTAGTCTCAAAATGAAAAAATAAAAAAAGTGGCTGGGAATGTGTTTCAGTGCTTTAGTGCTCCTGGCTTCAATCAATGGTACCCCTATAATCCAAAAAAATAAAACAGGAAAAAATAGCATGTCCATGAATAAAATGTATGTGTGTTCAGATCTAAAATAATGTAACAGTGACTAGGGTGGTAGCTCAGTTGTAGAATGCTTAGGTAGCACATGTGAGGTAATGGGATCAATCCTCGGTACCACATAAAAACAAATAATGTAATAAAGGTATTGTGTCCATCTACAAATAAAAATATTCTTAAAATTGAAAAGAAGAATAATTAGAATATGAGAATGAAGTAAAAAAGTAGCACACTTTAAAATGTTTTAATATGATGATATGCAAAAGACTATAAACCTTGATGTTGAAATAAACATTGTTGATTTCCACAATTGATTTTACACAAAAATAAAGAGCCAGTTGTAAGGCATAAAAAAAATCACAGCTCTCCAGAAATCAGGGTCCACTGGAAGTCCTTGGAGTTCTGCCTGTGCCCTGGACTGTGTCCACCACATTAGAGTCCACAGCAAGTCCCCCCAGTAGTACCCTCTCCCTGGCTCCATCTGAGGTCATTCCCACTAATATTCTCCCTTAGCTGCTGAGGAAGTTCACTCTCAACTATCTTTTGAGTAACATCAAAGTTTCGAGAAAAATGTAAAAAATATAAAATAGAAAATAGGGCACAACATAGAAAAAAATACCCAGTGAGTTAACTTTCTCATTTTTAAAGAAGACTTACAAATTTATTTTTCCAAAATATATGATGAGTATTCTCTAGGTAAAAATCTTCATTTTATCAAATTAATTTTCATAAAATATCTTAAACTGGAGGGATTTTTGAAATCATTGGTGAAAGTCAAACACAAACAGCGATTTTTAGAAACACACATGCCCAGATGCACACACAGGGTCACGGGTCAATCATTCACTGATTCTGTATGATGTGACCCTGGGCCAATGACAGGAGGTGTAGCTTCTTCAGCCCCATCATCCTCCTCTCTCACTACTGCTGATGTTTCTGGTCCCTTGGTGTTCAGCTGTGTTCATCACATGAGCAAGGAAGATTAAAAGGTTACAATGTAACCACTTCTTTGTTTTTAATCTACTTTAAGAAGTTATTATTTCATGAGCTAATGTTTATATGTTTAAACCTTACTGGTAACAGTATCATCAATTAAAGAGTTAAGGTGATTTTAAGAGACAAGGAAAAGTAAGTAGAGGAAATAAAGGTATTTGAAAAATATTCATGAGTACTATTTATATATACATTATAGAGTTATTTACCTTTGATGGCAAAATTTATTTTAGAAAGCAAAATACAAGCATATTTGTCTTGGGTAACCTAAATTAATAGAAGAACAAAAAGAAATGAATTAACTTACTCTACTGGTGATCCAGAAGAGAAGCCATTCTTGTCTGAATATGAAAAAGAAAGAATCTAAGAATTCACGAGAGAAAACTTTTATATGACAAAAGAAAAATAATATAAAAGAAGTGCAAGTGAAATTTCTGAAAATGATTTCATTTTAAATAGAATAACTTCCTTAGTAAAAGGCCAGTAATAGTAAATAATTGATATAAGACTCAGTGAATAACTCTCCAATGTTAATGAGTCCTCAAAATACATTTTAAAAATCCTGAATTGATAATTAAAATGAGTGAATTTTATTGTATGAAAATTATACTTCAATACATTTGTTAAAATGTAATGGAAACTATACCTGTCAATCTATATTAAATTAAAACATTTACTGTTTAAGACACTTTCTCCAGAGAATTGCCTACCAAGGAACAGGGGTATAATAAGCAACCAAAAAGACAACTGGGAAAAGCACTATTTTTGACAATAATTTTATTCTAAAATGGAACTTACTTATTAGTGGACCCAAAAGTTCTAGGTAAAAGTTTGCCCTTTTCTGAAGGGTACACCAGAATAAAATATACAAGGTCAAGATTGATATCACTTGCAAAGAAGTCTGCTTCTTCCTTGAACCAAGCCTTTATTTCTGTGATGATTTAACGATATTAAATATAATTGATTCAAACTACATGATTTTTATTTAATTTTATTATTTTTAAAAACCAGATATAAGACTTTAGAGACAGAGAAACCTACCAAATAAAACTAACAACCATCCTGGGGATGTAATTGGCAAAATCTACACTGAGATAAATAGGAGACATGATCTTGCATCTTTCAAGTACAAGACAAGGAAGAGAAAGCCAAAGAACCAGTGTGAGGAAGGAGAGTCTACCTCTCAAAAGACCTTCCTGAGATGGTTTCACCACCTCTAAAATGGGGACTTGATTTTCCTGCTGATTTAAACAAACTATTTTAAAAATCCATTATATATCATTTCTTACCCAATGATATTCTAATTATGAGATATAAATCTGTTTAGTTCTAATATTTATTTTTATGTATTTACATGTTTGAAAGATTTTACTTTTTTAGTAGAAAACTTTTGTATTCCAAGGACTGTGTGTCTGTATAGAAAAACTTCCTTCTAGGCCACTGACAATCAACAAATTTCTAGCATAAACATGTTCACAAATCCACACCTTTTCTGTCTCAAGTGAAAATCATTCAAATCAGTGAAGAGAAAAAAAAAAAAAAAACCCAAGTAAATAGAACAGCAAATCCCATTGTTATGTTTAATTACAAAGTGTAATAAATGGAAAAAAAAGAAAAAAATTCTGATTCCATTTCTAAGCAATGTATGAGATTAATGAAATCCTCAGACTCCAAATGATGTTGAAGAACCACCCAAAGAGTTTACAGAAAGCAGAATCTCTGCAGGACAAAGTAGGGACAACAAATATGAGTTAGCCTTTAGTTTTTTCCAGAAACAGTCTTTTTATCTCACAGTGCTTCACAATTTTCTATGTGATTCAGTCTTTTACCACTGTCTGATATCTTACCAGGAGGAGTACAAGTTGAGATAATTCTGCTTTACTTTGTTGGACTCACAGAACGTTAAGACATTCAGCAGAAATCCAGGAATCTTTCTTTGCTCTCCTTTGATGATACTGGAGGTCTCTAACAATCAAGCCCACTGCTCTGGCACAACTGACAAAAAGAAATTCAGAAATGAATGGTGGTTTGATTGCTCTAACAAAATCACTTTTCAGAGATAAATATCAAAATACATAAAACAAACCGATACACATAATTTTAGATTTGACTAACTGGTCTTCTGTTCTAGAGATCTACTTTCCTAGATTTGCTTTGCAAATGAACAGGAAAGATCAAAACAGGGTAGTGGAAATGGAGTGCTGGATTAGTTGGAGAGAGGGACAGAAAGGTAAAACCTGGATTTCCTCCTGTTCATTACCCACTTGAGTAGCTCCTAATTTAAAAAACAGAAGCTGAAAGCAAAAGTCAGGGTACAAGAAACTAGATAAAGGATGCTTGCTTGTCTAGTTCTTCTGCAGGATTTACACAAATACAGAACAGGGGAGGGCCATGCCATTCCACCTTCACCTTTCAGGAAATAAATATGTGGGGCTTCACAATTAGGAACAAAACTTATAAGTGGTTAAGATTTCACTATGTTTTTTTTTTTTTGGTACTAAAGATTGAACTCAGGAGCACTCAACAACAGAAGCATAACACCAGTCTTTTTTGTGTTTTATTTAAGACAGGAGTTGTGGAGTTGCTTAGTACCCACCTTTGGCTGAGACTGGCTTTCAATTTGCCATTCTCCTCCCTCAGCCTCCTGAATCATAGGATGACGGGCACAGGCAACCATGCCCAGCCTGTTTCATACCTGAAAACTGATCTGACTATAGCCTTGTGTCTATATTGGAAAACAGACCCAAAGAAAAATAACAAGTCAAAATACTAGACAAAATGATTTTAAAGGACAGAATTTTTTTTGTGGGTACATTTTTAGTACTGGGATTCAATTTAAGGACACTAGACCACTATGTCCCTTGTTGTATTTTATTTAGTGACAGAGATTCACTTAATTACTGAGCCCCTCACATTTGTGGAGACCCACTTTGAACTCAAAATCCTCCCATCTGGGTCTCCCCTGCCTCTGGGATTACAGGTGTGCACCACTGTGCCCAGAAAGAACAGATTACATAATAAAAGTGCATTTAAACAACCTGATAGTAAGATTTAGTTCCCACCACCTTGATTGAAGCTCCTCAAACAAGGAAGCAGTCTCCTCTACCACTGGCCCACCTGACAGCCAGGTATGGTTAAAAAGGCCTGTAATCTGACTGACTCTGGATGAGGCAGGAGGACCAGCCCCCTCAATTTACTAAATAATTTTTCTCAAGAGATGAGAATGTATCTCAATGTCAGAGCACTGCTTGACTTCAACCCCAAAACCACAAAAAGTGAGAGGGATGAAGCAATGGGAGATGGACCCCAATTTCTAATGAGTAACAAGGAAAGAGGCTTTCTTCATACCAATGTTATTTCTGGGAGGTAATGCTATGGAGAGTTTAAGTTGTTATGTGTGTAATTTTGTTTTCAATTGCAGATGATAAACATGGACTTCTGTAGTAGAAAGGCCCTGCAAGGGTGACAATGTCTCACTGATAACACAACCAACATTATCTCACTATAGCAGAAGTAGAACAAAACACAATGAAGAGCACTAATCAAAAGACATGCCTCACATATTTCCTTTACTCTTGAAAACGACCCACTGTGTTAAGACACCATCTCTTCCTGGGCTCTGCATGTGGCTCATGTTAGAGTACTTAACTAGCATGTGGAGGCCCTGGGTTTAATTCCCAGCAATAAGAACAACAACAAACATCCTACCTCTGTTCTACAAATGCAGCTTAGAGAGACTAAGTTAGTACCCTCAGGACACTTAATCAGCACAGACTAGAACTAAGTTTCTTAGGAGTTTATGTGACTTGAGAACCTGCTGTTAACTTCTATACTATGCCACATCCTAAACAAGAAATAGGTATTCACAGTCTGCTCCACTGTGCCCAGTGATACATGACAGTTTTTACCCCTACATCCACTCAAAATGATCTAATAGTCCATTAAATGGTCATGCCATATTTTAAGCAATTTCCTACTAATCACCCTTAAGTTGATTTTTAGCTTCTTTTTACTATCTAAGTAATGGGACAACGTCCCTAAATCTGTGCTATTCTATTGTTTTCCTAGGACACACTTGCGAAAAGTTACATTACCTGTTCAAAATGTATACACACTAAACTAACATTTTCATTTGTAGTTTGGTACATATACATAAAGAGATTTTTAATTTTTTTTTTTTTGTTTTTATTCTTATTTTGGTGCTGGGTATTGAACCAGGGCCTCCAGCTTGCTAAACACATGCTAACCTCTACATCAAATTGCACCTCATGTCCCCAAATTTTAATATCATGGAGTCAAATTGCTTGGTTTCCTTCCTCATCCCCTGATCTCAAGATTGAATCCATGGGGCTTTACCACTGAGCTGCATCACCAGTGCCAGGCCCATTCTTGACAAAATAGGAGACAACCATCTTGCTGGATCCCAATGCCTGTCTCAACTTAGTGATCATCCTACCTGAGCCTCTGGAGTCTCTGTGATTACAGGTGTGAGCCATGATGCCTGGCTTCACAAGTTGTCTACTTTTTGTTGCACAGCTCAGTTTGGAAAGCAGAGAGCCCAGGGCTCTCATCCAGGAGCCTCATCCAGTCTGCAGTTTCCTGTGCCCCACATCTTGGGGCAAGAACCTACAAAAGCAGGAAACAGTGAAATTCCCAAAGATAACCTGATTTCCATGGAGAAAACCCAAAAGGAAAGAATCAATGTGTGTCAGAGCCTGGGAGCTGGGGTAGGGACCAGGGAAGAAGACCCAGCTTCAGCCCTCCCAACCAGCCCCAGGGTCCCCACTTAAGCCCCTAGTTTACCAACTCAGATGAGTCTGAGCTGTGCACAGAGGGTGGTATACCAGTTCCTGGCACTGCCCTGGGCAAACGGGTTGTCATGCCAGAGGGAGACAGTGATGGGATGAGGAGCTCAGAACGAGCAGGACTGGGCAAGGCCATCTCGAAGGGACCCTCCTAAGTAGGTCAGTTTAGCCTGGACCTTAGCACAGGCATGTGGCAAGACTGCAAGGACAGGAGAGCCCAAGAGAGACCCGGGCACGCCTGCCTTCCAGCATTCCTAGGACCCACTTGTGAGCAGCTCTCCCCAGATGAGTGCTAACACAGCACACCTCTCCTGCCTCCTCAGGGTTCTCTCATCACCTTCTACGTCCCTCTGCCACATGCTTCTGGGTCTCCACTGACCACACCTGTCCCCCTGCCTCGTGCTTCCAGATAAATTTTAAAATCTTCCTTGTGCTGCTAAACTGATCCAAAGATGGTGTCTCCACCTGCTCCCACTTCACATTCTTACCTCTCTATTTTTTCTAAAGTGTCCCTTCATTGAATTTCACTATCAAGGAGGGTAGTGGCAGCAGGGATGCCCGATTATATTTTTATTCTTAAAAATCACATGGCCCAGGGAAATCTGGACTGGTTGCCTTCAATACACAAAACACGAAAGGTCACACTCAAGTCAAGTCCTCCCCTGGACACTAACTTGCTTCTTCTCTCCCTTATTCCACCTTCTCTTTTCTCTGTTATTATTCATCAGCCTTCTCTTCTACTCCTCTAAGACCAGGATGAGTCTTGTACCAACCTCAAGATCTTTAGCTACCATGATGCAACCACATCAAATTCATAGCTTCTCAGTTCACTATAGCTAGATTATGCTACCAACGCAGAAGCCATTTAATTCATGAATGAATAATGAACCTGTGTTATATACATACACAGTGGAATATTACTTAGACATAAAGAAGAATAAATTATGACCTTTACTGGTAAATGGATGGAGTTGGAGAATATCATGCTAAGTGTATAAGCCAAGTCCCAAAACCCAAAGGTCAAATGTTTTCTTTGATAGGTGGATGATGATACATAATGGGGGGTGGAGTGCTGGGGGGCAAGAGAAGTATGGAGGAAATTTGGATGGTGAAGAGGAAAATGGGGCAGGAGGGGTGGGGAAGGAAAGATAGTAGACTGAGATAGACATTATCACCCTATGTCTTGGTATGATTACAAGAATGGTATGACTATACATCATGTACAACCAGAGAAGTGAAAATTTGTACCCCGTTTGTATACAATAAATCAAAATACACAAATAAAAACTTACAAAAAGAAGAAACTACTATACTTCCAGGAGCTGTGGCACACGCCTTTAATCTCAGTGACTTGGGAGGTTGAGGGAAGAGGATCACAAGTTCAAGGACAGCCTTAATAATTTAGCAAGGCCATCGATAACTTAGTGAGACCCTACCTCAGAACCAAATATCAAAAGGAATGGGGATGTAGCTTCAGTGTAAAGCATCCTGGGTTCAATCCCTACTAAAGAAAAATTAAACTAGTTAATAGCAGAATATTTTTTAAAAATTTACAAAACTGTTAATTTTATTGACATAAATTTTGATTAGATGTGTATAAAATCTATAAAATATTGGTTGGATGGAAGGTATAAAAATGCTTAAAGAAATGATAATTAAGAACTTTTTGAGAACTGAGCAGTCAATTTGAATTCCTTCCTCTTCACACATGGAACCCTATCAGGCATTTGTAGAATCCAATAGCACTGAAGCACCCAGACCAGCCTCTCTCACTGGCTACTCTCCTTGGACTCCTGCTCTAATTTTGTGCCTCAAATGCCCTCATACTGCACAGGACCAAAATCAAGTGGCATCTTCTTGCCCCATCTTCTACCCAACTTCCTGCTGCCTCTCTTTCTTCCTCTTATCTTGGGTGAATCAGGGCATCAGGATTCTCTCTGTTCCTTTATCTCTTTTCTTCTATCAGAAGTGATGATTCTTTTGTTTTTTGTTCACTCATTTATTCAGATTTATTTTCTTTGAATGTTGGGGATTGAAGAACCTTAGGCCTGGCACGTGCAAAGCACGTGCCTGACCATTTAGATACACCCAGACAGAAATAGTTCAGGGCATCAAAATCGACTAAGTCAATGGGTCGTGACAGTGCCAACCTGTAATCCCAGCAACTCGGGACACTGAAACACGAGGATCACAATTTCAAGACCAGCCTCAGCAACATAGTAAGACCCTGCTTTAAAATAAGAAGCTGAAGACCTGGTAATGTAGCTCAGTGCTAAGTGCCTCTGGGTTAAATACCCAGTAGCAAAGAAATAAAGCCCAGTCTCTGTACTAGGGGTTGAAGCACACTACAAACACCAGGGCTGACCTACATTTTGTGTGGTCAGGGCAACTGCAAAACTAGACCCTGAGCACCATGGAGTGCTCAGGCCAGTGCAGAGAGTGGGGATCATGGGAACCAATCAGGCAACCCAGCCCACAGCACCCAGGTCAAGCAGAAGAGAAGCCCTGAGCTTTAAGCCCTAAGACATGCAAGAGGACTATTTCAGCTACTTCTGGATGCAGAGGCTGTGTCCTGGGCAGAAAGAGCAGTCTGAAGGATGTCTGCTGGCTTTGCCCAATGATGAGAGCACCTCCATGACAGCCAGGGCAGAGTCTGGGCTGCTGGGGGCCAGGGAATGAAGGATGGATCTGGTGAGCAGGATCAGCTCCACCAGGGAATAAGGCATAGAGGGTACAACAGGTGGAGTGGACACCTAGGATGTGAAGGGTGGGGGTCGCAGGGATTTAAGATGAGACATGAACATGTGAAGATGACCAAAAGAAGGAATGATAGTAACAGCACCACATTCTGGTACCATTCACTGTTTTCATACATACATACACACAGACTGTTCTCATTCCTACATGATTCCGGAAAGAGAAAAACCACAAGGCCTTAGGGAGAGAAACTGACAACAAATGATGAAAGGCTTTTCTGGGTTAGAGAAGGTGGTTTACCCTTGATCATGATGGAGAATACATGACTGTATCCATTTGTCAAATTCCCTAAACTGGGTGAATCTTACTGTTTGTAAATTATTCCTCAAAAAAAGACTTCATACAATCGTTCTGTCGTGGCTCCCAGGTTTCTAGTTCTTCCCAAGTAAATTCCGTGCTTGAATTTCTGGGCCTTTCTAATCTCGACCCTCACAGGTTCAACCTCATTGCCACCCAGTGCTTGAATTGCAACCCTTTCCTCATCAGTCTCTTAACACCCTACTTTCTTGTTTCTGTGCATTTTTGCAAACTGTGCCTCTCACAAACAAAGCCCTACTGGCTTCTATCTCTTCAAAATCACACCTATGATACACGAAGTGTCATGTCCAACTCTACAGTTGAATCATCGTCAAACTCTCAGTTCCTTCCAGTCTGTGACTCCAATCTCAGCAAGTTCCTGGGTGTTTCCCAGTGATTTCTGATTTCAGATTGTTTATCGACATAAGCAAGATGGATGTACCTCTATATCCATCCCTCAAATAACATGCAGCCTAGCACACAGTAGGCTCTCCATGCAATGCAGACAGGAGTGAGAATGGCCTCGGAGTTCCAGGGGGAGAAAAGATCTGAGCTGCATCTTAAGAGATGGTCTGGAAGGACTCATGAGGCACCACAGAAAGTGCCTAGTGGCAGGGGTAAAAGATGCCTTCTCACAGCACAAGCATTTGGTTCAGCTTGCCTGGCCTTCGTAGGGACTCCTGATGGTACTCACCACCACGACCTGGATGTACAGCTGCATGATGAAAGGCAGAAGGAGACCAAAGGTGGGACAGCCACTATGAAGCTGGGCTAAGGTTAAGGAACCAATGCACTGCACAGTTTCGCACCGGCCCTGCCTTTTGACTAGAACCCTCCCTCCCTGATCCCACCCCAATTAGCCTTGCCTACCTATCTTCCTCCCTGGAATGGACTGTGACCCAAGGTGACCTCACTCTACTGAACTGTCCTGGCCCCTGTTCATTTTCAAGATTCAATATACTTCTCTGTGGCCCTGCTTCATTCTTTACTGTATAGTCCATCCTACCCTGCCTCTCACTGGACCCCTCTGGCCTTCAACATGTCCTTCACAGGTCCTACCAAGTGACTGCTCAAGCCCCAGTCTGTCAGCCACAACCTCGGTTACCCACCCCCACCCTCCCACCACCCCTGCTCTTACAGTGAGGGCACTTGGGAGTGTGTGGATACGCTGTGGCCTTGTCCAGAGAGAAATGTGTGAGTCCCCTATGGACCAAGAAAACCACACAACCCACCAGCACGGTTCCCAAGTACAGACACAAAGAGAGGAGGAGGAGCAGGAAACTCCTGATGTTCCTGTGGACCACATCAGTGTTCAGCCACCTGCAGTGATAGTAAGAATTCTAGGGGAGAGGAAGTAGGACTGAGCGTCTATCTGCTCTGGACTCCATCACCCCCAAATCCTGAGGTCGCCCCCATCCCTGCCCGGTAGGCTGCCTGCCCTTGTCCCAACACACGGGCTCCCACTTCCAGGGATAAACTGGCATTTGCAAAGTTAAAGCACAGTTAGGACTCCATGTCTCCTCAGGTCACCTGTCAGTACAAGCTCTCTGAGACAAGACCTGCTGGGTGTCACTCTGAGCATCATATAGAATATCTCTGGGACTATTTTCTCAGACACTGGATAAAATAAAAAGAACATCTTTACATAGTTGCCTCAGGCACTTGTAAATCCAAGCAGTGTGCGCACAGGAGTGAAGAGCACTCAAAACCCAGGAAATCCTCCTACTTGAACACCCAGAGGTGGACAGGCAAACAGCCCAGGACAGGGCAGCAACAAGTCTAAAGTCTAGGTATGTAGTATCAGCAAACCAGCGGATGGGACAGGCACTGCTTTCCTGTCCCTGAATCCAGGAGGCCCAGCACACACGTGGTGCCTTTTGCATGTCAGCACCTGTGCAAGCAAGAACTGCCTCTCAGGACAGGTGCAGACACAGAGGCCATGGCATATGTAAGGGACGAAGAGTGGCCCAGAGGCACTTTTAGCAGTACAGTAAGAGGGACTTATTCACCCCTGACCCATTGTTGATGTGAGGTTCCTGGTTTTGAACAGGTGTCCCTGAAGGGTTGGTGAGTGGACAGGTGGTAGGAGTACTCACTTTCACGCAGATGTTACAGGAAGCACAGTGGAAGGTGCAGGGTGGGCGGTGGAAGCCACAGTGTGGACACCAGGTCATCTCATGGGCCCTGCCATTCAGACACGCGACATAGGGGGTCTCCAGTCCTGCTGCAAGGAACCTGGCATAGGAAGAGATTTGGGAAGTGGCAGGGGGCCTCCATCCCTCTGCTGCTCAGGCTAGCCAAATGGCATCAGTTGCAACAAGCAGCAGTTAGGAGGTAGTTAGTGGAATTTCAGTCAGTTTCTGTTAAACAAGCTGAGCACTCAGATTGGCAGGCAGTCAAAGAGAAGTCATGGTCAGCCAGAAGAGCTCTGTATGGACTCCAACCTCTGGAAAAATGCTCAGTACTTGCACTGGAGTGTCAAATGGGAAGGATGAGTGAACTGTGTGGTTTGGAATAGCCTGCTGTGCCCTCTTGTCATCCTGCCCTGTCCTCCCTTCTAAAGCAACTGGAAAACCTCCAGGATTCTGTTTTCTCACACCTCAGAGGCTTGGAAAATGAAGTGTCAGGGCCTAATTGATGATGACGTGGAGAGAAGGGATCCTGAGGCCACAGGTGTGGTGACCACTGTAGAATGAGCCCTGTAGACATCAGCCCATTAAGTGCCATCTCTTTCTCCCAGGGTTCTGAGGACTTACCATGATGGAGGATCCCTGTGTCGGAAAAATTCAGGGTAACCAGTGTGTCTATTGTCACCACAAAGAGCTGGTCTTTTCCAGTGTAAATCCCCTGTCTCCCTTCTGTGCCAGCCATCTGCCTCTGAAACCAATGGCAGACTCAGTTCTAGTCTGGGGCAAACCAGAGTTCCCCATGAGGCCTGCCTCACCTGTGAGAGGACTCACCTCAAGGACACATCTAAATATCCAGGCAATCCACCATGTGTCACCAGCATTACCAGACACCCACTGTTTCCTTAATGCATCATCCACTCTCTATCTCTGAGCTCTTAACTGTATATATATTTCTTTTTCCTACTGACCCTACCTCTACACTCTCTGTCAATTTTTCCCTCCAACTCTTTGAGAGAACTATGAGGGAACTTGATAGCATGCATTGGAGACTCACGGGTACAGCAAATGCATGCCACATAATATGATTACTCCAGAGATATTCATGGACGTCCATAGAAGGAACATCTCCTTCCTGTTTGGGGTGAGGCATTAAAACATTTCAGTGTGGCATAGTGACACCTGCCTTGACTCCAACAAATGAGAGCCACAGACCTCTAATCTGGGTTGTAACTCTGAGAGCCATAAATATGACAAGTGTAACACCACAGAGGCTCTGGAACGTGGGCTCTAGCTGCTTCCAGTGTCTTCTGAGAGCAAGCTTCCCACATCCCAGTTTACATGTTGTAGACTGGGACATCTTGCTCTTATATGTTGCATTGTTGGAGCTTGTGATGATGTGGATGTGGTTTGTCCCCTAAAAGACTGGAGGCTTTGTCCTCTGTGTGGAAATGTTGACGTGTTAGGACCTGTAAGAGGTGGGGCCTAGCATGAGGTAATTCAGTTGCTGGGGATGAGGCCACAGAGGGAAGCAGTGCACTTCATCTGGGACTCATTTGTTCCTTTGAGAGTTACTTGTCATAAATAGTTCAATACAGGTCCCTCCCCAGTTTTCTGTCCCTGCAATCTCTACCTCATGCACTTCCTCCCACCATAATGCCATTTACAATGTTGTGATGATCCTCACAAAAGGTTAATCACAAATCCTGGACACTGACCTAATTTAACTCAACTCTTGATAAAGTATGTATTTGGGGGTATTTTATCAGAGGAAGAGAAGCAGGCTAATACAGAGACCATATAATATGGTGGGCAGAAGTTGGTTGATCCTTATCACCCATTTAGGCCTAGCGCTAATGAAAGCAGACTGTGCTTCTTGCTTATCCTGTCTCCAATTCTTCCTTTTTCTTGTAACAGAGTTCCAATTGAGGGAAGGAGGTAGCCTTCTCCTTCCTCTCCAAAAATCTCTTCCCAGTTTCCTTCATTTCCATGGTAGGCTTTCTGACACAATTCTGGTTGATGAGTCCTTTGCAAATGTTTACTGAGGGTTTCTACAAAAGCTTGCACCTTTTCAATAAAAGGGAAGATGTTGCAGTTGGCAGAGCTCTGTCCCCTTCTTTCTGTCTTGAAGCTAGACTGCTGGCTGGGATGCCACCTGGGACTTCTAGGCAACAAGTCATGCTAACCAGACACAGTCTGAGCGCCTGTCTTATCCCTCAACTGCCTCCCCCTGAGCTTCATACTATGAAAAAAATAACTGGGTTTTTATTACACTGACAGGTGTCATTGTGTTGTCACAGTGTCTGAAACCGTCTGTTTGGTGGATACTGCCCACCATAAGTCTTCATGAGGGACAGAAAACATTTTCTCTTCCCAATATGAGCTGAAAATGGCCAAATACTTGTGACTTCTATCACAGAGATTACAGAGGCCTGTGGTCCAGGTGACAACAATTTCACTATAGAACAGCTACCACCAACTGACTGATAAGCCTCTGCTGAGATGAAGCAACTGCATAGATGTCCAGTGTCCATATGTCCAGTCCCCACCCCTGCCTTTTTTTAGAATCTAGATTGAAACCAGGGTACTGAGCTCCATCCCCATTACTTTTTTATTTTGAGGCAGGTTACATTATATTGCAGAACCTGGCTTTGAACTGGTAATCTTCCTGTCAGAGACACCCAACTGTCAAGGACTACAGACATGTGCCACCAAGCCTGGCCACGAAAATTAAACAGATTAAAAATACATGAGGGCTGTTGCCATTGATATTGGGACAAAAGGCCGCTCGTATTCAAAATGAATGATTGGGTCAGGAAGATGGAGGTGGATCCAAAAGGAAATAAAATGCTAATATCTCCAGAGCACTTCCCCCTCATCCTACCTATTGCCAAGGTTTCCTGACCCCAGGAATTGCTCCTCCCACTAAAGCATTTTTAATGAGAACCCACTGGTTAGCTCTCTTCCTGTCTTTATGGGCAGATATGGAAACTAGGGAGAGCTAGCCCTATCTTTTTACCCATGTAGGCAGGAAAGGAGAACATGGACATGAGAAAAGACGAAACCAGAAATCTATAAAAGGTGCAGGACACCTCCACACCTTGGACATCAGCTTGGAACCCCTCCTCCCTGGAGAACTCTCTCACACATACTATCTCTCAAGTTCTTTGTTGTATTTTACATGATACTTTTTGCCCTTTCCTCACTATTTCATGGGTGTTTAATCTTCAACTTTTGGGAGATGGAGACCTGATCCTGATTTCTAAGACCAATTTCAGATGAGGTTATATAGGAATGATCACCAGGATTAGATCCTCCACACCCAACAGATACCGAGGTTTGCCTTTTGTTCTTTCAGGAGAACAATAATGGGCACCCAGAAGCTAAATAAATGCGGTTAGAGCAGGGCAACATTGTGTAAGACTGCAGAGCGGATTCATGACCTAGGTGATTCCTAATCACCAGTCCTGCAGGTCAGGTAAGTTGGTTGTGCCAAAGCCATGTCTCACTGTCCTATAGGTTTGGAGCGTGTCAGGAATCAGAACATGGTGCCCTTAATCTTGGTCTGCCTTTGGATTCTTGGAGATGGACAACAGGTTGAAAGAACTTTAAGATTCGGGCTAGGGCTATTCCCCCGTGAACCTCAAAGGTTTCTCCTATGAATCCTGCCCTGACAGACCTTATGGGGTATCCTGTGGTGTCTGGTCTGTGATAAGTCTCTGTGCAAAACCCAAGTGACCCGACACTTTCTAAGGAACCAAACTGCATTCTCCCAAACTCATTCCTCCTGAGCAGTCCCCTCCTTTCTCCAGTGAAGTCATTGAGACAGAGACATTTTACATGGAGTGGTTTCTGAAGAAATGCTTGAGTTCCCTTTCATCAAAGAGTAAGTCTTTACAAGCCTTAAGGTATCTCCTCATTGTTGTTTTTGTGCTCCCTAAGTTTGTTTGACTGCAAAATTAAGGCATTTTCAATTCACCCCTTCTTTAAACTCCTCCAGGAAAAGGGTGTTGAGCATCTAAAAACCATAGATCTTCTCCTTACACTCCACAGATTCCTTTGGCACAAAGGGCAGAGAAATATAACACAAGTAGGTCTCTATTTCCCCGTGGGTTATCACACTTGGAAGTTCATAATGGCAGGAGAGGTCAGTCACCTCTCTAAGTCTGAATTCTCCAGGTTCTTTGCCATATATTCATTCTGCCAATGGTGCCACCAATAGACTTGGCAGATCCATGTGATGACAGACAGGTTTGCTGGCCATCAGAAGCTCATAGGGAGAGGTCCCTGAAGGAAAAAATGGAGTTTTCTCTGGCATGGATGCATGAGTTCTGTTTCCTTATACTCAGATGGTAAGTTCTTTCTCAACAGTTATGTTCTAAAACTAGCCTATACATATGTATGAAAAATAAATTGGGATTTTCATGTTGTTCAGAGGGGATCCTTGTCCTCTTAAAAGAGGGGTGGAAACTGCTGACCACCACTGGCTCTGGGAGGTAGATTCTCAAAAATGCCTTATTTTCTTCTGTTGCCAGACCTGGGAAATGACCTCATTGTAGTTGAGAAAAGATCTTTCAGAATTTTCTGCATCTAATCTGACCTGATTACCAACTGGAGGAATGAAAACTGATCTCCTGGGCAGACAGAAGCCAAAGAACCATAGGTTAAGGGACTGATTTTACAACAGAAAAACAAGTGCCCTATGTAGGAGGCATTTTTCTCTCAACTCAGGACAGTAGGTTCTCTTACTTCTTACTTACTTCCAGATCTCTATCTCTCCAAGGTTGATAGAACTTCAAGAAATGGCAAAACATACGAGGCTTGCAGAGGACTGCTGTGAGACCTAAAGAAACAAAAAGGTGTCACTTTAAAATTCGAGTCATTGTAGAACCTAAATGGCTGGCTATCTTATCTGCTCCTATACTCTACTACCCTGGATTTGTAAAATGTTCCTCCCTAAACACTACTGTAGAAGAAGGAAAAATGGAATGATCTCATATATATAAGCCTCTTTACCTTGGGAATCTTTACCTAAGGATTTCAGAACTCTCACAGTGTCAGATAGATGGGCCGACTCTGTTCTGAATCAAATGTGCACTGTGATCTGATGAAGATGTTCTTCATGCTCCCTTCCTGGTAACTATGGCTGTGTCAGTTTTGGGGATTCCTGTTTGTTTTTTCTTCCCCCTTTATTTTCGAGCTCATGCTTGTATGGTGAATTCACATTTGATCCTGTGTGCCTAAATTACAATGTTTTTCTGATCAATCTTACTTTCTTCAACTATGTGTGTTTTGACTCACTTTCTTTGTTGAGAGGTCAATTTTTCGAGGATTGACTCTCAACTACATTGCAAAATCTCCTTCACAAAGTCCTAAGAAGAACATAGACAAGGTGAAGTGAGGATTAAATCATCTGATAGCCATTGAGGACAAATGGGTATCTGAATCCTTGATTTCAGTGTCCACCAAGTTGTCAAACTTTATATCTGGCATTTGCAACTGGACAGGTCTGCCCAAAAATTAAATCATAATGTAAAAATCTGATAGGCTTGCACTTTCTAACAGGTTAAATTTTGTAGAAGTGTTAATAAACATCTATTGCATTGCCTCCTACCTCTGGTGCTCTTCTACAAAAAGCCTCAAGATCTCTGTTTCCTGGTTGTTTTAATAAGGTGTGCACACCTGACTGTTAGGGTGTGGAATCTACATATATGATCTTGTCCATGTATCGTGTACATATATCAAAATTGCTCTCTATATAATGGAGTGCTCATGTATCACGTGTTAGATGAAAAAGGAATCCAAATACATTTCAGTTCACCTGACTAAAAGAAAAAGTTTAGTTTAAATTGGGTAAGCAGATGGTAAGAAAGATGCATTCAAATTAGTAACTCATAAGTTTTTCTAAGAAGTCAGACCAGTAACAGAGTGTTGGTTTGTATAAAATGTCTACAATGTAATATCCATTGCTTCTAGGATTTCTCATCAATAGGGAGAGAAAGCTAATACTGTTAACTATACTTGTCTCGTATCTTAGTATTTATAGTTAAAACTGATTTAGGTTTAACTTCAATGGGATTAATCATAAATGGGTTTGTTACCTAAGACACCTGAGTAAATGCAAACTTATAATGCCAAATCCTTAAAAGTTAAATAGAAAATCAAATACATTTCATTCTTAAAGTCCTTAAGGTAATTTCTACAAATTCAGAAAATTCTTAAATATTTCTTTGTAATACAAATGTTTAAAGGGGACAACAAGAAAACGCTCTAGGTATGGAAATATATTTTATTAGTGAAAGCAGAAGAAAAAAGATGTGTTTCTGTGTGAGAAAGTCTTTTTTGTAGTAAATATTTGTAGAATGTCTAGGTAATTTGCAGAAGTTTGTATAACCTAATTTTCAAAAAAATTGCATATAATCAACTTGGTTATATAAAATTATCACAATCAGTTTATGTTATTTAAGGACTTTTCCTAAGGTCAAATATTAATGTGCTGATATAAACCAATTTTTTTTTCTATTTGTTGAAGTAACAACAGTATCTTAATACACTAATCTGCTCTTAACTATCAAGATAACTTCTTGTGTTGGTTAATTTTTAAAATGTTTTTGTTGAAGATGGCCAAGATCCCATTATATCATTTATTTATTTATTTATTCCTGTATTCATTTATTTATGTGGTCCTGGGGATCAAACCCAGGGCAGCACACATGCTAGCGATGTGCTCTAGCACTGATCCAACACCCCAGTCCTAAGTTTTATCATTTTGAGAAACTAGTCTTAAGGAAAGTGGTATGTACAACTCTGGTAAAGAACCACTGTGAATGGGAATATTTTACTGCACTAGATTCTGAATTTTTCTTTAAAAGCTAATGTTGTTGAAGACAAGAACATCAGTGTAATTGTGGTGCTATTACTGGATTCATGGTATAGATGTATTAATGTTTTAAGTACAGAAATCATTTAAATACAAGGTTGAGAAGACCATTCCACCAAGCTGATATTCTTCAAACTGAAGCGTGATGTAAAGATATGGAATTATAAAATTTATGTTTCACAGATAACAATTACTATACAAACTCAATATGTTCTAATTTTACTAGTATCATTTTACATTTTCCTTGAAACTTTTAACTGCTTTCTGTTGCTCCCTGACAAAATTAGAACTTTCAAAATGACAATCTGAGTTAATTTGAGATAATAGATCATAATTGACATCAAAATACATAAATGCATTCTAGTTTCATGTAGAAATACATAAAACAAGTAAAAATATAATTTCAAAAAAAAAGACAAGGAAATGAAATTTGTAAGGCTCACTCTCAGTACTAACACTGACCCCAATTAAATAGAAGGGGTAAGATAAGTACAAAGTTAGACATTAATGTTACAAAGCAGTATTTCTACCTCAAGACAGGTAAAACTGGATTGTTGCATATTCAATACCAGAAAATGAAATGCCATATGTTTTCTCTGATATGTGGATGCTAATTCACAATACGGGTGAAGTCTTTGAAAGGATAGAGCTACTTTCGTATAGTAGAGGGAGTGTTATAGTGATAGGAATGATTGTAGAATGAATCTGACATTGTTACCCTTGTACATGTGTGACTACATAACCCGTGTATATGCAACATGATGTCCAACCAGAAGAATGAGAAATGATACTCTAACTATGAATGACATTTCAAAATGCATTCTAGTGTCATGTGTAACTATTTAGAATGAATCAGAAGAAAAACAGTGAATGGTGGAAGCCAGGGGCTTGAAGAGGTTAACTAAGCAAATTATAAATGTGCTCCAAGATTATTTTAATTTCTTACAAAGGGAACCTGATTAAAGTTGAAATTTATAATAAATAGTGAAGCAGTCTTTAAAGATTTGGAATATTATCAGCCTGGAGCCATTATAAAGAAAAAAGAAGGTATGTTAGGGAGAGAATATCAAGGGTGTGGCTAAGTAATGCTTTGATAAGGAGATTTTTATGGACAGAAGGAAACCAGAAGCTATTCATCAAGATAATGGGACAAAGACCCTAAAGGCTATTCTGAGATCTTCAAGGATATCAACTCCACCACAGTCCCAGAAATTTAAGGCAAGAACAGGTTCAAGAAAGGGTCCTAGAATATCCACAAATTCTTGGTGTTCAGTGTTGCTCTGAATAGCAGTGCCTCAAATATCTTCTCTCTCTTTATTCTAATGCAATGCTCTTATGCCAGTCCTGCCATAGCCCAAGCAGGCTTAGGTATTATTCAGTACACTGGTATCAAAAACATAGGTTGTAATCCTGAGAAACATATGTACAGGCTAAATTTTCAGGCACAAGCATGAAAGAGGTGTAGAGACAAAGATCCCTCATTGTGGATTTTAAAAATAACATCTCAAAGACCCTTCAACTTGGGCAGAGAATTTCCACAGAGGCTTGGCTATGTACAGAGTCCCCACTAGGCTAATGATCTGGGTGGTTATGGGTTTAAAAACACCACATTGTGATTCCATTAGGGCAAGGCTTAGTGGAACCATGGAAGTAGGTCTTATCCAGAGGTCCCAGAGCTGTAGAGTCACCAGCATGGAACTCCAACCTGGGAGAGCTCCAGGCACATGATTTCAACCTAGGAAGGTATAGTCAGTGCTCTACCAAGAAAAGACATGAGGACACGATGTCCTGAAATTTAGGGGAACCAACCCCCATTCCAGTGTGTGGAAGGTGGGTTACAAAGTTCAAATAGTTATTCTCAAGACTGAAACTTTAATGCTGATTTTCCTGTCAGGTTTTGGATCATAGAATCTGATACTTTCTAATTGTCTATCTGCCTATTGGAAAAGGAATGTCTATTACATGTGTGTACTACCATTGTGCTTTGCAAGCACATAAAGCTTGATTTCATAGCCTCATACGTGAAGGGATATTGTCCTCAGGAAGGATCATACATTGAGTCTCATTCACATAAGATGAAGATGACATGACTTTAGATTCAGACTTTTTATGGTGAAAGGTGTCAAAAGTTTTTGGGCTACTGGAATAAAATGAATGCATTTTATGTAAGGACATGAAAGCTTGGGATAAAGGGTGGGAGCTAAATAGCTCACATGATGGTGTTCCCTTAAGAATTCATATTGAAACCTAATCTCCTATGCAAAAATATTTAGAAATGGGTCAAAAACTTGCTCAATAGCAGCTGAAAGCTCAGGAAATAATGTCAAGAGTTATTCAAGAAGATATCATCAAGTTAAAAATCTTCAGAATGAAGGAAGCAATTATGAATTTGAAGACAGAAGCTATAGAAAGTCATTTCTAGCTATTCCTTTTCAAAGGAGTAATATAAGGAACTAAAACAACAAAACAGGACATCAAAAATGAAACCACCCAAATAACAAATAAACAAATGAACAAAACAGACATTTTTTAAAGAAGAAATACAAATAGCCAACACATATATGAAAAAAATATTCAATGTCATTAGCAATAAGGGACATGCAAACCAAAACTTCAGTGAGATTTTACCTCACATAGTCAGAATGGTACTCATCAAGAATGCAAATCATAATAAAATGTAGAGTGAATCTGGAGAAGAAAAGAACATTTTTACCCTCTTGGTGGGACTGTAATTAGTAGGACCACTATGGAAATCAGTATGGAGTTTCCTCAAAAGTTTAGGCATAGAACCACCATATGATCTAGCTACATATTTCCTCTTGGGATATATCCTATGATTAAAGTCATCATACTGTAGGGATAAATGCATATCCATGTTTATGGCAGCACAATTCATCATAGCCAAACAATGAATCCAGCCCAAGTGTCCATCAACAGAGGAATGGATAAGGAAAATGTGGTATATACACAATAAAGTTTTATTCATCTATAAAGAAATTTGAAGAAATGAAATTTATGCCTTTTCCAGTAAATATGGATGAATCTTTAAATCATTATATTTAGCAAAATAAGCCAAACCCAGACGGTCAAAATTCACGTGTTTGTTCTCACATTGAAAACTAGCAAGAAAAAAGGCAGAGAAAAGTTTAGGGAGGGCAGGAAACCTAATGAAAATCAAAGGGCAATCAGCAGAACAGAGGAAAGAGATCTGGGAGTAGAAAAGAGCAAAGGAGGGTAGAGTGATGTGATGTGCAGTGACCTTGTCCAAATTATATTGTGTTATTGTGTGCACGTACAATGGAACAACAAATCCCATCTTTATGTAGGTCTGCAAAGCACCAATGAAAAATCGTGGGGAAATGCAGCACTGTGGCTTCTGGGATGAGCACCCTTATAAAAGGCTTCAGGACTGAAGAAAGCACTCTCTTGTTTCTTTGCCTTGCAACTCAGAAGGACAGAGCAAGATGCCACTCTTGAAGCAAAAAACAGCACTCATGTGACACCAGTGTTGGCACCTTGATCTTGATTCCTCCAGAACTGTTATACATTTATTTCTGTTCTCAATCTACTAGTCACTATAGTGCATAAATTACCTATTCTGAAATATGTTGTTAGAGTAACACCAACTGAGGCACTTAGTTAATCCAGCTAAAAGTTTTCAATTGTGATAATCGTTTTAAAGAACCAAACAAAATCAATATATTTTTCTATTATCTATTTTTTCCCTGAGCAAATTTTATTTATCTTCTTCCTTTGATTGCATTTGTTTTTTTATTGTCTGTTTATGTTTACTTTGTAGTTCTTTTTGTTTGTTTCTCAACTTCCTGAAAGAGTATGTGATTTCCTTTTCCATAATAAAATTTTGAGATAACATATACTGAAAGGAGGCTTATTTTGACTAAGTTTGGAAGTTCCTGTTAATCATGTTACTTTAACCTGTGGTGAGAAAGGAACTCATTATGGAAATACCTGCAGGAAAACTGCTCACCTAATAGCTGGGAGTGAAAGATAGAATAGGCAGGTGCTAGAGTCCCATCACCTTTCTCATTCAAGTCACCTCCGACTTAGGCACATCCATTACAGGTTTCCACATCCCGCAGTAGTATCAGAGTGGGAACCCTGCTTTTACCATATAGACCTTGGGGAAACACAAAGTATCTAAATTACATCAAGGTCTAAGTTTAGGCTGATTATTTAAGATCTTTCTTCTTTTGAAGTACAGGTATTAGTCACTATAAGCTTCCATTTTTGTGCCCCTTTTGCCTCAGGCAATAAGATTGGGTATTTTGTATTTTCATTTTTGTCCACCTGATGGTATTTTCTCATGCTCCTTTGATATCCTTTTGATCCATTGCCTGTTCAACTATGTGGTTTCATTCTCGCCTATTGGAAAAATTTCCAGTTTTCCTTCTACCATTACTTTCAAGCTTAGTTGCATTAGAATTGAAAAATATATACTCAGTGTTATCTCAGTCGTCTACATTTATTCTTACTCAGTGACTGATTAGATATATAGATATATCTGCCCTACAGAGTGTTCCACGTGCACTTGAGAAGACTGTATTCGACTGTTGATGGTTGGAAAGTGCCACGTATGTTTCTTTGGTCCATTTAATCTGCAGTGTTATTCTAGCCCTCTGTATCTTTAATGATCTTCTGTCTCTATGTTATCTCCCTATTGAAAGTGGGGCATTAAAGTCCAAGTACATAAAATTATTAATGTTACCATTTATCTTTTCAGTTCCTTCAATGGTTTATGTATTCTAATACTGTTATTGAGTGCATGCACATTGATAAGTTTTTTCCTGTGCCCAATTAACTGACCCATTTATCATTATATAATGTCCTTTGACTCTTTTCACAGTTGTTAATTTGATTTCTATTTTATCAGATGTACATGTGACTACCATGCTTGCTTATGGTTACTGTGCATGAAATATTTTCCCATCCTTACCTTCTGTTTGTACTTAATTATAAATTGAAATTCCTATAGATATTATTTTGAGGAGCCTTGTTTTTCTTATGTTTTATCCAGTCATCCACTTTAGGTATTTGGATTGGATGTTTAATTCATTTCCACTTAATGTAATTATGGATAGGGTAAAATTTACTAAGCTACATGACATTAACCAATAATGAAGACAGTTGTCATCTCTGTGAGTTGGATGAATGAATAAAAATTTAGATGGTCTTTGCTGGAATTTAGTGCTGTATACTCAAAGAAATTGGAAACTCAGTTGATCAAATATATTAGGGAAGGAATTCCTAGCTATGGAACCTACAGCAGCAACCATTGGCACATGCCAGACTAGCAACTCCATGAACAGGGTAAATTGATAAGGGATTCAAAGTAAACTGCAAATGGGGAGGACTGTGGCACATCTGAGTATGCAGAATTTAGAAACCCAAGACACTGCCTAGGCCGCTGTACAATATCTTGTGCAGGAAACAAAAAACTGCATCTCTCTCAACAGTGTGCAGAAGACAAAGGAAGGAACCATTTTGCAGCCTGAATGTGGTCCCCACAGCAGCTAAATAAGCCAATTTCTCACAGACCTAATTCATGCCCAAAACCTATACTGGAAAATCCTTGCTGCATGAGAGAGGTGGGACTAAGTGACCAGGAAAAAACCAAGCAGGTTGTATGTTTGCTTTATATGAGGTTATTATTTTCTCTCCCTTTATGGTGAGGAACATGTGTTTGAAGATAAAAAGTCTACTATCTCAGATTCATATTGGTGGGTGTGTAAACACCCAAACAACATGAAAAATAAGAAACAAATTGTCCCAAACAAACCAAGATTCTCCAGTAATAGAAATCACTCATTCCACAGTGGAAGCTCTATCAGAGAAGGAGTTACTAAAACTGATCTGCCAGGGAAAGGACAACTTAAGGAGTGACATTAGACAGAGATCCCAGGGAGCAAAGATAATCTCAATAAAGACATAGAGAATCTGAAAAATAATCAAGCAGTAACCTTGAAATGATACAATCAATAAACCAACTTAAAAATTCAATGGAAAGCATGACCAACAGACTAGACCACGTGGAAGACAGATTCTTAGGCAATGAAGACAAAAGTTATCATCTTGAAAAGCAAGTTGACCATGGAGAGAAGATGTTGAGAGACCATGAACAGAATTTCCAAGAAATACAAGGTAACTGAAAAGACCAAATTTAATATTTAACAGGATAGATGAGGGCATAGAGATAAAAACTAAAGGACACAAACACTTCAATGAAATCATATCAGAACTCTTCTGCAACCAAAAAAATGAAAAGGAAAATTAAATAGAGGAGGCTTGGAGGACACCAAATGTACTAAACTATAGCCGACACACATCCAGGCACATGATAATGAGAGTGAGTAATATACGGAATAAGAAGGCCATGAGAAAATAATCAAATTACATACTGTGGGAAACCACTTCTAAGCTCATATCTCAACCCAGACCATCAATCTTGGAGGTCCTAGAATGGTATATGTCAAGTTCTGAATAAGCAGAAATGGATGGAAAGCAAGAATTTTGTATCCAGCAAAATTAAACTTTAGATTTGAAGAAGAAATAAAAATCTTCTATGAATAAAAAAAATTTAGAAGCATTCACAACTAGAAATCCTGCACTATAGAACATTGCCAACAAAATATTCCATGATGAAGAAATGAAAAAGAAAAAAGTGAAAACTAACAAAGTAAAGAATGACACCAAAGGAATTATCAAGGAAAGGAAAATTTAAGTTAAATTAAAAATCAGAAATAAACCAAAATAAAAGTTGTATCTCAATAATAACCTTGAAGTTAATGGCCTAAACTCATCAATCAAAAGACATTGAATGAAAGATTGGAAGAAAAAAATAGAGCCAACAGTATACTGTCTCCAAGCAACACACTTCATAGGCAAATAAATCCACAGACTGAAGGGAAGATCATGGAAAAAATGTATCATTCATATGGAATATGTAAACAAGCAGGGGTTTCTATCCTCATATAAGACACAGTGAACTTTGAGCCAAAGTTAATCAAAAGGGACAAAAAAGACATTCCATACTGCATGAGGGATCATCTATCTACATCAAACATATATTCTCAGTTTCAAGTATCAAATAGATGACAAACAAGAACACTGGATGGGTTTAACATACCCCTCTCATTACTGGACGATACTTCCAAACAAATGCCAAATGAAGCACTGTGTCTATTTCCTGCCACTCTGACACATGACAGGGTCTGTTGGAGAAGAGGATCCAACACTTGACACGGTTCTGTTGATCATCCTTCCTCTTGGGAGCTAAAGGCGTGGCATGTCTCTATGTGTAGTTGCTTTTTAATATTAATAATCAATATATTATTAGAAGCTTATTGGAAAAAACATTGGGAAGGTTTATGGTATTGGGACAGAAAATAGTGCCCAATAAATATTTAGCAGTATTACATAGATAAAATATATGAAAATAATCAATTGCGGCTGTGCTTGAGTTTAAAGGAGTCTGTGATTGCTTTAGTGTAATAGTAGATGGACAAAGAGGCATTCCTCTGAGCTTGGATGTGGTGTTTAGGCTTTGTTGCTTTCCTAGTTTTAATAGTTGTTTCTAGAGATACTTTACATAATAAAAACATTTAGGTTAGTCATAAATATAATTTGTGCTTTTCCTATGTTTATTCTAATTCATTGAGAATCAAAGAAAGAGTGTAGTCTGCCATTATGTTAATTAGAATGAACTAAATATTAACTACAATTTAATTTCTTAGCCCCTTAATAATAGCAAAAGTTTCTCACTGTGAAACACTGGAGTTCATGGTGGGGGTGGTTTCTCAGAAAATCTAGTAATGAGTTTGTTCTGAAGGTTAAAGCCTGGCAGATCGTGGTGCCCTCAGTTTAGCTGGGAGACAAGGTGGTTTCAGTTTAGCTGGGAGACAGGTTGTTTTAATCTAGCTGGGAAATAAGATTATTTTGGTCTGGACTGTCATACAGAGAGAATGTGTACTGGGTGGATTTAACATACCCCTCTCAATACTGGAGAGATTTAACAAACAAATGCTAAATGCGGAAAGTAAAGAAATAAATAATACAATCAATAATTTCGAGTTAACAGGTGTATATAGAATTTTTCATCCATCAATGAGCAAATATAGTTTCTTCTTGGCATCATAGGGATCCTTCTCTAAAGTAGACCATATCTTATACCACAAAGCAACTCAGTAAAAACAAAAGGATGGAGGTGTTACCCTGAATTCTATCAGATCATAATGAAATTAATTTAAATAATTAATCAATGATAAAATAAAAATAGAAATTATACTAACACCTGGAGGCAACATAATACACTAAATCTAGGATGATTTTGATTTAAGCAACAAGGGTAAAAGTTCCAGAAATTGATTTGAGTATGGTATCAAGACAGGCAGATTTAAGAGTACTGGTAGGATGTTCTAGTGGGAGGAGAATGACTTAGGATTAAGATGAGCTCAGAATAGCAGAAGTTTGAATCTGAATATTCACAGGACCAAATTTTCTCCCTCTACAGGATCAGTAAAAAAATTGTGTTCTTTTCATTTCCACTAAAGGAAACAACAATACAAGTAGCAGGGCATGGTGGATTATGCCAGTAATCCCATCAATTTAGGAGGTGAGGCAGGAAAATCACCAGTTCAAAGTCATCCTCAGCAATTTGGTGAGGCTGTAAACAACTTAGCCAAATCCCATCTCTAAATAAATAAGGAAAAGTCTGGCGATGTAGCTCAGTGGTTAACTGACCCTCGGTTTAATCCTTAGTACCAAAATAAATAAATAAAATCACCTCCAGGAATCCTTCATGGTGCACCTGTTACAGGCTTGTAATTTATTGTGGTTTTCACAGCAAAGTGACTTTTGTGTATCTTCTTCTCCACAAACTACTATTTAACACTTCTTCAGTTTCAATTCCTGACTCCACCATACACTCCTTCAAAACTGCTTTGACAAGGGTCAGATGTGGCTTTCCTATTGACAAATCAAATGGTCAATTTCTGTTCTCAGTTCCTCAAGAGCATTTGATGGAGTCGATCAACTCTGTAAGTCCACAAATGCACTGACTTAGCAGTATACAGCATAAGAACTAGAAAGTGAAAGCATAATAACACATGTAATTAATGTTAGTATAATAAAGAGAACACTTTAATGAATACTATAACCATGCATTTATGGGCATTTTAGATGGAAAGTTAAACTATTACAATGGATAGTTCAAAACCACAGTCACCAAAGGCATGGCATTTTTCATCTTATTATTATTATACCGAAAACTAAAGCCTTTGCCTTTACTTTGATCCTGTTGTCTTCTCAAACAAGCCAAGATTTCAATACAAACTTGTCAAGGGCAATGGCAGAGAAGAGAGTGAAGCTACATTTAAGACCATGTCACCCATTATTTCTGTCATTGTACAGCATTTATCCTCACCTTTTTTCTCACCCTGAACTCAACACAATAATGAAAACACAATTCCATTTATATAGGCACACTCAAAATGAAATACTTAGTATAAACCTAACAAAGTCTATATAAGATCTACAATAGAATAACAAAATTTGATAAACAACATCAAACAAGAACTAAATAACTGGGGAGATGTTCCATCGTCATGGAGAGGAAGACACAATCTTTTCAAAATCTCAGTTATTCTCAATGTAACTTATAGATTCAATGCAATCCCAAATAATTTCTTAGTAAGTTATATTGTGGATACTGACAAAGTGATTCTAAAATCTGTATGAAAACACAAAAGACTTATAATAAACAATGCAACATTGAGAAGAACAAATTTGGAAGACTGATATCACTTGACTTCAAGAATTACTATCCAGCCACGTCATCAAGAGAGAACAGAAAAAGATAATACAGAGATAAAGACAAATCATAGCCTAGATGACATTATTTTCAAATGACACAAGTTTTATCCAACATATACAACAAATTTGTAAAAAATCACAATAAGAAAACTGTCTTCTTCTTCTCCAGTTCTCCCATTAGATTTTCAAATATTCTCTATTTCTTTTAATCTGCCACACTCAACGGACAAGTCCTCCCCTGGACACTGACTGGCTTTTCCTGTGCTTGTTCTACTTTCTCCTTCCTGGGTCTTTATTCATCAGCCTCGTCCCCTCATCCTTTCATACCAGGATGAGTCTCCCCCCAACCTCAAGATCTTTAACTACCAGGATGCAACCACATGAATGTTCATAGCTGCTCAATTCACAATAGCTAGAGTGTGCAACCAACCCAGATGCCCTTCAGTTGATGAATGGATAAAGAAACTGAGGTATATATACATAGTGGACTATGATTTAGATATAAAGAAGAAGAAAATTTTGGCATTAGCTGATAAATGGATGGAGTTAAGGAATATCATGTTACGTGATATAAGGCAAGCTCAAAAATCCAAAGGCTGAAAGTTTCCTCTGACAGGTGGATGATGATACATAATGGGATGGGGGAATGGTGGGGAGGCAAGAGAAGTATGGAGGAACTTTGGTTAGTGAAGCAGAAAATGGGGCAGGAAGGGGTGGGGGAAGGATAGACAGTAGACTGATATAGACATTATAACCCTGGGTCTTGGTATGATTTACAGGAATGCTGTGAATCTAAACAGTGAATTTCTGGGGCTTACTAATCTTGACCCTCATGATTTCACCTCATTGCCCATGCCACCCTGTGCTTGAATGGGAGCCCCTTTCTCATCGTCCTCTTAACACCTTACTTTCAGGTTACTGTGCCTTCTTGCAAACAGTATGTCTCACAAACAAGGCCCTCCTGGCTTCTTTCTCTACAAAATCACAACTAGGATAAACAGAGTGGCATGTCCTACTCTACAGTGTGGATCTCTTCAAACTCTCAGTTCCTTCCATTCTCCTATGTCACCCTCAGAGAGTTCCTGGGTGTCTGCCAGCGTTTTCTGATTGAAGGTTGCTTATCAACACAGGTGCAAGATGGACGTACCTCTATTTCCATCCCTCAAATAACATGCTGCCTAGCACACAGTAGGCTCTCCATGCAATTCAGCCAGGAAGTAGAATGGCCTCAGAGGTCCAGGGAGAGGAAAAATCTGAGCTGCATCTTACGAGGTGAGTCTGAAAGGACTCATGAGCACCATCAGGGCCAAGGGCAGTGGAGAAAGCACAGAAAGTGCCTGGTGGCAGGGGAGAATGAGGCCTCCTCAAGCACAAGCATTTGGTTCTGCTTACCTGGCCTTCCTACGGGCGCCTAGCGGTAATCACTGCCAGGACCTGAATGACCAGCTGCAGGATGAGCGCCAGCAGGAGGCCAAAGGCGGGTACAGCCAATACAAAGCTGGGCTAAGGTTAAGGAGCCAAGGCACTGGACAGTTCCGCCCTGACCCCGCCTTTCGATTCTACTCCTAACTCCCTGGTCCCACCCTACTTGCCCCACCCACCCATCTTCCTTTCTGGACTAGATTGTTAGTCCAGTACACCCAAGGTGACCTCTCTCCACCACGCTGTCCTCGTGGACTGTCCGTTTTCAACGTTCGTTATCACTCTCTGTGGCTCTGCTCCATTCTTTACTCCACAGTCCGTCCTACCCTGCCTCTTACCCGGAACCCTCTGGCCTTCAACATGTCCTTCACAGGTCCTTCAAGTGATGCTGAAGCCCCGCCCAGTGGGCCCAGTCTTCGATTACCGTCCCCCAACCTCCCATCACCCCTGATCTTCCAGTGTGGGCACTTGGCACTGTGAGGGTACACCATGGCCTTGTGACAAGCGTGTGAGTCTCCTATGGACCAGGAAAAGCACACAGCTTGCCAGTAGGGTGCCAGGTAGAGGAACAGAGAGTGGAGCGGGTGTAGGAAACTCTGGATATTTCTGTGGCCCACGCAGTTGTTCAGCCACATGCAGTTCAGGTAAGACTTCTAGGGGAGAGGAAGCAGGAGGGAGAGTCTATCTGGTCTGGAATTCATCACCCCCAAATCCTTAAGCCTCCCACAAAGGGGACTTTTAGGCCACCTGCCCTTGTCCCAACACAAGGCTCCAGCCCACAGGGAGAAACTGGCATTTCCATAGTTAAAGCAGAGTTACGACTTCATGGCTTGCTCAGGTCACCTGAAATCAGCAAACTCTTAGAGACAAGACCTACCTGGTGTCACTTTGAGCAGGATAAAGAATATCTCTGGGGACTGTTTTCTGAGATACTGGAAAACAATGAAAAGAACACTTTTGCCCAACCAGCTTTCTGTACTTGTAAACCCATGCAGGATGTGCACAGGAGAGAAGAGCACTCAGAACATGGGAAACTCTCCGACGTGGACACCCAGAAGATGACAGGCAAAGATCATCAGAACAGGACAGCAGCCAGTCTAAAGGTTTGGCATGTATTAACTGCAACCCAGTGTTTGGGATAGGTACTGCTCCCCTGCCCATGACTCCACCAGGCCCAGCACACATGTGGTGCCTTTTGCATATCAGCACCTATGCAAGTAAGGCCAGCCTCTCAGGACAGGTGCAGACACAGAGGCCATGGCATATGTTCCTAACTAATATACTTCTTTTTCCTTCTGACCCTCTCTCTCCCCTTCCCTGCCTCTGCACTATGAGTGTCAATTTTTCCCTCAATCCCTTTGAGGGAAACCTAATAGCATGCATTTGAGACTCATGGATATATGAAATGCAGGCTATTTAAAATGATGACTGCAACCATTTTCATTGAGGCCCATAGGATTTCAAAAAGCCACAGACATCTCATTCATAATTGTTTACATTCATGTAAACAATTGAGTCTGGCATGGTGATGCCTTCCTTTTCTCAAACAAATGAGCACCACTGATCTCTCTTCTGGGTTGACACCCTGAGACCATGACTATGGCAAGTGTAACATCACAGAGGTTTTGGAATGTGGGCTCCAGCTGCTTCCAGTGACGTCTGAGAGCAACCTTCCCTATCCCCACCTCACACATGTTGTAGACTCCGACATGCTGCTCTGACAATGCTGGCTATTTGGAGCTTGTGATGATGTGGATGTAGTTTTTTCCCCAAGGACTGGAGGCTTGGTCCTCAGTGTGGCAATGTTGAGGTGGTGGGATGTGTAAGAGGTGGAGCCTAGTGTGAGGTAATTCAGTCACACAAGGGGATGAGGCCATAGGAAGGGAGTAATGTACATCACCTGGGCCTAATTTGTTCCTGTGAGAGTCGTTTGTTATAAAAAGAGCTAGATCAGTCTGTCCCCAGTTTTCTGGCCAGGTAAGCTCTAACTCATGCATTTCCTGCCACCATGATGCCAATCACAATGTTGTGATGACCCTCAGCAAAGTTCAGTCACAGGGGATGCCAAATCCTGGAATCTGAGTATGCCACCATATTAATGTTCCTCAAATTAAGGTGTAAATTTATAGAATTATAAAAAATATGTTTCATGGATAACAGCTACTCTACAAACTCAATATGTCCTACTCTTGTTAATATTATTTTATATTTTCCTTGAAATTTTATAACAGTTTTCAGTTAATCTGTGAAAAAGTAGAACTTTCAATATGACAATCTGAGTTAATTTGAGATAATAGGCCATAATCGATATCAAAATGTATACATGCATTCTACTATTATGTACAACTTATTGAAGCAAAGAAAAAAATTAATTAAAAAAAAAGTCAAGACAGAAATGATGTAAGGCTCACTCTCAGTACTAACACTGACCCCAGTTAAATAGAAGGGGTAAGATAAGTATAAAGATGCACATTAAAGGTACCATCCAGTACTTCTAACTGAAGACATGTAAAACTGGATTTTTGGATGTTCAAGACCAGAAAATCAAAGACCATGTATGTTCTCTGATATGTGCATGGTAATTCACAATAAGGTTTAAGTCTGTAGAAGCACAGAGCTACACTGGAATTCGTAGAGTGAGTGAAAGGGGGCAAGAGTATGGTGATAGGAATGATTGTAGAATGAATCTGATATTATTACCTTGTACATGTATGACTACCTAACCCGTGTTATCCTACATGATGTCCATCCAAAAGAATGAGAAATTACACTCTCTGTGTGATATATCAAAATGCATTATATTGTCATGTATAACTAGAACAAATCAGAAGAAAAACAATGAATGGTGGAAGACAGAGGCTGGAGGAGGAACTAAGCAAATTTCAAATGTGGTACATGATTTCTCTTAATTGCTTACACAGGGAAACTACTTAAAGATGATATTTATAATCAACAGTGAAGCAGTCTAAAATGTTTTGGGAAATTATCAGGGAGATCCCATTATGAAATAGTATAAAAGTTATATTAGGGAAAGAATATGATGGGTGTGGCTAAGCAATGAATTCTAAACAGATTAATATGGACAGAAGGCAACCAGAAGCTATTCATCAAGATAATGGGAGAATGACACTGAGGCTTTTCTGAGATCTTTAATGATGTCAACTCCACCACTGTCCCAGAACATTAAGACATAACAGGTTCAAGGAAAGGTTCTAGAAGAATCATGAATTCTTGGTGTGCAGTGTTTCACTGACTGGCGCTGCCTCAAATCTCTTCTCTCTGGATTCTAATGCAATGCTACTATGCTAGCCCTGCCATAATCCAAGCAGTCTTGGGTATTATTCAGGACTCTACTACAAAAATATCTGTAATAATCCTCAGAAACTTACGTATAGGACTAAATCTGCAAGTACAAGGATGGAAGATGGGTACAGACATGAATACCCGTCTTAGATTTTTTAAAATATGTTTCAAAGAGCCTTGGAATATAGGCAGAGAATTTCCACAGAGGCTGAGCTGTGTACAAAGTCCCCAATAGGGTAATGGCCAGGTGAATTACAGGTTTATTAACACCACAGAGAGATTCCATTAGGGCAGTGCTTAGTGGAATCATGGAAACAAGTCATATCCAGAGACCCTAGACATGTAGAGCCAGCAGCATGTAAACGCAGTCTGGGAGAGCCCAAGGCAGGTGACTTCAACCTAGGAAACCTGTAATCAGTGATGTAGCCAACATAGACATAAGGACAGCATGTCCTCAAATTTGGAGGAACTAACCAGCATCCCAGTGTCTAGAAGGTGGGTTAAAGAGTCTAAAAACTTATTCTCAAGCTTAAACTTTAATGCTGATTTTCCTGTCAGGTTTTGGATTATTATTATTATTGCCTTATCTCTCCATTGGAAAGGGAATGTCTATCACATGCCTGTACTACCATTGTGATGAGAAGCACATAACTCTTGATTTCATAGTCTCATACCTGGAGGGAAATGGCCCTCAAGAAGGATCATACATTGATTCTGAGTCACATAAGATGAAGATGATATGACTTTGAATTCAGACTTCATAAGGTAAAAGGACTCAAAAGTTTTTGAGGCTAATGGAATAAAATGAATGCATTTTATATAAAGACATGAAAGTTGGTGAGAAAGGATGGGATGGTATATAGCTGGAATGGTGCTGTTCCCTTAAGGATTCATGGTGTACCTTAATCGCCTATGAACAATATTTAGAAATGGGGCAAAAACATGCACAATACCAGCTGAAAGTGCTGCAAAAAATGTCAAGAGTTATTCAAGAAGATGGCATCAATTTAAAAATCATCTTGAGAGCAATGAAGCAAGTAAAATAGGAAGATAGAACCTATAGAATAGGAGAAATTCTTTTCTAGCTATTCCTTATGAGAGGACTAACATAGAAAGGAACTAAAACAACAAAACCAAACATCAAAAGAAGAAATCATCCAAATCACAAACAAATTAATTAAACAGACATTTTTCAAAAGAAGAATTACCAATAGTCAACAAATATATGAAAAATATTCAATGTCATTATCGATTAGGGATGAGCAAATCAAAACATCACTGAGTTTTTACCTCACACAGTCAGAATGGTACTCATCAAAAATGCAAACCATAATAAATTGTAAACAGTATATGGAGAAGAAAAGCACATTTTACAATGTTGGTGCAACTGCAATCAGTACAACCACTAGGGAAATCAGTATGGAGTTCTCTCAAAAGACTAGACATGGAACCACCATATGATCCAGCTATATACAACTCTTTGGGATTTATCCTCAAGAATTAAAGTCATCATACTATAGGGATAATTGCATACCCATGTATATAGCAGCACATTTCACCACAGCCAAACAAGGAAACCAGCCTAGGTGTCCATCAACAGATCAATGCTTAAGGAAAATGTGGTATATACACAATAGAGTTTTATTTAGCCATTACAAAAATTGAAAAAGTGAAATTTATGTTATTTGCAGTAAATATGGACGGAACTTGAAATCAGCATATTAAGCAAAATAAACCAAACCAAGAAGGTCAAAAGTTGGGTTTGTTTTTACAGAGAAAGCTAGGAAGAAAAAAGGCATAAGTGTAGGGAGGTCTGGGAATCTAATGAAAATCAAAGGGAGATCAGCATAATACAGTAGAGAGACCAGGGGGTGGAAAAGAGCAAAGGAGTGTAGAGTAATGTGATGTGCAGTGACTTTGTCCAAATTATATTGCTATATTGTGTGTATGTACTATATTGTGTGCATGTACAAATGTAACAACAAATCCCATCCTTATGTGGCTCCGCAAAGCACCAATAAAATCTAGTGGGGAAATAAAGCACTGTGGCTTCTGGGATGAGCAGCCTTATAAAAGGCTGCAGGGCTGTAGAAAGCATTGTCTTGTTTTTCTGCCTTGCACCTCATAAGGACACAGCAAGATGCCACTTTGGATGCACTCACATGAAACCAGTGTTGGCACCTTGTTACTTCAACCTGTGGTGAGAAAGGATCTCATGATGGAAGTGTATGCAGGAGCAAAACTGTTCCACTCATAGATGGGAGTGAAAGAAGAGGCAGGGGCTGGAGTCCCACCACCCTCTTCATTCAAAGTCCCCCACTAAGACACACCCATGACGGATTCCCACATCCCCTGTTGTATCAAACTGGGAACCCTCCTTTATCATATGGACCTTGGGGAAACACACAAGATCCTAATGAAATCAAGGTCTAAAATTAGTCTGATTATTTAAGATCTTTCTTCTTTTCTAATACAGGTATTAATCAGTATAAGCTTCCATTTTAATACCCCTTTTGCTGCAGCCAATAAGATTGGGTACATTGTATTTTCATTTTTATTCATCTGATGATATTTTATGATTTCCCTTTGATTTCTTCTTTGATTCATTGCTTGTTTAGGACTTTGAGGTTTCATTTTCAACTACTAGAAAAATTTCCAGTTTTCCTTCTACCATTACTTTCTAATTCCATTCCATTAGAACTGGACAATATATACTTGGTTTGATTTCAATCTTCAAAGTTTATTCTTATTTAGTGACCAAAATAGATATATAGGTATATCTGTCCTAGAGAGTGTTCCATGTGCAATTGAGAAGACTGTATTCAAATGTTTCTCTATTTGGTTGCATTTTTTTTTTTTTCTTTTTCTTTGTGGTAATTTTCATTCGTTTTTTATTGATTTTTTTTTTTTTTTGTAGTGACATTCCGGGATTCTTCTCTCATTTTATTTTGTATGTCTTCTACAGATATTATCTTTGTGGTCCCCATGTCACTTTTATTTAGCTTCTTATATTTATCACATTTTTTTAAAATGGGTGTACACTCATTTTGTTTTGTAAATTCAAGAGTGAGGGTAATTTAAAGACAATTAAAAGCAATCAAAACCACAGAGAATTTTGAATTCACAGTCTTGCCGACTGAATTACTACATTTTTGATACAAAGTAGAGGGGTGAGACAAGGTGTTGGAACAGAGACATCACTTCCCAAGATGCTCCATGGCATTAAACCAAGAAAGGTAGACGGCTTCTCTGCAAGGAGGCTGAACGTTCAAAAATTAGGATGGTGCTTGCTGGAATTTAATACTGTACAGTCAAAAGAGATTGGATACTCGTAAGATTAAATATATTAGGGAAGGAATTCCCAGTGTCACAGCTATGGAAGCTACAGCAGCAAACAAAGGCACAAGCCAGAATAGTAACTCCATGAACACAGTAAATTTATAAGGGATTCAAAGTAACCTGCATATTGGGGACGACTGTTGCATGTCTGGATATCCAGGTTGAGAGACCAAAGACACTGCCTGGGCCACTGCACAATATCTTGTGTAGGAAACAAAAAACTGCATCTCTCCCAACAGTGTGCAGAGGGCAAAGGAAGGAACCATTTTGCAGCCTGAGCATGGTCCCCACAGCAGCTCAGGAAGCCGATTTCTCACAGACCTGAGTGAGGCCCAGAAAACCAGCCTGGCAAACCCATGCTGCATGATAGAGGTGGAACTGAGTACCAGCAACAAAGCAAGTATGGAGAGAGTTTTACACAAGAGACATCTGGTCATGGAAACCCACCTGCCATTCCCCTCCCCCTCAATCCAGCTGCAGGCAGGACTGTCTGAAAAAGAGCCAGACTGGGAATTTGAAAGGACAGGGGAGAAAACAAACAGTTTGGAGACTGAACCTGAGAAAAAGAATCAATTTCTGCAAGAAATATTGTGAACTGATTATTTGCTCCTACATCACATGCTTGGAAAACAAGAAGGTCCCTGGGCTTCAGCCTTCCAGTATGGCCCAGCAATTGCTGGAGGTATGCTGTTTGAATATTCCAGAACAATTGGCTTTCAGCAAACTGACTGGAGCCCATCTAGGCCTAAAGGCCACCTGCAGGAGTTCCACCTCCAGGATTAACCCTCTCAGCCTAGTCACCCTACCCTGAGAGGAGCAAACATCACACTACATACTGCAGAGAAGGGAATCTCAGGATCTTTTGATCTCCAAAGGAAACATTTCCCCAAGTTTTCATAGACATTATTTTCACATTTTTCACTCCCCTCACATTCCACCATTATTGAAAATAATTATTTTTATGGATCTCTTTATTGATGACTAGGATGTCTGATTAGTATATTTCATTTTATATATTTTTCTCTCAATTATGCTTTCCTCGATTCTTTTTTTTCTCCTGCTTATAACTAATCTCCTGCTCTTTCTTCCACTCTTCTTTAATTTTCACTTCTATCATCTCCTTACTCTTAATCATCACATCCTATACTACTTCTGTTCTCCCCTTATCCACCCTTCAAAACTATAAACCATCTAGTAAACTTACATTTTTATTTTAGGCAATTACTGTACATATCATTTTTGTTATACACTCATCAGTACCTCCTTCTGTTTTACGGCCAAAAAATATTACTTATATCGTGTTTAATATTTCACTTCTTTTTGTTTTGGGGGACAAAGTATTGAACTCACAAGAACTCAGCAACTGGACCACAGCTCAGCCTTTTTTGTATTGTATTTGGAGACAGGTGTTGTGGAGTTGCTTAGCACCTAGTTTTCCTGAGACTGACTTTCCACTTGCCATTCTCCTGCCCAGCTTCCTGATTTACCAGGGAAAGGAAAATTTAAGGATTTACATTAGACAGAAGAGATAGGAAATGAAAGATCACCTTAATAAAGAGGTAGAAATTCTGAAAAAATAATCGAGCAGTAACAATTGAAAAGATGCAATCAAGAAACCAAATTAAATATTCAGTGGAAAGCATGAAAAACAGACTACACTACTTGGAAGACAGATTCTTAGGCAATGAAGATAAAAGTTATCCTCTTGAAAATCAAGTTGACCAAGGAGAGATGTTGATGGACCATGAACAGAACTTCCAAGAAATATGGGATAAGGTGACTAGATCAAACTTCAGATTCATCAGGATAGATGAGGGCATAGAGGTTAAAACCAAAGGAATGCACAAAATTTTCAATGAAATATCAAAAAATTGCTGAAACCTAAAGAATGAGATAGAAAATCAAGTACAGGTGGCTTTCAGGATGCCAAATGTACAAAACTCCAGCAGCCACACATCAAGGCACAGTTGAAGGAGAATGACTAACAAACAGTATATGGAGAGAATCTTAAAGGCCATGAGAGAAAAAATTCACATTACATATAGGGGGAAGCCAACTGAAATCTAAGTTCATTTATCAACCCAGATATTTAAAATTAGGAGGTTCTGGAAAAATGTATTTCGAGATCATAAAAAAAAGTAAGAAAAAGGATGACAATCAATGATTTGCTTTCCAGCAAAATTAAGCTTCAGACTTGAAAATAAAATACAAATCTACCATGATAAAACAGAAGCTAAAAGAATTCACAAGTAGAATGTCTGCACTATATAACATTCTCAACAAAATATTCCATGAGGATGAAATGGAAAAAACAAGTGAAAAGCAGCAAAGGAAAGAACTTCACCGAAGAATTATCAAGGACGGAGAAACTAATTCAAATTAAAAACCAGAAATATACTGAAATGATCAGAAATACAACTTATATCTCAACAATAACCTTGAATGTTAATTGCCTGCACTCCTCAATCAAAAGACAAAGATTGACAGATTGAATGAAAAAAAAGACCCCACATCATAATGTCTCCACGCCACTCTCTTCATAGGCAAATACATCCACCGACTGACGGAAAGAGCATGGGAAAAAATATATCACTCATCTGGCTTGTGTCCACAAGCAGGGATTTCTATCTTCATATCAGATAGAGTGGACTTTAAGCCAAAGTTAATCAAAAGGGACAAAAAAGGACATTTCATACTACATAGGGCATCTTATGTGCATCTATATACATCAAACAAACATTCTCAGTCTCTAGTATCAAATAGATGACAGACAATAATACAAGGTGAAATTAACATACCTCCCTCACTACTGGATTGACCTTCCAAACAAAAGCTACATGCAGAAAGTGTAGAACTAAGTAATCCAATCAATAATTTAGACTCAACAGACATATATAGAATATTTCATCCGTCAATGAGCAAATACACTCTCATCTTGGCAGCACATGGATCCTTCCCTTAAATAGACCACATCCTATGCCACAAAGCAACTCAGTAAAAAAAAGGAATGGCGATATTACCCTGAATTCTATCAGATTATAATGAAATTAATGTAGATATCAATAATAAAATAAAAAATAGAAGCTACACTAACACCTGGAGACTCCATAGTAAACTATACTGGGATGACTTTTGGTTTAGGTGATGGGTAAAATTTTACAAATTGATTTGAAGATGGTACAAAGATAGGTAGACTTAGGAGTACTGGTAGGATAATCCCCAGGGAGGGGAATGATGTGAGATTTTGATGAGTTCAAAGTGCAAATGTTGGAATGTGATTATTCATGAGATAAAATTTTCTCTCTCTTCAGGATCAAATTGTGTTGTTTTGATTTCCATTAAAATATACAAACAAGTAGTGGGGCATGGTTGCATATGCGTGTAATCCCAGCAACTTGGGAGGTGAGGCAAGAAGATCACAATTTCAATGAAAGCCTCAGCAATTTAATGAGGCTGTAAGCAACTTAGCCAAACCCTGTCTCTAAATAGAAATAGCAAAAGGTCTGGTGACATTGCTCAGTGTTTATGTGCCCCTTGGTTATATCCCTAGTTCCAAAATAAATGAATAAAACCACCTCCTGGAATCCCTCATGGTCTAGGTGCTATAGGCTTGTATTTTTTTGTGGTCTTCAGTTAAGTGACTTTTATGTATCTTCTCCTTGCACAAAGGTTACCGTTCAACACTTTTTCAGTTTCACTTCCTATCTCCACCTCCCATTCCATCAAAACTGCTTTGACAAGGTTGTACACGGCTTTCCTACTAAAAAAGCAAATGATCATTTTTTTTTCTCAACTTAATGCCTCAAGAGCATTTGATAGCATTGATCTACTCGTTAAGTCCACAAAATGACTGACACAGCAGTATAGAGCATAAGAACTAGAGAATGAGAAAATAATGATACCTGTAATTTATGTTAGTGTAATAAATATAACAAATAAATAATGCAGCCATGCATTTATGGGCATTTTAGATGGAAAGTGAAACTATTACAATGAATACTTCAACAGTCACCAAAATCATGGCATTTTTCACCTTATTATTATTTTACCCAAACCTAAGTTTTATCTTTACTTTGATCCAGTTGTCTTCTCAAATGTGCAGATTATTACAGTAAAAGTCAGAATCCTCACAAGGCACTACACAGCACCTAATTTCCCGATGAACTTACTGCGCATTGTTTGCTCAGTGCACTGTAACTATGCTGAAATCCTTGAAGATCTTTCAGTGTTCCAGGAATGTTCTTCTTTAAGTAGATAAGCATCTGTCTCTTACATCTTATGTCCAAATGTCACCTCAGTGAAGATCTCCAAATGCACCCTTTTAAAAGCAAACCCCTGACACTCCCTCTCTCTCTCTCACTCTCTCTCTCTCTCTTTCTCTCTCTCCTTACCAGGAAGATTATTTAAAACATCCATTGCTTTATCTATTCATCTGTGTAAGGCAATCTATGTTGGCTCCTTTGTTTAATAATCTTGAATGGAGCATGCATTCTACCCTCATGTATAACTCATTAGAACAAAGTTTAAAATATCAACAGTAAAGGAAAGAGTCAATTCCTAATGAATTATTCTTATTTACCTTATTGTTTCTCCTCTTCCAATAGAATCTATGTCCTACAACAGCAGGAATTTTTGTTGGTTCTCTGGGAAGCAAATTGAACAATGCCTAGCACAAGGCAGGTACAAAATTTAATATTGGCTTAATGAATACAAGAAACTATGGATTATGGGAAATTGTTCTGAAAATTATTATAAATTAATCATCTGAAAACTATTATAATTGCTTACTTGAACTGGAATCTTTGCAATGGGGCAAAAAGCATTCAGGAAAAAATATCTAAATCCATTTTCCTGTGTTGCTGGCCTTTTTTTCTTAGTCTAATACTTTCAAGGGTCAATGTTACACACTCATCAGTACCTCCTTCCCTGTTTCAGCCAATTAATATTCCACTGTTCATCAAATGACAGCTAATTGGGTGGATGCCAATTTTTGCTCTTCTCCAAAATACTGCTGTGGACACTCGGTGTAAGTTTGTGTGCATATATGCTATTGTTCCCTTTTTTCTTTTGGCAGTGTTGTGGATTGAACCCAGGGCCTTGTGCAAGGTGTGCACTCTACCATTGAGTTACTTCTCCTACTCCATAGACATATCCTTTTCCTTCTCTTGGATATATACCTAGTAGTGAAATAGCTAGGTCATGTGGTAATTGAATATTAACTTTCTAAGGATCTGTCAAATTGTTTCTAAAGCAGTTATTTTAAAATCCCACCAGCAATAAAGGAGAGATTCAATCTTGCTTTTTTCTTTTTAATTTCTGTATTACTAGGAGTTGAACTCAAGAGTGTTCTACTTCTAAGCTATATCCACAGCCTGCTTTCTTTTATTGTGAGAAGGAGTTTTGTGAAGCTCCCCAGGCTGCCTTAAAACTTGCAAACCGCCTTCCTCAGCCTCCCAAGTCCCTGGGATTACAGGTGTGCACCACTGAGCTTGGCCAACAATTTCAGTTTTCCCACATTCTCACCAGCACTGGTAATTGTCTGACATAAGGTGTAAGTGGTGTTCTCTGGTTTTGGTTTATATTTCCTTTATTTCTAAAGATGGGGCCAAAGCAGACAGGACAATGGATGAAGTTCTTCATCTCACAGGCTAGAGTATTTACTTGTTCAATGTCTACTCTGTTTGAGAATGGACTTGAACATTATCAGTTACATATCTTTCTCAGACTTATGACCTTGCTTTTGTCTTTTCTGAAACTAGGAGGTCAGAGGCTGAAGTTATAAGTTGATAACATGATTTCCACATCCATAGTACTTAAATGTGTAGGAAAATGTACCTTACATGTGTAGGAAAAGCATCTACAGATGGAGGTGTGGATGAAGTGGTCAAGGTTGCCTGGCATGTGTCAGGCCCTGGGTTCGGTACTCAGCAACACATATAAATAAATAAAATAAAAGATCCATTGACAACTAAAAAAAAATTTTTAAATAAATGTATCAAACTATGTTACATCAACTATATACAAAGGTGAGAATATTCTTACTTATACTCCAAACAAGAAACCATACCACTAACTAATAAAAATCTATAGTCTTGGGACCATACATCGAGCTCTATACCTCAGAAGCAATGTGGTTTGTAGATTCAAAGTAAAGGCAGAGATTAGGTTTTCTCAAATGATTCTAAATTCTTGACCAATGAACATCAGAAGGAAGTTCTTCATACATCTTAAGGAAAAGGGTTACAGCTTACATCGAAGCTGCCTTTCATTTGGTCTTACCCTTGAGGAACCTTCCTGGAGGTAGGGACACTCTCCTTGGACCATCTCAAAAGCCATGATACCCAGAGACCAGATATTCACTTCAGGGCCATAACTTTTCCCTGTGACCATTTCTGGAGCCATCCAGCAAGGTGTTCAGCACAGAAGTGCGTTTATTCTGTTCAGGGGATTTTTGAGCAAAATAGCCAAAGTCTGCTAAGACACAAAAACAATACATCTAAAGTTAATAGTTTCCAGGAATTGTTTTATACTACAGCACACCTCAGAAGACATAATTATATTTTGACTATGAAGCTCTTCTATTTCTTTAAATAATTTAATAATAAAGTGATTAGGACTGGGATTAAAATATTTTGCCTTTTGCTTTTTCTTCCTACAACAGAGTGGGAATTATTAGGAGGACATTTATCCTGAATAATACATTTTCTCCTAAAACTTATAGTAAAACTGAAAGAGATCCAAACAGCAGGGAAAAATCACCAACGTGGACAGCAAACCTAAATGCACTGAATCAGGCAAAGGTCAAGACACTGAAACTTCCTTAAAAGAAAATAAAGAGAAACTAAAATCAGAAAGCATACAATTTAGCAGAGAGCTTAGAAGAAAAAAAAAAAAAAAACATATTTAAGTGCAGTTGCCCTGACAAGGTACTCATCAGCATTAATCTACTCCAACTATCTCAAGCATAACTGTGGAACAGAAAACCTTTAGTACTTGATGCTAATTTTGTGTAAACTCAGGATGAGTATTTACAGTCTTCCCTTCTACTGTTAAAGCCGTTCAATTACTTATTCATTACTGGCATCAGATCTGCATCTTCAGAGTGTTTCTTATTTACATAGGAATGAATTATATCTATGAACAGCTTCTTTGGTTCTACCTAAGTAGGATGTTTTATAAACTATTGTTTTCAGAGTTCCTTCCATATTAGTACATTTATGTGCCTCAATTAAAAACTATATTACAGCATATAAAAATACCATTCCTTTACTGTTTGACATTTAAGGTAGTTTTAGTGTTTTTTTTACCATGATGCAGAGAATATCCTTTTACTAATTGTGGTGCACATAAGTAGTAATTCTATAGGAGTGAATATGGAAAAGAGTAAAGTTAAGAAAAATAATAAAAATAATAATAATGTTTATAATATGGTGTCATATGACACCGGTGTTGGCACGTTGATATTGGTTCCTCCAGAACTGTAAGATATTAATCTCAGTCCTCCATATATTACTCACTTTAGAGTATAAATGACCTCTTCTGAAATGTTTTGTTACAGAAACACAGACTGAGGCATTTAGTTAATCCAGAATGTTTTAAAATGTGATAATATTTTTAAAGAACCAAACAAAAATATCATTAATTTTTTTCTGTTATCTGTTTTTTTTTTTTTTTCTGTGATATAATCTTATTTATTTTCTTCCTGTTAACTTTGGGATATTTTGTTTTCATTGTCAGTTTTTTTGTTGTTCTTTTTGTTTGTTTTTCGAGTTCCTGAAGGTGTTTGTTTGTCAGACTTCCATTTCTATAATAAGAATCTGAGATAACTCATAACAAAAGAAGGTTATTTTAACTCAGTTTTGGAGTTTCTTCCCATGATTGACCATGTTACTTTAACCTGGGGTGAGAAAGGAACTCATGATGGAAATGAATGTAGGAGCAAAACTGTTCACCTCATAGGTGGGAGTGAAAGACAGAATAGGCAGGGGCTGGAGTCCCACCACCCTCCTCATTCAAAGTCACCCCCCACTAAGACACACCCCTTACAGGTTCCCACATCCCCCAATAGTATCACTGGGAACCCTGCCTTTACCATATGGACCTTAGGGAAACATGCAGGATCCGAATTACATCAAGGTCTAAAGTTAGGCTGATTATTTAAAATCTTCCTTCTTTTTAAATACAGGTATAAATCACTATAAGTTTCAATTGTAATACCCCTTTTGCTGCATCCAATAGTATTTGGTATGTTGTATTTTCATTATGTTCACCTAACAGTATTTTCCAATTTCCCCTTTGATTTCTTCTTTGATCCATTACTTTTTCAAGACTGTGTGGTTTCATTTTCGCGTATTGGAAAAATCTCCAGTTTTCCTTCTACCATTACTTTCTAATGCCATTCCATTAGAATTGGACAATATATACTTGGTGTGATTCCAATCCACTTGAGTTAGTTTATACTTATTCAGTGACTTATTATATAGATAGATATGTATCTGTCCGGGAGAGTGTTTCATGTGCCCTTGAGAAGACTTGTATTCTATTGTAGTTGGGTGGAAAGTGCCTTGTTATGTTTCTTAGGTCCAATTAATCTACAGTGTTATTCTAGCCTTCTGTATCTTTAATGATCTTTAATGATTTAATGATCTTTAATGTATCTTTAATGATCTGTCTGTGTGTTGTCTCCTTATTGAAAGTGGAGTATTGAAGTCCCAGTAATTAACGTTATTAATGTATTACTATTTCTCCCTTCAGTTCTGTCAATGGTTTCTTTATGTATTTTGATGCTCTGATATTGGGTGCGTGTATATTGATAATTTTTTCCATTTGTCCCATTGACTGATCCATTTGTCATTATATAATGTCCTTCTTTGATTCTTCACAGTTGTAAATTTAAATTCTATTCTATTGGGTGTACATGTGACCATCCAGCGTATTTATGGTTACTATTTCCATGAAATACTTTTCCATCCTTTAATTCTGTGTGTCCTTCAATATAAATTGAACTTCTTGCAGGTATCATGTAGAGGAATTCTTTTTTCATTTTTTTTCCAGTCAAACACTCTGTGTATTTGCCTCGGATATTTAATCCATTTCCCTTAATGTAATATTGGATAGGGTAGTATTTACTATTGCCATTTGATTAATTGTGCTGTGTTTGGTTGCACTGTTTTTCTTTTACTCTGTGTTTTTGTTTTGTTTTGTTTTGTTTTATTCATTTGTTATTCATTTTGTGAAGTGACATGCCTTGATTCTTTTCTCATTCTCTTTTGTGTGTCTTCTACAGATATTATTTTGTGTTCGCCATTTGAATTTTATGTACTTTCTTTCATTATAACAATATTTTAAATGGGTATACACTCATTTTGTTTTGTAAATTCAAGAGAGAGGGTAAAATAAAGACAATTACAAGCAATCAAAGCCACAGAGAATTTTAAATTGACAGTCTTGCTTAATGAATTAATACATTTTTAATAGGAAATAGAGGAGTGAGAAGCCGTTGGAATAGAGAGTTCATTTCCCCAGATGTTCCCTGGCATTAAATGAAAAAAGCTAGACAGGAGCTTCTCTGCAAGGGCGGTGAATGTACAAAAATTAGGAGGTGTTTGCTGGAATTTAATACTGTACAATCAAAAGAGACTGGAGACTCAGAAGAGTAAATATATTAGGGAAGGAATTCCCAGTGTCACAGCTATGGAAGCTACAGCAGCAACCATTGGCACAAGCCAGAATAGTAACTCTGTGAACTCAGTAAATTGAAAAGGGATTCAAAGTAACCTGCATATTGGGGAGGACTGTGGCACATCTAGATATGCAGGTTGAGAGACCAAAGACACTGGCTGGGCCACTGCACAATATCTTGTGCAGGAAACAAAAAACTGCATCTCTCCCAACAGTGTGCAGAGGGCCAAGGAAGGAACCATTTTGCAGCCTGAGCATGGTCCCCACAGCAGCTCAGGAAGTCAATTTCTTACAGACCTGAGTGAGGTCCAGAAAACCAGCCTGGCAAACCCATGGTGCATGACAGAGGTGGAACTAAGTGACCAGCAACAAAGCAAGTATGGAGAGAGTTTTACACAGGAGACATCTGGTCATGGAAACCTACCTGCCTTCCCCCTCCACCTCAATCCAGTTGCAGGCAGGACTGTCTTTTAAAGAGCCAGACTGGGAATTTGAAAGGACAGGGGAGAAAACAAAGAGTTTGGAGACTGTACCTGAGAAAAAGAATCAGTTTCTGCAAGAAATGTAGTGAACTGATTATGTGTTCCTACATCACATGGGCAGAAAACAAGAAGGTCCCTGGGCTTCAGCCTTCCGGCATGGACCAGCAATTACTGGAGGTATGCCGTTTGAATATTCCAGAACAATTGGCTTTCAGCAAACTGACTGGAGTCCACCTAGGCCTAAAGCTCACTTGCAGGAGTTCTACCTGCAACATTAAACCTCTAAGCCTAGCAACCCCACCCGGATGGAAGCAAACTTCACATTACATGCTGCAGAGAAGGGAAGCTTAGGGTCTTTTCATATAGAAAAAATTCCCTGGAAATGGAGCTAACCGGTGGGCAACCAGCTAATCCAACATCACTGAGTGACCCTGCCTAGCCACCATGCTGAGGATGGTCACCATGGCAGAAGAGCTAGCCCCTCTGCATCGCAGAGCTATCCAGAGGGTGAACCAGCCCACCTGACCCCCAAACCGAGATCAGTCATCATTGCTGAGCCTGCCTGCCTGCCCAGCCTACTGCTGAGGGACACTGCACTTGCCTCTGTGCTGACTCAGTGCACCCTCACTGGGGTTCCCCAGCTTCTTTATAGGCTGGTGCAGGCATTTTGAATTATTCCTGAGGGCATAGCCATCATCATTGGAAGGGCAGCTCCCTTCCTGAGACACCTACAGGAGACTACAGGACCATTGACAGGACTCAGAAGTCATGAAGAGGAGGTATTGAGAGACCCGGGACCAAATCAGAGCCACTAGTGAGTCTCTCCCACTAAGCGGACAGCCTGGATGGGGCCGTAATCACGAAATGCAGGGAACTTCACGGAGTAGAGTGGCCCAGTGAGATTCCCTTGCTGGAGCCATGAACCCAGTCAACCGGGAGCATTGCAGAGGAGGGCTGCACAGCAAAATGCTTCGAGCAGAGTGAGGGTTCGAGGCCCAGGTGGTAGCTCTGGTCCCCAGGGAATGTAGCAGAAGAGGGCTGCTCACAGGGCCAGTCTCCCCAGTCCAGGCAGTAGGTCGGGACCCCAGGAATGTTGCAGAGGAGGGCAGCCCAGTCCAGGTGGTAGTTCTGGACCAAAGGGAACTTCTCAGAGAGCTGCCCAGTGAAACTTCCCCACCAGGTGAGTCTCCTCGCTATGCAAGTCTTTCCCACCAGGGCAGTAGAACCAGAGACACAGGCCCAGATCAGACGTGCCCCAATCTGCTGTCTAGTCAACCTTTGTCTGATAATCAGTCAACATGTGGAGGTGCCTCTGAAACTGACAGGGAACATACCCCACCTGAAGGCCACCACCCCTAGAGTGGCAGCTTCTTTGTGGAGCACCATATTATCAAGTTCATCCAAGAAATCAGGTAACTGAAGGCTGAGATAAGTTATTGGAAATCTACAGAGACAATAGTAGTCAACAGAGGAAATCAGCACTATCTCAGAGTTTCACTACTAGAGGGCTACATAACTGAGCAATATGGGAAAACAAGGGAAGAAAATGTCCCAAACATCCCTAGATGGTACAGCAATAAAATCCAGTGACAGCATGGCAGAAGAAATGTCAGATAGGGAGTTCAGAATGTACATAACTAAAATGATGAGAGAAGCAAATGATGAGATGAAAGACCAAATTCAGGCTTTGATCCACCACTCAACAGTTAGAAGAGCAAATGCGGGAAGCAAAAGATCATTTCAATAAAGAGTTAGAGATACTGAAAATAAAACCAGGCAGAAATCCTTGAAATGAAGGAAACAATAAGTCAAATTAAGAACTCCATAGAATGTGTAACCAAAAGGATAGAACACCTGGAAGACAGAATGTCAGATATTGAACACAACATATTTAACCTTGAAAACAAAGTTAACCAAACAGAGTAGATGGTTAGAAATCATGAACAGAATACGCAAGAACTATGGGATATCATGAAAAGGCCAAATTTAAGAATTATTGGGATAGAGGAAGGCACAGAGAAACAAACCAAAGGAATTAACAATCTATTCAATGAAATAATAACAGAAAATTTCCCAAATCTGAAGACAAACTGGAAAATCAAATACAAGGGGCTTATAGAACTCCAAATATACAAAATTCCAATAGACCCACACCAAGGCACATTTTAATGAAAATACCTAACATATAAATAAAGACATAATTTTAAGAGCTCTGAGAGAAAAAAAAATCAAATTACATTAAGGGGGAAACCAATACGGATATCAGCAGATTTTTCAACCCAGACCCTAAAAGCTAGAAGGGTCTGGAACAACATTTTTCAAGTTCTGATAGAAAACAGATGCCAACCTAAAATCTTATACCCAGCAAAACATACCTTCAGATAGGACAACAAAATAAAATCCATCCATGATAAAAAAAAAAAAAGCCAAAAGAATTTACAAATAGAAAACTGGTACTTCAGAATATTCTCAGCAATATACTCCATGAGGAAGAGATGAAAAAGAAGGAAGTAAATCAGCAAAGGGAGGAACTACTCTAAAGGAATAGCCAAATAAAGGAGAAACCAAGTTGTGTCAAAAAAAAAAAAAAAAAAAAAAAAAAAAAAAAAAATGACCAGGAATACAGGAATACAAATCCTACTTCAATAATAACCCTGAATGTTAATGGCCTGAACTCAACAATCAAAAACATAGACTGGCAGATTGGACTAAAAAGAAGATCCAAAAATTTGCTGCCTGCAAGAGACTCATCTCATAGAATGAGATACCCAAAGACTAAAGGTAAAAGGATGGGGAAAAACATACCATGCATATGGACACAGCAAAAAAGCCGGAGTATCCATCCTCATATCAGATAATGTGGACTTCAACTCAAAGTTAGTCAGAAGGGATAAAGAAGGACATTTCATACTGCTTAAGGGAAGCAGGAATCAACAGGAAAATACAAACATAAATATCTATGCCCCAAACAGTGGCTCATCCATGTACAATAAACAAATCCTTCTCAACTCTGGGAATCACATAGACCACAACTCGATAATACTAGGTGGTTTTAACACACCTCTCTCACCACTGGAAAGATCCTCCAAACAAAATTTGAAGAAAGAAACCATAGATCTCTATAACACAATCAATAATTTAGACTTAACTGACATAAATAGAATAAACCATTCAACAAAGAGCGAATGCACTTTCTTCTCAGCAGCACATGGATCCTTCTCTAAAATAGACGGTGTTTTATGCCAAAAAGCTAATGTTAGCAAATACAAGTAGATAGAGATAGTACCGTGTATTCTATCAGATCTTAATGGATTGAAATTAGAAATAAATGATAGAGTAAAAAACAGAAACTATTCCAACACCTGGAGATTAAATTATACACTATTGTATGATAAAAGGATAACAAAAGACATCAGGGGGGAATTAAAAATTCTTAGAGCTAAACAAGAACAAAGTAACATCATATCAAAATCTCTGGCACACTATGAAAGCAGTACTTAGAAGAAAATTTATGGAGTGTATTCAAAAAAAAGAAGGAAAAAATCAACAAATAAATGACCTAACACTACAGCTCAAAGCCCTAGAAAAAGAAGAACAGAACAACACCAAATGTAGTAGCAGTCAGGAAATAGTTAAAATCAGAGCTGAAATCAAAGAAATTAAAACAGAAGAAACAATTGAAAAAATTGACTAAATAAATAGTTGGTTCCTTAAAAAACTGAACAAAATTGAACCCTTATCCAGAGTAACAAAGAGAGGGAGAGAGAAAATTCAAAGTAATAAAATTTAGAAAGAACAAGGAAATATCATGACAGACATGAGTGAAATACAAAACATTATTAGAAACTATTATGACAATCTTTAATCCAACAAAACAGAAAATCTCATAGACATCAACAGGTTTTGAAGACATATTAATTACCTAAACTGAAAGAGGTAACACACACAATTGAAATAGGTCAATTTCAAGCAATGAAATAGAAGAAGTCATCAAAAGCCTACCAATCAAGGAAAGTTTGGGACCAGATGTGTTCTCAGCTGAGTTCTACAAAACTTTTAAAGAAGAGCTCATTTCCAACACTTCTCAAAGTATTTCATGAAATAGGAGAGATGGGAACCCACCCAAACTCATTCTACGAAGCCAGTAACACCCTGATACCTAAACCGGACAGAGACACATTGAGGAAAGAAAATTCCAGACAAATATCCTTAAGGAACATTGATGCAAAAATTCTCAACAAAATCTTAGCAAATCACACACAAAAATATATTAAAAAGATAGTGTGCCACAATCAAGTGGGTTTTATCTCAGGGATGTGAGGTTGGTTCAACATAAGGAAATCAAAAAATGTAATTCACCATATCAACAGACTTAAAGTCAAGAATCACATGATTATTGTGATAGATGCAGAAAAAGCATTTTATAAAATACAGCATCCCTTCATGCTCAAAACACTAGATAAAAATAGGGATAGTGGGAACGTTCTGTAACATTCTAATGGCCAACTATGCTAAGCCCATGGCCAAAATCATTCTGGAAGGTGAAAAACTGAAAGCATTCCCCCTAAAAACTGGAAGAAGGCAGGGATGCCCCCTTTCACCACTTCTATTCAACAATATCTTTGAAACTCCAGCCAGAGAAATTAGACAGACCAAGGAAATTAAAGGGATACAAATAGTAAAAGAAGAACTCAAACTATCACTATTTGCTGATGACATGATTATATATTTAGAGCAACTGGGAAATTCACAAAAAAAAATTTTAGAACTCATAAGGGAATTCAGCAAAGTAGCAGAATATAAGGTCAATAATCACAAATCTAATGCATTTTTATACATAAGTGATGAATCTGCAGAAAGAGAATTTAGGAAACTACCCTATTCACAATAGCTTCAAAAAAAAAAAAAAAAAGAAAGAAAAAGAAAATACTTGGGAATCAATCTAACAAAAGAGGTGAAAGTTCTCTACAATGAGAACTACAGAACACTCAATAAAGATATTTAAAAAACCTTAGACAATGGAAAGATCTCCCATGTTTTGAATAGGCATAATTAATATTGTCTAAATGCCCATACTACTAAAAGTGCTGTACAGATTCAATGCAATTCCAATTAAAATCCCAATGACGTACCTTACAGAAATAGATCAAGCAATCATGAAATTCACCTGGAAGAATAAGAAACCCAGAATAGTTAAAGCAATCCTTAGCAGGAAGAATGAAACAGGGGGTATCGCAATACCAGAACTTCAACTATAATACAAAGCAATAGTAACAAAAATGGCATGGTACTGGCACCAAAATAGACAGGTAGATCAATGGTACAGAATACAGGACATGGACACACCCAAAGAAATACAGTTTTCTCATACTAGACAAAGGTGTCAAACATATACAATGGACAAAAGATAACCTCTTCAACAAATGGTGCTGGGAAAACTGGAAATCAATATGCAACAGAATGAAACTAACCCCATATCTTTACCCTCTAAAAAAATTAACTCCAAATGAATCAAGACCTTGGAATTGGATCAGAGACCCAGCATCTTAAAAGAAAAATTCGGTTCCAATCTTCAACTTGTTGGCTTAGGATTTGACTTCCTTAGAGGGATTCCCATAGCACAAGAAATAAAAGCAAGAATCAATAACTGGGACAGATTCAAACTAAATAGCTTTCTCTCAGCAAAGGAAACTACAAGCAATGTGAAGAGAGAGCCTACAGAGTGGGAGAAAATCTTTGCTACTCATACTTCAGAGAGAGCACTAATGTCCAGAATATAGAAAGAACTCAAAAAACTCTACACCAAGAATACAAATAACTGAATCCACAAATGGGCTAAGGAAATGAACAGACACTTCACAGAAGAAGATCTACAAGCAATCAACAGATATATGAAAAAATGTTCAACATATCTAGTAATAAGAGAAATGTAATCAAAACTACCCTAAGATTCTATCTCACACTAATTAGAATGGTGATTATCAAGAATACAAGAACAATAGGTGTTGGGGAGGATGTGGTGGAAAAGGTACACTCATACATTACTGGTGCAGGTGCAAATTAGCGCAGCCAGTCTGGAAAGCAGTGTGGAGATTCCTCAGAAAACTTGAAATGGAAACATCATTTGATCCAGCCATACAACTCCTTGGCCTATACCCAAAGGATTTAAAATCAGCATACCACAGAGATAGAACCACATCAATGTTCATAGCAGCTCAATTCACAATAGCCAGATTGTGGAACCAACCTAGATGCCCTTAAATTAATGAATGGATAAAGAAACTGTGGTATATATACACAATGGAATATTACTCGGCCATGAAAAATAATAAAATTATGGCAGTTGCAGGCAAATGGATGCAGTTGAGGATATCATGCTAAGTGAGATAAGCCAATCTCAAAAATCCAAAGGACAAATGATCTCACTGATAAGAGGATGATGACATATAATGGGGTTGAGAGGGGTTAAGAATGGAGGAAGAAGGGACTGTACAGAGGTTATAAGAGGGGTGGGAGGGGTGGGGGGAGAAGAAGAAAAATAACGGAATGAGTCAAACACCATTACCCTATGTAAATGTATGATTACACAAATGGTATACCTCTACTTCATGTACAAACAGAGAAACAAGATGTATCCCAGTTGTTTACAATAAAAATAAATTAAAAAAAAGAAAGAATTCCCCAACATTTAATAGAGATTTAGTTTGACACTTTTTCACCCCCATCTCATTTCCACCATTATTGAAAATAATTATTTTTGTGGATCACGTTATTGATGACTCAGATGCCTGATTAGTATATTTACATTTTCATTGTACATTTTCTCTCTCAATTATGTTTTCCTCAATTCTCTTTTTTGTCCCCTGCTTATAGCTAAATTCTTACTCCCTCTTGTACTCTTCATTAATTTTCACTTTAATTTTCTCCTTATACTTAATCATCACATCCTATACTATTTCTGTTCTACCCTTATCCACCCCTTGAAAATATAAAACATCAAAATACACAAAATACACTATCTCTAGGTGACGTTTGGTTTAGGTACCCAGGGTCAATGTTCTACAAATTGATTTGCGGATGGTATCAAGATAGGTAGACATAAGAGTACAGGTAGGATGTTCCCCAGGGAAGGGAATGATGTGGGGTTATGATGAGTTCAGAATTGCAAAAGATGGAGTCTGAATATCCACATGAACAAATTTTCTCTCTCTACAGGATCAGGAAAAGAATTGTGTTGATTTCCACCAAAATAAACAACAAAACATGTAGTGGGGCATGATGGCACATGCCTGTCATCCCAACAACTTGGGAGGTGAGGAAGGAAGATCATAGGTTCAAAGCCAGCCTCAACAATTGGGGCTGTAAACAACTTAACCAGACTCAATCTCCAAAAAACATAGCAAAAGTTCTAGGGGTGTAGCTCAGTGTTTAAGTGCCCCTGGGTTTAATCCCTAGTACCAAAATAAATAAATAAAATCACCTCCTGGAATCCCTCATGGTCCACCTGCTACAGGATTGTACTTTTATGTGTTCTTCACACTTACGTGGCTTCTATGTATCATCTCCTTGCACAAAGGTTACTGTTAACCACTCCTTCAGTCTCACTTCCTAACTCCACCACCAACTCCATCAAATCTACTTTGACAAGGTCAGATGTGACTTCCCTACTGAAAAAGCAAATGGACAATTTCTGTTCTCAACTTAATGCCTTATGAGAATTTGATGGAGATGATCTACTACTTAAGTCCACAAATTGACTGACTTAGCAGTATACAGCAAAGGAACCAGAGACTGAGTGCATAATCAAATGTGTAATTTACATTAGTGTAAAAAAGATAACACTTAAATGAAAAATGCAACAATGCATTTATGGGCATATTAGATTGAAGGATAAAAATATTACATGGATAGTTCAAAACGACAATTATCAAAATCATGGCATTTTTCATCTTATTATTATTATACTCCAAACTAAATCCTTTCCTTGTACTTTGATCCTTTTGTCTTGTCAAATGTACTAAGATATCAAAATAAACTGGTCAAGGGTAGTGGCAGAGAAGAGAGTGAAACTAGCTTCAAAGACCAAGTCATCCATTATTTCTATCATGCCACAGCTTTTGTGCTCACAGTATTTATCACCCTGAACTTCATATAAAAATTAAACACAATCCCATTTTTATTAGCACCCTCAAAATGAAACACTTAGGTATAAGCCTAACATAGTCTTTGTAAAATCTACAATAGGAAAACAGAATCTGATCAACAAAGTCAAACAAGAACTAAATAAATGGAGAGAAGTTCCATCTCTATGGAAAGGAAGACCCAAACTTTTCAAGATCTTAGTTGTTTCGAATTTAACCTATAAACTCAATGCAATGCCAAATAAGTTCTTAGTAAGTTATATTGTCGATATTGACAAACAGATTCTACAATCTGTATGAAAACACACACAAAAAAACATAATGAACTACGCAATATTGAGAAGAACATAGTTGGAGGACCTGACTTCAAGACTTACTATCCAGTCACATCATGAAGAGAATAGAGCACTGCAGAATCAACAGCCAGATGAATCCATGAAGCAGACAGACACTTCAGAAATATACCTAAATAAATGTAGTTACAAAGTCATTGACACAGGACCAATGCAACACAATGAAGAACAGATAGTTTTTTCTATATATGGTGCTGGAATTACTGGATATTCACATGCTAAAAAAATGAATCTAGACATAGATTTTTCAACCCTCCCAAGAATCAACTCACAATGAAAGCCAGGCACTTATGCAAAATTATAAAACTCTAGCAAGATAACCTAAGAGAAAAATGAGAAGGCCTTGTGTTTGACAAAGTCTTTCCATGTAATTCAACAAAAGCACACTTGTAAAAGAATTATTAAGCTATATTTCATTGGAATTGAACATTTCTGCTCCAGAAAAGATAATGTAGAGATAAAACCAAGCAATAGACTGGGTGAGATTGTTCTCAAAAATACAGCTTTTACCCAAAATATACAGCAAACTTGTAACAGTCACAGTAGGAAAACTGTCTGCTTTCTGTTTTTCCTTTCTATTAGATTATCAAATGTTCTCTATTTCTTTTAACCTATGTTTAAGTTTATACACTTAAAATTATAACATGCATTTGTTACTTCCATACTACTCCTCCACAGTTTTAAGAAAACTTCATCTCCAATAATGATGTTGTCATTTTCCATGCATAGTTTAATAGTATTTTCATTTCATCCTTTTTCTCTCCAAATTAAATGTTGCTATTCTTTTGTAAGTTATCTTTAAATATTTACCTGTTCTTCAGATATAGCTTCCTCCTATATGTGAATTTCTCATTGAAGTTTCAAATTCCTTCTATCCACAGTACATTTTCAGAATTCTCCTAATGACTTTTTGCGGGGATGTAAAGCAAGTTTCATTGAAGGGGAGGATAAACAAAGACTCTCCAGAGGGGAAGCAGATCCAGAGCTCCAATTCCTTAATGACGTATTTTTGGTGACACATTCTTTAATGTGTTTTTCTGAACTGTCCTGATTTTTCTCCTCATTCTTTTGCTTTGTTTGTTTTTCTTTGAGGTGCTGGGTGTTGAACTAGGCACACATTCTGACAAAAACACTACTGCAGTCCAACTTATTCTTCATTATACTTATACATCAAGAATAAAAAATACAGGAATCTCATATTTCTTGCACTAATACTTTATAACTTAAATATTCAGTCTACTGCCTTCTCCTTTCCATTATTGATATTTTGGGGGGATTACTCCTATTGCTTTTCTTTGAAATATTCTGCTTTTTATCTCTACCTGCTTTTAACCTTTTTTTCTTAGTCCTCATAGTCTACTGTATCAACGTGATTTTGTTGAAATATGAATTATTGTACCAGTTCAGCTTGAAGATAGTGTACTTAAATTTGATAATCCAGTAGCCTAATTAATATTGCAAAATCTTTTCTTGTTCTACTGGATGATATTCTCATGATTGAATTTTGTACTTTTTAATAACATCTGTCTACCATGTTTTATACACTTTTAATTTATCTTCAGTACCATATTTAGTACTCTAAATAATTTTGACATTCTGAACCATATTTTAGGAAGTTTGTTAGTTTGTTCTTCAATTCATTTATAATCCATCAGCAATTATATGAAAACATGTTCAACATCTTCTGCAATTCCTTCTTTTCCTCTCTGATTGTATCTTCATTCTACCTTGGAGGATTTAAATTGCAACAGAATAAGTTTTCATTAATTTCCCATGTACTTTATAGTTTCTATTTGTAATTATTTCTATTCTGTTTTGATAATACATAATTAAATTTCATATTTTGAACACTGATTTCTATAACCATTTAGAAATAATCATTAAATAAGTCACCCCCACTAAGACATACCCTGCCTTTACAATATGGACCTTAGGGAAACATGCAGGCTTTCTTCCTTTTACATACAGGTATAAATCAGTATAAGCTTCAATTGTAATATCCCTTTTGCTGCATCCAATAAGATTTGGTATGTTCTATTTTCATTATGTTCACCTAACGGTATTTTCTAATTTCTCCTTTGATTTCTTCCTTGATCCATTGTGTGGTTTCATTTTTGCCTATCTCTCTGGGGGAGTGTTCCATGTGCCAAATCCTGGAATCTCAGTATGCCACCAAGTTGATGTTCTTCAAACTAAAGTGTAAAGACTTGGAATTATAAAAAATATGTTTCATGGAAAAGAGCTACTCTAAAAACTTAATATGTCCTACTCTTCCTAATATTTTATTATTCCCTTAAAAGTTTATAACAGTTTTCAGTTAATCTGTGAAAAAGTAGAACTTTCAGTATAGGACAAACTGGGTTAACTTGAGATAATAGGCCATAATCAATATGAAAATGTGCAAATACATTCTACTGTCATGTACAACTAATTAAAGTAAGTAAAAAATTAATTAATAAAAAAGTTAAGTCAAAAAAGATGTAAGGCTCACTCTCAGTACTAACACTGACCCCAAGTAAACAGAAGGGGTAAGATAAGTACAAAGACAGAAATTAAAATTACCACCCAGTACTTTTAACTCATGACAGGTAAAACTGGATTGTTGGATATTCAAGACCAGAAAATCAAGGCCATATATTTTCTCTGATATGTGCATGCTAATTCACAATAAGGTTTAAGGCTCTGGAAGAATAGGACTACATTGGAAAAGGTAGAGGAAGTGAAGGGAGGGGAAGGGTATGGTGATAGGAATGAAGGTAGAAAGAATCTGACATTATTACCCTTGTGCATGTATCAATACATAACCCATGTCATCCTACATGATGTCCATGTTAAAAATGAGAAATTTTACTCTAATTACGAATGATATGTCTAAATGCTTTATACTGTCATGTATAACTATTTAGAACTAATCAGAAGAAAAACAATGAACTGTGAAAGTCAGAGGCTGGAGGGGGAACTAAGCAGATTTCAAATGTGGTACATGGTTTCTCTTAAATGCTTACAGAGAAACTACATAAAGATGTTATTTATAATCAACAGTGAAACAGATTTTAAAGATTTGGAAAATTACTGAGTTGACCCCATTATAACACAATATAAAAGGTATCTTAGGGAAGAGAATATCAAGGTTGTGACTAAGCAATGTTTTGAAAAAGAGATTAATATGGACAGAAGGAAACCAGAAGCTATTCATCAAGATAATGGTAGAATGACCCTGAAGGCTTTTCTGAGATCTTGAAGGATGTCAATTCCACCACAGTCCCAGAACATTAAGACATAACAGATTCAAAGAAGGGTTCTAGAAGATTCACAAATTCTTGGTGTTCAGGGCCTCACTTATTAGCACTTCTTCAAAATTTTTCTTTCTGTATTCTAATGCAAAACTCCTATGCCAGCCCTGCCATAGCCCAAACAGGCTTAGGTATTATTCAGGACTCTGCTACCAAATCTATAGGTGTCATCCTGAGAAACATATGTATTGAACTAAATCTGCAGGCACAAATATGGAAGAGAGGAACAGACATGGATACCCATCCTACATTTTTAAAATAAGGTTCAAAAAGCTTTGGCACCAAGGCAGAGATTTTCCACACAGGCTGAGCTGTGTAAATAGTCCCTACTAGGCTAATGACCGTGGGAATACCGGTTTATAAACACAAAGCGATTCCATTAGGACAATGCTTAGTGGAACCATGGAAACAAGTGTTATCCGGAGATCCTCGAACTGTAGAGCCACCAGCTTGTAGCCCCTGCCTTGGAGAGCCCAAGGCACGTATTTCAACTGAGGAAACCTATAATCAGTGCTGTACCCAGCATCGACAAAAGGACAGCAGGTCCTGAAATGTGGAGGAACCAACCCACACTCCAGTGTCTAGAAGGCAGATTAAGAGTCTAAAAAGTTATTCCCAAGCTTAAATTTTAATGCAGATTTTCCTGTTAGGTTTTAGATTAATGGATCTAATACTTTCTCTTCCCTTATCTCTCCATTGCAAAGGGAATGTCTATCACATGCCTATACTACCATTGTGTTTATAAGCACATAACTCTTGATTTCATTGCCTCATACCTGGAGGGAAATGGCCCTCAGAACTTGTCATATATTGAGTATGATTCACATAAGATGAAGATGATATGACTTGAATTCATACTTCTTATGGTGAAAGGAGTCAAAAGATTTCGGGACTATTGGAATAAAATGAATGCATTTTATGTAAGGACATGAAAGGGGATAAAGGATGTAAGGGTTTAAAGGATGGGATGGTATATAGCTGGAATGATACTCTTCCCTTAGTGATTCATTAAGTAACTTAATCTCCTATGAACAATATTTAGTAATGGGGCAAAAAAATGCACAATACCAGCTGAAAGTGCTGCAAAAAATGTCAAGAATAATTCAAGAAGATGGAATTAAGTGAAAAATCGTCTTCAGTGCAAAGAAAGCAACTAGGAATTTGAATATAGATCCTACAGATAGAATGGGAGACAGTCTTTTTCTAGCTATTCCTGAGAGGATAATATAGATAAAGAACAAGAACAACAAAACCCACCATCGAAAAAAGAAATCATTCAAAAAACAAATAAAAATGTAAATTAAACACACATTTTTCAAAATAAGAAGTACCAACAGCCAACAAATATATGAAAAAATATTCAGTGTCATTATGGATTAGGGATGTGCACATCAAAACTTCCCTGAGATTTTACCTCACACAGTCAGAATGGCAATCAGCAAAAATGCAACTCATAATAAATTGTAGACAGAAAATGGAGAAGAAAAGAACACTTTTACACTCTTGGTGGGACTGCAATCTGTACAACCACTATGGAAATCAGTATAGAGATTCCTCAAAAGACTAGGCATGGAACCACCATATGGTCCAGCTATATATCACTCCTTGGGATTTATCCTCAAGAATTAAAGTCATCATACTATAGGGATAAGTGCATATCCATGTTTTTTGCAGCACAATTCTTCATACTTAAACGATGAAACTAGCCTAGGTGTCCATCAACAGATGAGTGCATAAGGAAAATATGGTATATACACAATAGAGTTTTATTCAACCATAAGGAAAATTGAAAAATTGAATTTGTTATTTGTAGTAAGTGTCAATGGAACTTGAAGTCAGTATATTAAGCAAAATAAACCAAACCAAGAAAGTCAAATGTCCTGTTTGCTTTCACAGAGGAAGCTAGGAAGAAAAAAGGCAAAAGTGTAGGGAGAGCTGGAAATCTAATGAAAATCAAAGGGAAATCAGCAGAATAGAGGAACAAAACCAGGGGGAGGAAAGGAGTCAAGGAGTGGAGAGGGATGTGATATGCAGTGACTTTGTCCAAATTATATTGCTATAGTGTGTGCATGAACAAATGTAACAACAAATCCCATCCTCATGTGGGTCTGCAAAGCACCAATAAAAAATAGTGGGGAAATGCAGCACTGTGGCTTCTGGGATGAGCACCCTTTTAATAGGTTTCAAGACTAAAGAAAGCATTCTCTTGTTTATCTGCCTTTCACCTCATAAGGACACAGCAAGATGCCACTTTGGAAGCAAAAAGCAGCACTCATATGACACAAGTGTTGGCACCTTCATCTTCATTCTTCCAGAACTGTAAGATATTAATCTCTGTTCTCACTCTACAACTCTCTATAGAGTGTAAATAACCAATTTTGACATATGTTGTTATAGAAGCACAAACTGAGGCACTTAGTGAATCCAGCTCAAAGTTCTCAAATGTGATAATAGTTTTAACAGACCAAAAAAACAATAATCAATTTTTTTAATATTATCTGCTTTTTCCCCCTGTTCTAATTTATTTATTTTCTTCCTTCTGTTAACTTTGTTCTTTTTTTCTCTGCTTTTGTGTTTCTTTTGTTGTTGTTTTTGTTTGTTTCTTGAATTCCAGAAGGAGTATGTGAGTCAGATTTCCATTTGTATAATAAGAATCTGAGATAACTCATAATGAAAGATGGTTTATTTTAACTCAGTTTTGGGGTTTCTTGCAATAATTGACCATGTTACTTTCAACCTGTGGTGAGAAAGGAACTCATGATGGAAGTGCTTGCAGGAGCAAAACTGCTCACCTCATAGCTGGAAGTGAAAGAAGAGGCAGAGGCTGGAGTCCCACCACCCTCCTCATTCAAAGTCAGCCTCCACTAAGACACACCCATTACAGATTCCCACATCCCCCAGTAGTATCACACTGGAACTTGGGGAATCATGTAGGATCCGAATTACATCAAGGTCTAAAGTTAGGCTGATTATTTAAGATCTTTCTTTTCTTAAAATACAGGTATAGATCAGTATAAGCTTCAATTGTAATACCCCTTTTGCTGCATCCAATAAGATTTGGTATGTTCTATTTTCATTATGTTCACCTAACAGTATTTTCTAATTTCCCCTTTGATTTCTTCTTTGATCCATTGCTTGTTCAAGACCGTGTGGTTTCATTTTCACGTATTGGAAAAATTTCCAGTTTTCCTTCTACCATTACTTTCTAATTTCATTCCATTAGAATTGTACAATATATACTTGGTGTGATTTCAATCCACTTGAGTTAGTTTATACTTATTATGTGACTTATTATATAGATAGATATGTATCTGTCCTGGAGAGTGTTCCATGTGCCCTTGAGAAGACTGTGTGTTCTATTGTAGTTGGGTGGAACGTGCCTTGTAGGTTTCTTAGGTCCATTTAATGTGCAGTGTTATTCTAGCCCTCTGTATCTTTAATGATCATCTGTTTGTATGTTGTCTCCCTATTGAAAATAGGGTATTAAAGTCCCAGTAATTAAAGTTACTAATGTGTTACTATTTCTCCCTTCAGTCCTGTCAATGGTTTCTTTATGTATTCTGATGCTCTGATATTGGGTGCATGTATATTGATAATTTTTTCCATTTGTCCTATTGATTGACCCATTTATCTTTATATAATGACCTTCATTGACTCTTTTCAAGTTGTAAATTTAAATCCTATCGCATGTGCATGTGACCTCCCAGCTTCCTTATGTTTAATATTTCCATGAAATATTTTCCCACCCTTTAATTCTGTGTGATCTTCAATATAAATTGAACTTCTGGTTAATATCATATTAAGTAATCTTCTTTTCATTATTTTGTCCAGTCAATCACTCTATGTATTTGCATTGGGATATTTCATCTATTTCCCTCAATGGAATTTTGGATAGGGTTGTATTTACAATTGCCATTTTGTTAACTGTGCTCTATATGGTTGAATTTCTTTTTCTTTTCCTCTGTGTTTTTTTTTTTTTTTTTTTTCATTCATTTCTCATTGATTTTTCTTAGTGACTTTCCTGGATTCTTCTCTCATTTTCTTTTGTGTGTCTTCTACAGATATTATCTTTGTGGTCACCATGTCACTTTCATTTACCTTCTTTCACTTATAACAATATTTTATAATGGGTATACACTCATTTTATTTTCTAATTCCAGAGTGAAGGTAAAATAAAGACAATTAAAAGTAATCAAAACCAGAGAGAATTTTGCATTCACAGTCTCACTGAATAAATTCCTAAGTCTTTAATAAGAAATAGAGGATTGAGACAAGCTGTTGGAATAGAGAGATCACTTCTCTAGATGCTCAGTGGCATTAAACCAAGAAAGGTAGACAGGCTGCTTCTCTGCAAGGGGGTGAATATATAAAAAATAGGAGGAGTGTTTGCTGGAATTTAATACTGTACACTCAAAAGAGATTGGAGACTGAGCAATTAAATATAATAGGGAAGGAAATCCCAGTGTCACAGCTATGGAATCTACAGCAGCAAACATTGGCACAAGCCAGAATACTAACTCTGTGAACACAGTAAATTTATACGGGATTCAAAGTAACCTTCATTTGGGGGAGGACTGTGGCATGTCTGGATATGCAGGTTTAGAGACCAAAGACAGTGCCTGTGCCACTGCACAATATCTTGTGCAGAAAACAAAAAACTGCATCTCTCCCAACAGTGTGCAGGGGGCAAAGGAAAGAACCATTTTGCAGCCTGAGCATGGGCTCCACAGCAGCTGAGGGAGCCGATTTCTCCCAGACCTGAGTGTGGCCTAAAAAACTAGTCTGGCAAACCCATGGTGCATAACAGAGGTGGAACTAAGTACCAGGAACAAAGCAAGTATGGAGAGAGTTTTACAAAGGAGACAACTGGTCATGGAAACCCACCTGCCTTCCCCTTCCCCCTCAATTCGGCTGCAGGCAGGACTGTCTTTTAAAGAGCCAGACTGGGAATTTGAAGGGACAGGGGCAGAAAACAAAGAGTTTGGAGCCTGAACCTGAGAAATGGAATCAGGTTCTGCAAGAAATATTGTGAACTGATTATTTGCTCCTACATCACATGCATTGAAAACAAGAAGGTCCCTGGGCTTCAGCCTTCCAGCATGGCCCAGCAATTGTTGGAGGTATGCTGTTTAAATATTCCACAACAATTGGCTCCAGCAAACTGAGCCTACCTAGGCCTAAAGCCCACCTCCAGGAGTTCCACCTACAGGATTAACTCTCAGTAGCAACCCCACCCCGACGGAAGCAAACATCACACTACATGCTGCAGAGAAGGGATGCTCAGGATCTTTTGATATCCAATAGAAAAAATTATCCAGTCACAGAGGTAGCCCGCTGGCAGCCAGCTAGCCCAACATCACTGAGTGACCCTGCCCGACACCTGCGTGGTGGATGGTCACCATCGAGGAGCAGGCTGGCAGATGAACCAGCCCACCTGCATCGCAGAGCTAGCCAGAGGGTGAACCAACCTACTTGACCTCCACACCGAGGTCAGGCGCCACTGCTGAGCCTACCTGCCTGCCCCAACTACTACTGAGGGAACAGTGCAATTGTGGCTGTGCAGACTCAGCGCACCCTCACTGGGGCTCCCCAGCTTCTTTATAGGCTGGTGTAGGCATTTTGAATTTTTCCTGAGGATATAGCCATCATCATTGGAAGGGCAGATCCCTTCCTGAGACACCTACAGGAGACTAGAGGTCCTTTGACAGGACCCAGGAGTCAAGAAGAGGAGGTATTGAGAGACTCGGGACCAACTCAGAGCCACTGGGTGAAAGGCAGGGAACTTCGTGGAGTAGAGCGGCCCAGTGAGACACCCTGTTGGAGCCGTGAACCCAGTCAACTGGGAGCCTTGCTTGGGGGGGGCACACAGTGAGAGGATTTGACTCAGAGTGAGGGTCCGAGGATCAGGCAGTAGCTCTGGTTCTCAGGGACCGTAGCAGTCAGCGAGGGAGTCCCTCGCAGGGTCAGTCTCCCCAGCCCAGGCCATAGGTCGGGACCCCTGGGAACATCACAGAGGAGGGCAGACCAGCGAAACTTCCCTACCAGGTGAGTTTTCCCCGCTGAGCAAGTCTTTCCCACCAGGGCAGAAGAACCAGAGACACAGGCCCAGATCAGACGTGCCCCAGTCTGCAGTCTAGTCCACCTTTGGCTGAAAATCAGTCAACATGTGGAAGCGCCTCTGCCCACTGACAGGGAATATACCCCACCAGAAGGCCACCACCCCTAGACGGGCAGCTTCCTTGTGGAGCACCTCATTATCAAGTTCCTCCAAGACTTCAGGCTACTGAAGGCTAAGAGGTGAGTTATTGGAAATCTACCGAGACAATAGTAGTCAATAGAGGAAATCTGCACTATCTCAGAGTTTCACTACTAGAGGGCCACATACCTGAGCAATATGAGAAAACAAGGGAAGAAAATGTCAAAAACAAACCTAGATCGTACAGCAAAAAATCCAATGACAGCATGGCAGAAGAAATGTCAGAAAGGGAGTTCAGAATGTACATAATTAAAATGATGAGAAAAGCCAACAATGAGTGAAAGAGCAAACGCAGGCATTGAAGGATGAGATGAAAGAGCAAATGCAGGCATTGGATGATCATACCAATCAACAGATAAAAGAGCAAATACAGGAAGCAAAAGATCATTTCAATAAAGAGTTAGAGATACTGAAAAAAAAACAGGCAGAAATATTTGAAATGAAGGAAACAATAAACCAAATTAAGAACTCCATAGAAAATATAACCAATAGGAAAGAACACCTGGAAGACAGAACCTCATATATTGAAGACAAAATATTTAACCTTGAAAACAATGTTGACCAAACAGAGAAGATGGTAAGAAATCATAAACAGAATCTACAAGAACTATAGGATATCATGAAAAGGCCATATTTAAGAATTACTGGGATAGAGAAAGGCACAGAGAAATAAACCAAAGGAATGAACAACCTATTCAAAGAAATAATAACAGAAAATTTCCCAATTCTGAAGAACAAAGGGGAAAATCAAATACAAGGGGTTTATAGAACTTCAAATATACAAAATTAAAATAGACCCACACCAAGGCACATTATAATGAAAATACGTAACATATAAAATAAAGACAGAATTTTAAAAGCTGTGAGAGAAAAAAAATCAAGTTACATTCAGGGGGAAACCAACACGGATATCAGCAGATTTTTTCAATCCAGACCTTAAAAGCTAGAAAGGCCTGGAATAACATTTTTCAAGTTCTGAAAGAAAGTGGATGCCAACCAAGAATCTTAGGCCCAGCAAAATGTACCTTCAGATTTGACGATGAAATAAAATCCTTCCATGATAAACAAAAAGCTAAAAGAATTTACAAATAGAATGCTGGAGCTGCAGAACATTCTCAGCAAAATATTCCATGAGGAAGAGATGAAAATCAAAGATGTAAATCAGCAAAGGGAGGAACTACCCTACAGGAGAAACCAAATAAAGGACAAACCAAGTGGTGTCAAAAAAAAAAAAAAAAAAAAAAATGAACCAAATGACCAGGAATACAAATCATATCTCAATAATAACCCTGAATGTTAATGGCCTGAACTCATCAATCAAAGACATAGACTGGCAGATTGGATTAAAAAGAAAGATCAAACAATTTGCTGACTGCAAGAGACTCATCTCAAAGAAAGAGAAGGCACAGACTAAAGGTAAAAGGATGAGGAAAAACATACCATACACATGGACACAGGAAAAAAGCCACAGTATTCATCGTCATATCAGATAATGTGGACTTCAAGCCAAAGTTAGTCAGAAGGGATAAAGAAGGACATTTCATACTGCTTAAGGGAAGCATAAATCACGAAGACATAACAATCATAAATATCTATGCCCCAAACAGTGGCTCATACATGTAAAACAAATAAATCCTTCTCAATTCCAGTAATCACATAGACCACAACACAATAATACTAGGTGATTTTAACACACCTCTGTCACCACAGGACAGATCCTCCAAACAAAACTTGAACAAAGAAACCATAGATCTCTATAGCACAATCAATAATTTAGACTTAACCGATATATATAGAATATACCATCTAACAAAGAGTGAATTTACTTTCTTCTCAGCAGCACATGGATCCTTCTCTAAAATAGATCATATTTTATGCTACAAAACTAATGTTAGCAAATACAAGAAGATAGAGATATTACCTTGTATTCTATCAGATCTTAATGGATTGAAATTAGAAATAAATGACAGAGTAAAAAACAGAAACTACTCCAACAACTGGAGATTAAATAATATGCTACTGTATGGTGAATGGATAACAGAAGACATCAGGGGAAGGAATTGAAAATTCTTAGAGGTAAATGAGAACAAAGATAAATCATATCAAAATCTCTGGAACACTATGAAACAGTACTTACAGGAAAATTTATTTCATGGAGTGCATTCAATAAAAGAAGAAAAACAAATAAAGGACCTAACACTACGGCTCAAAGCCCTAGAAAAAGAAGAACAGAGCAACACCAAAAGTAGTAGCAGTCAGGAAATAGTTAAAATCAGAGCTGAAATCAACGAAATTGAAACAAAAGAAAGCACTCATGCTTTTTAACTTAAAAATATTAGTCTACTGCCTTCTGGTTTTCATTATTGATCGCTTTTTGGGTTACTCTTGTTGCTGTGCTTTGAAATATACTGCTTTTTATCTCTAGATGCTTGTAAGAATTTTTCTTCTCATATAGTTTCAACTTGATTTGCTGAGATATGACTTTTATCAGTTCAGCTGGAATATGTCCTTTAATTTTATAATCTGCTTGCCTATTAATACTGAAAATTTTTGCTTTATTCTAAAATCTTCTCATGTTTGAATTTGTTACTTTTAATAGCATCACTCTACCATGTTTCATTTGTTTTTATATTATACTCAGTACCATATTTAGTACTCTGAATAATACTAACTCTTTGAAGGACATTTTAGGAAGTTCATCTGTTTGGTCTTCAATTCATTTCTTAATTCTTTCCTTCTCTTTCTGAATTGATCTTCATTCCATGATAGAGGATTGAAATTGCAGCACAATATGTTCTCTTGAATTTCCCAGGTACTTTCTGGTTTCAATTTGTAATTATGCCTGTTCAGTGCCAATAATATATAATTACATTGTGTATTTTGAACTTTGAATTCTATAGCCATTTACAACTAATCATTACATGCTTAGTCTGGTAATTTAAATATGAGAGTTTTGAGATCTATATCTGTTGCAAAATTCAGTGGATAAAATAACAGATCCAGAATAATCAAAGCAATTCTTAACAAGAAATGTGAAGCAGGAGGCATCACAATACCAGACCTTTAATTATATTACAGAGCTATACTAATAAAAACAGCATAGTGTTGACAATAAAAGACATGAAAACCAATGGTACAAAATAAAAGACATAGAGACATATGCACATAAATACACTTAATTCATACAAGACAAAAGTACAAAAAATATTCAGAGCACTGCCTGGGTCCACCACATCACAGTCCACAACAAGTCCCTTCAGTAGTTCTCTCTCCCTTGCTCCTCCCTTAGCTGGTGAGGACGTTCAACTCTCAATTGTCTATTAAATGATATCAATGCTTTGAGAAAATGTAAAAAAATAAAATAAAATATATAATCTGGGGAAGAGAAAAGATCAAAGATTTAGATATAATAGTTATGCACAATATGAAACAGAAAGAACAGAGAAAGAGATGATTTCTCTGGAAAACAGGGCAAAATATAGAAAGAAAAAACCCAGTGATTTAAGTATTCTAACTTTTAAGAAGCCTTTGGATTTTTAATTTTCCAAATGTGTGAGTACTCTCTAGGTAAAAATTTTAATGTAATTTTTATATTCTCATAAAAAATATGTTAAACTTGAGGGCATTTTGAGATCATCACGGAAAGTCAAATACCAGCAGCTGTTTTTAGAAACACACATGCACACATGCACACACCAGGTCATGGGTCAATCAGTTACTGATTCTGTATGATCTGTTCCTGGGCCAATGACAGGAGGTGCAGCCTCTTCCTCCCCATCATCCTCCTCTCTCACTACTGCTTATGTTTCTGGTCCCTTGGTGTTCAGCTGTGTTCATCACATGAGCAAGGAAGATTAAAAGGTTACAATGTGATGGATCATCTCTTTTTTTATATATACTTTAAGAAATTCTTTTTTCAATAGCTAATTTTTAAGTGATTAAAACTCACTGATTCCAATATCATTTAAAGACGTAAGTTGATTTTATGAAATATGGAAAAGTAATTATATGAGGTAAAAGTATATGATAAGTATTCTTGAGTAATAATTGCAAATATATTACATAGTTATTTACCTGTAATGGTGGAATTCATTTTAGAAAGAAAAATACAAACAGATTTTTATTGGGTAACCTGAATTAGAAGAAGATTTAAAAGAAATAAATTGACTTACTGCTGGTGATCCACAAGGGAAGCCATCCTTTTCTGAATATGAAAGAGACAAAATGCTAACAATTCAAGGAAGAAAACTTTCATATGACAAAAAGAAAAATAATATAAAAGAGCAAGTGAAATTTCTTAAACTGATTACAATTTAAGTAGAATTACTTCTTTCATAAAATGACAGTAACAGTAACATAAAAAGTAATTGATATATGACTCAGTGAATAACTCTCCAATGTTAATGAGTACTCAAAATACATTTTAAAAATCCTGGGCTGTGCGATAGCTGAGTTGGTAGAGTGCTTCCCTTGCAAGCAGGAGGTCCTGGGTTTGACCCCCAGCACTGTAAAAAAAAAAAAAAAAAAAATCCTAAATTGGTCAATAAAATGGGTGAATTTTATTGTATGAAAATTATACTTCAATACAGTTGTTAAGATGTAATGAAAAATATACCTATCCATCTGTAGTTAATTAAAACATTTACTGTTGCAGGTACTTTCTCCAGGGAATTGCCTACCAAGGGACAGGGGAATAATAAGCAACCAAACAAGGCAACTTGGAGAAGCATGATGTTTGACATGTGATTTCTTTCTAAAATGCAATTTCCTTTCTAGTTGACCCAAAAGTTCTAGGTAAAAGTTTTTCCTTTTCCTAAGGGTATACCAGATTAAAGTATACAAGGTGAAGATCAATATTACTTGCAAAGAAGTGGGCTTCTTCCTTGAACAAAGCCTTTATTTCTCTGATGATGGAAACATATTAAATACACTGGATTCAAACCACATAAGATTTTAACTGAATTATATTATTTTATAAAACTTGATATATGACTTTAGATACAGAAGAATATATTAAATAAAAATAACAGACATCCTGGTGATATAATTAGCAAAATGAACACCGAGATAAACAGGACACCTGAACTTGCATCTTTCAAGTACAATAGAAGGAACAGAAAGCAGAAGAACCAGTGTAAGGAAGGAGAGTGTAACTCTCACAAGACCTTCCTGAGATGGCTCAACGAACTGTAAGGCATGGACTTTATTCTCATGATGATTTAAACAAATATTTTCAAAGTCCATTATATTCCAGTTCTTACCCAAAGATATTCTGAGTTATAAATCATTTTAGTTATAATGCTTATTTTTATGATTTTACATGTTTGATAGATTGCACTATTAAAGAAGAATGAAATAATGATTTTACCAGTAATTGGATGGAGCTGGAGAATATCATGCTAAGAGAAATAAGTCAATCCACCCAACAAAAAATGAAAACTTTTCTCTAATATGTGGATGTAAATTCACAATAACAGGGGTGGCTAGCAAAGTATAGAGTTTCTTTGGTTTAGGCCAAGGGATTGAAAGGAGGGGCAGGCTTATGGGGATAGGAAGGATAGTTGAATGGTTCAGACATTACCACCCTATGATGGTTACGATGTACATCATGTAGAACCAGAAACATGAGAAGTTCTACTCCATTTACGTATGATGTGTCCAAGTGCAATCGTGTATAACTAATTAGAACAAATATAAGAGGAATAATAATTAGTGGCAGCCACAGAATGGAGGAGGAAGAATGGCAGTTATTACTTTATGGTGGCAGAGCTTCTGCTTGGAGTGACAAAACTGTTCTGGAAGAGAAGGTTGTACAATATATTGAGTGTAATTAATGCCACTGGGTTGTCCACTTAACATGGTTAAAAAGGCAATTTTCATGTCAAATGTGTTTTACAACAACAATCATTTTATTAAATGTGAGAAATATTTTCATGCAAGAAAATGTAAAAATGAACATGAAGCACTTCAATGATGATAATAGCGACTCCTCTTTTGTGCCTTAGCTGCCAGGATCAGTGGTGTTAAAGTCGATAATGGTTTGGCCACTTTCAGGAAGGGGTGCTATCAGGAAAAGGGGAAGAGCATGAAGGTTATAAAAAGAGAAACAAAACAATTCCTTTCAACTAAGCCCTGAAGTCTACTTATGAATACAAATTTCTTAAAAAACACATACGTTAATAACTGCTCAAACCACTCCTAATCAGTACATAATCTATAGTTGAACAGACAATTGCTTAATTTTCCTAATTTCCAAACATCAACAGTAAAATACCTCATAAATACGCTCATTCCAAAACTGAATACAATATCATAATATAAAAAAAGTAAAACTATATTAAACTTTTACACACATATATATATAGGTTATAGGTGGACACAATGTCTCAGTTTACAGTTATGTGGTGCTGAGAGTCAAACCAAGGGCCTTACATATGTGAGCAAGCAGTCTACCACTAAGGCACAACCTCAGCCCACAATATAAGTGTAGTAGCTGTATTCATAGTTATCAATGAATAATGAAGTGTTATTAACACTATGAAAACTTTCTGTTGGATATTCAAAATAATTCAACATTTTCCAAAATGACATCTTTTCCAAATTTACCTGTAACAATTCTGTGACTGATCCCCTTTTCTCCACATTCTCTTGTAAACATACATTGAAGAAATGGTGAAAGACTGGGGAAATTTTCTCTACATTTGGGAGTTTCTGGCATGCCATTTCTTCTTATGAGTTCTAAGGTCTAAAAGTAGAACATCATCTGTGAGCTTCTTTTTGGGGCAATGGCAGGGGGAGTGGGTAATGTGGGACGAGGGCAGGGTTGCTTTATCAGTGAGCTATATCCCTAACACACTTTTTTAAAATTTTTGAGACTGGATCTCACCAAATTGTTGAGGCTGATTCCAACTGATTCCAACTTGTGATCTTCCTTCTTTGGCCTCCTGAGTCACCATGATTACCATGATTACAGGTGTGCAACCATTGCATAGGTAGTCCTGACAGTCTTAATGTAGCTAAACAAAGTTATAATGTACTCTATCATAAAGTTTATGGAACTGGTGTTTTGTTTTGTTTTCTTTTGTTTTGTTTTTTTGTATGTGTGTGTGTGTGTGGTGTGGGATCAAATCCAGGAACTTTGCATACTGGACAAGCACTCTATCAGTGAACATTTCCAGCCCACCTTAATTCTACAAAGAGAATCACTAAATACTAAAGTTAGGTAGTGCTTATTGCTACCCTTTTGGAATTTGTAACCACTCTCCTTCACTTCCTTTTCCCTTCTGCTCTCACTCTCTAATTTTAGTGGGTTCTTAAAGAATTCAACCAGGCATGCTATAGGCAAGAAAGTGCTCTACCACTGAGCTGTACCCCAGCCCTCTCTTTAATTTACATTGAGATAGGGTATCTCTAAGTTGCCCAGGAAGGCCTCAAACTTGAGATCTTCTTGCCTCTGCGTCTCCAGAAGCTGAGATTACAGGTGTGTGCCACCAGGCGGGGCAAGATAATCTTTTCTATGTCGAACAATGAATGTAATACATCTTGCTTAAGAAAACAAAATCAGCAACAAGTATAAAAAGGCCACCTATGGTACATAAAAATAAAAAGAACAGGGAGTTCAATCCTTCTATAACTGTGTACAATCCTGTTAAACATTCCCAAGCTATTTAAAAGTAATATTTCAAAATAATTTGATTTGCTGAAACTCTCTTGCTAAATTAGCTTTATGCCAGCTTCATCATTCCTAAAAACAGATCCTAAAATGGCTAGATTGAACAGTGACTTAAAATATAGGTATTTGCATAATTTAAACAACCCCTCTAAGAAAATCTTTGTACTCTTCAATTTTTTTATTATTATCCTTAAATTTCTACTTATGAAATTATTTCTAATTAATTGACTCTTTTATAGTAAATGTTTAAGTTTTCAAATGAAGCAGACAACACAGACCATCACTGAATTGCCATGTGAGACAGGAGGAACACTTTAAGAAATCTCACTGATATTCTTTAATATTGAAGACCCAACTACAGAGCCTTGAACATGTATTTTCCAAATGCCTACCTGATTTAAAATGTGGATCCTATACTGTTACCATTAGATACTCATTTTCTACTTACTAATATCCTGCATTTCTGTATAGTAGACTTATACAAATGATAAATATTTGTATATATATTTCTATATATCAATTCATTCTGTTGCTTTTCTGTGGTGCTGAGAATTGAGCGCTGGGGATTCATGAATGCTACTCAAACACTCTACCACTGTGCTACAACCCCAGCATAACTAGATTGTAATTTTAAGAAGACCAATATATTCCTTCATGGATGGTCCTTAAAACAGTGTTGTACCTGAGAACACTGTGAAACCCAAGGTCACCTAGATTTTCTCCTGCATTAATTTTATTCTAAAACCTCAAGCCTCAGACAGAAATTAACTTCGGATTAAGTTCTCAAGACTGTTGGAAACACCTATACATCCATCTGAAGGGATAAGGATGGGAGTCCATAAAATACTCAAGCTCAGTATTATCACCCCAAGAGTCCCCCCTCCGCTGCATCTAATCTCCTCCCCACCTTGACATCTGACTCACTTTACTCTTTACTTTCATTTATGTTAATGATCATAAGAAGCCCAGGACTCTCAGTTCTCCCCCAGTATTTCCACCCTAATGCCCATATGGCTCTGAACATGCTCCTTACTTTCACCAGCTGTGCTATCAGGGGCAACATTTCTTCTCACCCAACTCTAGGTCTAGAGATAAAGCAAGTGTCTTTTTGGCTTCTCATTGCTCTCTGAAGTCTTCACCTTTCTTTTTCTCTAATATGCAGTCTTTTCAAGACAAATCCACCTTTCCTTGTTTTCAATGCTTACTAAACCCCAGGTCATTCCCTCCTCACTCCTTTGAGATCACAGCTCTTTGCACTGTTACCTCTCACATTACTCCTGTCCTGCCTGGTGGCTACTTCACTAGCTGCACAGATGCCTGCTGCAGATCCTTTTCCTCTGCTCTCATGATCTCAGGAGCTTGCCTTTCTCACCTTATACACTATGTCCTTCCCTCTACCAGGACAGATACCAGCAACCACCACCCTGACCGTGTTTTTGCCTCTACCTCCTATCTTTTGAACACCCAGTACTCCAAGGTCAGCAAACCTCTGACTCCACTGGGACCTGAAATCCCATAGGACTTTCAGCGTTCATTGTACCTTTCTCATGTCCCTTCCATGACCCTCTCCCACTCCCTTGACAGCATTTATCTGGCTAAGATGTCTTACAAGTGTGGACTTCTTTCCTGTATCCATCAGCTCAATGTAGTGGATAAACACCACTTATCTGCAATGGCTGGCATCACTTACCATTGACATCCACTAACCTCATATGTACTCTTGGTGCCTTCAGCAGTCACACTACATCTCCCTACTCCACTCTCTCCTACTCTCCATTCCTGTCCTAAGACACATGCACTCAGTTGTCATGTCTCCTTAGCTGCCTCTCGGCTATTGGGATTTCTCAGGTTTCCCTTCTTTTTGGTGACTGTAGAGAATTTTGAGGAGAACCAGTCACGTACTACATAATCCTGTGTAGGATACCCCTCCAATTCAATGTGTCTGACTTTGGTATGGTTATCTCACAATTATGGGCTTTTGAGAGGAAGGTTGCAGGATTAACAGTGCCACTTTCTTTACTTTCTTTTTCTTCTCTTGTAGTACTGGCGATTGATCCCAGGAGTGCTCTCCCACTGAGTTACAGCCCCTGTCCTTCTCATTTTAAACTTTCAGACTGAGCTTCACTACATTGTGGAGTCTCGCCTCCAAATTGTTACCCTCTTGTCTTCACTAGCTTGGCCACCATGCCTGGCAACACTACTCTTTTCATTGCATCATATGAGGGGGACAAACTTACAACATGATCTATGACTGCTCAGGTTGACCTTATCACCTCACCAATGTCTTCTTAAGTGTTTCCACTGGGAAGCATCTCTTCCCTTTCCATGCTCTGTTCACTGGAAGTCACTCTATTCAGTCCATACTTGAGTTATCCTCAAGGGTGGAGAATCCACAGAAATTTTAGAATTCCTCAGCATGGGTGATTGATCTGTCTCTTTTCCCAAATGTATTCATTCAATCATTTTTATCTGCATGAGCTCACAAATATTTATTTTAAATTTCAAGTTATAATTCCTTACAACTGTATATTAATGTTCAAATTGCGTCTGCTTTGGTTAAGCTACACTCTCAGTTGCCCCACAAGATATACCTCCCTTGATCTGGCCTCTTTTTAAAATTTAAAAGTTTATTTTTAATTGAATACTAATAATCATATATATGTATGGGGTACAATGGGATGTTTTGATATTTGTACACATTGCAGCATGGCTTTTTCATTTAATGACTTATTTTGGCGGATTAGTGGTTGAATTCAGGTCCTTACCCTCTATGTAAATCTCCACTACAGCGAAATTTCCGGCCCAGCAATTCCCCCATTTTTTGTTTTTTATTAATCTTTAGCTATTAGTCACGGCTCTCAAATTTGCTATTTAACATGTACATCTTTCAATGCCCATACTCTTCCCCTCTATCTTCATGTGATACATCCTGTGACACAAAACCCCTAGGGTTCTTCCCTTGGCCCTGAAGATTTATTGTCATTTTACAAATGTATACCTACTGTCTCCACCGTTATTATTTTTATATAACTAATTTTATCTTTTAAAGATATTGACATAACAAAAATTCATATATTTACCATATAGTTAGAAGTACAGGCAACTTTCATATATTTGAGAAACCTGTTATTTAGCTTTTGAAAGGTAGATTCTGGGTTGATTTTTTTCTTTCAGAACTTCATTCCACATTTACTAAATCACTTGAAACTGTCTCCAAGCTCAGTGGTTGTATTGCATTTAAAAAAAAAATTTTTTTCCTCTATCTGTCTGCTTCAATGAGGCTCATTTCTATTGCTAGGATAATGTATCTCTAATCCATCCAAAAATATCATAGTTTCTCTAATCCATCCAAAAATATTATAGTCTCCATAATGTGCTAGTCAGTTTTGTGTCAAAGGGACAAAATGCCTGAATACAAATCTTAGAGGAACAGGTATTTGGCTCACAGTATCAGAGGTTTAGTCCATGGTACATGGATTCCATTGCTGTGGGCTCAATGTGAAACAGAACATCATGAGAGAGGGCTTGAAGGAGGAATGCTGTTCTGCTCAAGGTGACCAGAAAGCACAGAGTGGGAGAACGGAAAACAGAGAACAGGGAAAATGAACCCTTGGAGGGCAGCCTCCAGGGTCCCATCTCCTCCAGCCACACTCCTACAGGTACCACCCAGTGCCTTCAAACTAGGAGAGACTGACTGTGATGACTCTCCCAATGCTCTCATTTCACTTACAAACAGTCCTGCATTAACACAGGAGCTCTTCAGGGACACTTCATATCCAAACCACAACACAAAACTAACGTACATTTGGGTCTTTTAAAAATACGTCTTCCAAATATCTGACTCTTTAATACTTGGACCATAATTATAAAAAATATTTTACTGACCTTGTGTGCTAATTCTTTTTTCTGTGTCACTTTTGGGTTGTTTCAGCTGAATATTTGCTCCTCATGATGAACTTGGTTTTCCTACCCCTTTGTCTCTCAAAACTTTGGATATGTGGGTGCTTCTTAGTCCTGGCCACTTCTGGATTCCTATATATATTCTCTTATGTTTTCCAGGCTGATCAAAGCTTCTTTTCTTTGAATGACTGACCTATATAACCATGGAGGCCACACAGGAGGTAGTTTTTTTTCTGGCTCTCTTCATTCTTGAACAATCTTGATGATCTCCTCTTCATTTCTTCCCCTCGAGGTGATCTTAACATATCTTGTGTTCTTCCCTATTTCACATGTGTGTGCCTCAGCCAGGACTGGCAAGATTCTCACATGTCTGTCTGCCTTCATCTTCTGGGTGTGTTCCATGAGAATCTGCTTTGTGTTGGGTCATGTCCCTTCATCTTCTGAACAGGCTCTGATACACGTGGATCTTCTTAGATTCCTGGTATCTTGAGAGCACCTGATGCACAATACTCACCCTTCTCATGCAGGATTCCTTTCTCACTGATGCCTGGACAACTGCCCTTCCTGCAGGCCAAGGTGCTTTTCCAGATCGAGCCTGGGAATGCACAGTCAAGCTCATACATGACCAGCCCATCTGTGGTCAGCTTCTGGATCTACTGATAGTTGATGACATATGGGATTTAACTAGTTTCACTGGGGTACAACAAGACTTCTCTTGGAGACAGCAGAAGATGCTGAAGAGTAGCTTCTTCTGAGGCCTGAGTATAACCATGGCTGTACTTGTGGTCATATAAATATTACTGTAGTGTGTTCTGGGATTAACTTCTAAGCTATTAGGGTCTTATTTCTAATATTTGTGAGGTAAAACTGAAACAGTGTTTAAGTTAAGAGTGATTAATCTCCTATTATGGAGACAAGGCTCTTGTGAGTCTTCTACTCAGTATATGTGAAAGGCTATGTTTTCCATGGTGGCTGATGGAAACAGACACTACCCCAGGGCCTGCACATGTAGGGGGAGCTTCTCTTTCCCATCTAGTTTCTCTGAGTTGGGGTTCTAACTATGTTACCCAGACTTGAGTTACATGATCCCTCAGCCTTCCAATAGGCTGGGACGAGGGTGGGCACCATCTCACCTAGTCCAAGGGTTTGTTTCTAGTGATGGAGGTTGAACTGAGGGTTTTGTGCATTCTAGGCACGTACTGTACCACTGAACTGTACCTCAGCTCAGTCCTTTCCAACCTGATCAGATCATTTTACATCAGAGTTCTTCTCTTCAATTGGTTCTTCATCCCATTCTCTGTTGAATGCTTAAGGAGGGCCCTCCATAGGTCTTCGGATGCTTCAGCTTTCCTCCTATCACAGTTTTTCCACCAATGCCCCATTTGTCTTATCTCTATCTGTACATGGCCTGGAAACTAGAGCAGTTGTAGGGTTGACTTCAGTTGCTACTCCCTTTCAGAGATCACTGTCCTTCATTCTTTGTATTCTGCAGTGTCTAGAAAACCAGTGATTCAAATAATGTCGTTTCTAGAAAAGATCAGGTAGGGGTGTTTATCTGGTCTCTGTTATATGATTTTGATAAGATGATGTCCCCACTCATCAAATTTTCACCAACATTACATCTAAATTGATCCAGGCTCTGTCTTCATCTTAATGGAAGTAACGATAGTGTCTGCCAAGCACATCTCTCCCTCACTGTTTGTCTGTGGATTTCAAGGTATAACTTTATCTAGTTTTACTAATGTTTCCTAACATTTTTCTTAGTCTCCTTGCAGGTCTACTTCATCAATTCTTAGATATGACCTCTGTCAGGGTGCCAGGTCTCTTTCTGTCTTTCTATACCCACTTGGGCTTGTGTCCTCATCCTGCCTTGCAGCTTTAGGAAACAAAGGTAGCTAAGGAGCCTCAAGTTGCTATCACTCACCTGGATCCCACACCTGCATAACCCACAACCTCTTCAACATATCCACTTGACCATCTCATGAGGTGTCTTACTCTTAACATGTCTACATACATTAAAATATTCTCCACTAACCGCACAACTAACCGCCAAACATCTCCTCTCTTCTGCAGTCCTTCCCATCTCAACTAAGGAAACTTCCATTTCATCCTTCACCTTGCTTAGGTTAAACTCTTGGAAAAATAGCAACTCTTCTTTTACATAGACTCTCCTGTCAAAATATATGCAGAATCTTATGATTTTTTGTATCATCTCCATGATTCCATTCTGATTTATATTACTGTTATTTCTGGCCTGACTTATTATAACAGCTACCTAACTGATCTTCCTGCTTCTCCGTTTGCCCTCCTTGAGAACTTCTCCTTAAGAAAGTAACGATGTGTGCCTCTTAAAATTTATGTGAGACCATTTCATGCCTCTACTCAGACCTGTCCAATGGTTTCCCCATATATACAGTAAAAGTCAGAATTCCCATCTTAGATAAAATTCAGAATCCTCACAAAGCACTACACAATGCCTCCTTTCCCTGACCACCTTATGTGTATTGTTTGCTCAGTGCACTGTAACTATGCTGAAATCCTTAAAGATCTTTGAATGCACCTGGAACATTCCTGTTTCAGGGGTTTTGTAGTTGTTCTATCTTCTCCTTGGCATGATCTTCTCTAGGTAAATAAGCATCACTGTCTTACATCCTGAGTCCACATTTCTCCTGAGTGAAGCACTACAAATGCATGTAAACCTGTGCCTGACTCTCTCTCTCTCCCCATTTACCTGGCAGAGCTATTAAAGAGTCCATTGCTTTATCCATTCATCTGTGTAAAGTCATCTCGGTTGGTTCCTGAGTTTAACTAATGTGTATCCAGCATGCATTCTATCCTCATGTATAACTCATTCAAAAAAATTAAAAATCAAAGATAAAAGAAAGAGTTGATTCCTAATGAATTATGCTAATTTACCTTATTGTTTCTCTCCTTCCAATAGAATATAGATACTACCAGAGCAGGAATTTTTGTTGGTTCTCTAGACAGCAAATTAAATACTGCCTAGCACAAGGCAGGTACAAAATTTCATATTGAGTTTATGATTATATGAAATAGAGGTTTTTGAAAATTGTTCTGAAATCATTTGAAAAGTATTATAGCTGCTTACTTGAACTGGAATTTTTGGCAGTGGGGCAAAAAAGCATTCAGGAAGGAATATCCAAATCCCATTTCCTCTGTTGTCTGGCCTTTTTGTGCTGAGCCTAACACTTTCAAGGGTTAATATTACACACTCATCATAACCTCCTTCCCTGTTATGGCCAAATAATATTCCACTGTTCATCAAATGACTGCTAATTGGGTGGTTGACACTTTTTGCTCTTCTCTATAATACTGCTATGAACAGTTGGTGCAAGTTTTGTGTGCACATATGCTATTGCTGCCTTTTTCCTTTTCGAGGTGTTGTGGATTGAACCCAGGGCCATGTGCATGCTGGGCACTGAACCATTGAGCTACTTATCCCACTCCATGGACATATGCTTTTCATTCTCTTAAATATATACCCTGTTATTGAAATTGCTAGGTCATGTGGTAACTGAATATTAACATTCTAAGATATGTGAAACTGTTTCTAAAGCACTTGTTTAAATTCCCACCAGCAGAGTATGAGAGTTCCAATCTTGCCTTTTTAAATTTTATTTTCGTAGTACTAGGAGTTATACTCAGAAGTGTTCTTCGAAAACTACGTCCACAGCCTGCTTCCTTTTTTTTTTTTTTAAGAAGGAGTTTAGTGAGGCTCCCCAGGCTGCCTTAAAACTTACAAACCTCCTACCTCAGCCTCCCGAGTCCCTGGGATTACAGGTGTGCACCCTGAACCTGGCCAACAATTCCAATTGTCCCACATTCTCACCAGCACTGATTGTTGTCTGACATGAGGTGTAAAGTGGTGTTCCATGGTTTTAGTTTATATTTCCTTAATAATTAATGATGTGGGGGTCACAACACAGGTGGGATGATGGGCAAAGTTCTTCACCTCAACAGCTAGAGTATTTATATTTGTTTAAAGTCTACTCAGTTTGAGAATGGATATGAAATGTGTCAGTTATACATCTTTCTCACAGGTGTCATCTTGCTTTCCTCTGTTCTGGACATTAATTTTCAGAGGCTGAAGATGAAAGTTGATAACATGATTTCCATATCCAGGGCACAAAGATGTGTAGGAAAGGTCCCTCTAACTTTGTAGTAAAAGCAACTATGGCTGGAGGTGTGGAGAACTGGGACATGCTTGCATGGCATGTGCCAGGCCCTGGGTTCCATACTCAGCAATACATTTACATAAATAAAATGAAAGATCCATTGACAACTAAACAACTTATTTTAAAACAAAGGTATCCAACTAGGGTACACCAACTATGTACAAAGTTGAGACTATTAGACTATTCTTCCATTTACTCCTACCAAGAAACCGTACTGCTTACTAGTAAAAATCTACGCTCTTTCACCTATACATTCAGCTTTATAAATCAAAAGTAATTTGATGTGTAGATTCAAAATAAGGGCAGATTAGGTTTTCTTAAGTTTTGATTTTAAATTCTTGATCAATGAACAACAGAAGGAAGTTCTACCAACGTCTTAAGGAAAAGTTGGCATTAAATTGGTCTTACCTTGAGGGACCTTCCGGGAGATATGGAGACTCTCCGACGACCATCTCAATAGCCATGATACGCAGAGAGACCAGATATCCACTTTAGGGTCATAACTTTTCCCTCTAACCACTTCTGGTGCCATCCAGCAAGGTGTTCCAAGCACAGAAGTGCATTTATTCTGCTCAGAGGTGTTGTGAGCACAGAAGCCAAAATCGGCTAAGACACAAAGACGAAACATCTAGAGTTAATAGTTCTAGGAATGGTTTTATAAGAGAGCTCACCTCAGATGACATAATTACATTTTGACTATTAGGCACTTTTATTGTTTGTTGTAAAAAGAATTTAATAATAAACTAATCCAAACTGGGATTAAAATATATTGATGATGTTACATACTTCCATTTTGCTTTTCCTTCCTACAATAAAGAGCAAATTATTAGGAGGGTTTTTATCCTGAAGAATATATTTTATTCAAAATGTTATATTAAAACTGAAAGAGATCCAAAATGCAGGGAAAAATCACCAAATGTGGACACCAAATCAAAATTCAGTGAATCATCCAAACAGCAAGACACTGAAATTTCATTAGAAGGAAATTGAAGAAACTAGAATGATTAAGCATACAATTTAGCACAGAGCCTAGAAGAAAAAAAAAACATATTTAAGTGCAGTTGCACTGTCAAGGTACTCACTAGCATTAATCTACTCCAACTATCTCAACTATAAGTGAGGAATAGAAATTCTACATTAGTACTTGAGATTGATTTTGTGCAGAGTCAGGATGTGTATTTAAAGTCTTCCCTTCTACTGTTAAAGCCATTCAATGACTTATGAACTACTGACATCAGGTCCGTAACCTTCAGCCTCTTTTGTATTTACATAGGAATGAATAATAGCTACGAACTGCTTGATTGCTTTTACCTAACTAGGATATTTTGTAAGGTATTTTTTTCAGAGATCCTTCCATATTTGTACATTTATGTACCTCATTTAATAACGATATTAGAAAGGCTGGGGAGATAGCTCAGCTGGTAGAGTGCTTGTCTTGCAAGTATCAAGACCCTGAGTTCAATCCCCAGTACCGCAAAAACAAAACAAAACAAAACAAAAAAACGAATATTAGAGTGTATAAATATACCAATGTACCATTCATTTACTGTTTGACATTTAAGATAGTTTTAATTTTTCTGTACCATGTTGCAGAGAATATACTTTTCCTAATTGTGTTGCATAAATTCAGTAATTTATAGGGGTGAATATGAGAAGACTAGTGTTAGGAAAAATAATGATTAAAACGAAATGCATGTTTGTAAAAGCCTAGTACCATTCCAAGTACCTTGTAAAAATATCTAATCCTTATAATAACTATAAGAAATTGGTTATCCTTAGTACTGCAAAATAAATAAATAAATAAATAAATAAATAAATAAATAAAAGAACAGGTAATATTTTCCCTACAGGTTGTGGGAAATTTACATTTCTTTGAATTGACACTTATACATTGAATCACATCTCCAGACTTTTAAAATTATTTATAGAAAGGGTATGAGTAAGCTGATTTAGGACCTTGCTATGTTGCTGAAGCTGGCTTTGAACTTTCAATTCCCTGCCTCATCCTCCAGAGTTGCTGAAATTATCAGGGTGTGCCAGCAAGCCAAACATGGGTGATTTCTTTTGAATTTATTCATTTGTGTGTGTGTGGATGGGTGGGTCTGTGTGTGTGTGTGTGTGTGTGTGTGTGTGTGTTTGTGTGTTGGTGGTGAATTAATTCCAGGGTGTTCTGCATACTAGGTAAGTGCTTTACCATGATCTGTAAACTCAGCCTCACATATGTTTTTTTTTTTTTTTTTTCTTTCAGGGGGAACGGGGGGCGTTTTTCCAGGGAAGGAACTCACAATTGCTTGACCACTGACCAACATCTCCAGTGCTTTTTATATATTTTTCAGATAGGGTCTCACTAAGTTGCTTAGGCTTCACTAAGTTGATGAGGGCTGGCTTTGAACTTGTGATCCTCCTGCCTCAGCCTCCAAATTCACTGGGATTATAGGCATGCCACACTCTGCCCAGCAAATTTATGCTCTCTCTATTTTTTTTTTAATATCTTTAGTTGTCAATGGATGTTTTATTTTGTCTATTTTTTATATGCAGGGCTGAGGTTTGAACCTAGGGCCTCACCCATGCCAGGCAAGCCCTCTACCACTGAGGGACAATTCCAGGCCCTGCTTACTATTACAATTATTCTCATTGTCAGTTACAGGAAAACAAAGCATATATAGTTTTAGTTAATTCACCTAAGATCATATACATAGTAAACCTCCAAGTCATCACAAAACATTATCCAATAATGGGTGTGATTATCTACTTCCAACATTCCCACTAAGATAATTCAAAGATACAATCTTTTATTTTGAGGACCTGATTGAATATTGAATAACCTTTAGAGGTTGTAGTTTAATAGTTCTACCTGAGTCCTACAGAGGGCAGGGCAGGAATTCAGGAACACAGGAAAGAAGTTCAGGATGATTTTCATGACTCTACTGTATCTCAATGAGAAAAAACATTGAAAAGTGGGATATGTCCCTTGTCATCTCTGACATCATGGTCATATAGCCCTCTCCTTGATGAGGCTATACTGTACAAATCTCAGATATTGATGAAGAGTATAATCAGAAAAACTAGTCCAGCAGATGGCAGGAACAAATTCAAATTTGTCTCTTCAAAATAGTATCAATGCTCAGACAGTCTCAGGCATTGTTTTTTGATATTTTCATTTTTAAACTCCTTAAATATTCTGAAGTTGGTACCACTATCCTCCTCAGTAAATAAATGGGAAAAGAGACACAAAGAGATTAATTTGCCCAGCAAATTAATTCAGCAAAGAGTAGCAAATCTGCTGTTTAAACCCAGTCTAGTTCCCAGTTCATGGCCTTTACCACTTGATTCTTTCCCTTTCTTTATATTAATTCTGAAAAATGTTAACAGAAGAGATTTTACATTAAAAAGTGAGGAAAGTGCAAAAAAGTAAATGCTTTTCTTCACTTGTTCACTGTTTCACTGATCCATCCGTTCCCAAAAGGACATAGTTACTTTTGAAGTCTCTGTGAATCATGATTAGCATGTAAAAACTCCAATGCCTGTAAGCACTGAACAAAAGAAAACACATATCAATGAACATTTCCGAAAAGTCCCAATACCTAGTTCACAGTGTAGAGTACTACTTATGGCTTGAGCACTACCTCTAGCCCTCACCCAAACCCCTGCAACACTGAACATTTATAAAGAAAAACTTCCTCTCAAATGCAAATTGCTGAAAATATAATATCTTAATTCGTACCAATATCCCTGTCATACTCTGATCTCAAATGGAGAACTTATTAGATAATCTCCCATCAGGACGTTTTTTCCTAGAGAGTTTTTTGTTTGTTTGTTTTAGGTGAGGCCTTTCCGTTTTGGCCACAACTGCTGAGACTGCAGACATCTACCAATTCCAAGCTGGGGATCAATTCCAGGGCAATGTGTATGCTACACAAATGGTCTACAACTGAGTTACAGCCCCATTCTGTGCCATGGATTTTTAAACTTAGTCTTCAGTGCTCTCTTATAAAATGATGGATGAGTCCATACAACTTCTAGGCTTTTCAGGTTTAAATGCCTAAGAGCACACAGTACTTGATAAATAAGCATAAATTCTTTAGAAATTACTTCAACAGTAGAGAATAAACTGCAGTTATTTGCACTTGAACCCAAAGGTACTCAGAAGTCTAAATATATGAGCCCCTGAGAGAAGCAGGTATTAGTGAGGGTGGTCTGGTTGCATTCAGTGATTTGTCAAGGTGATGAACCAACATCCTCTTTATTTCTTCTCTGGTAGATTTTATGTTAAACTATATGCACAATCTGGCATCACTAATGAAATAGTATGTTAGTGGTAGTGCTCATTAGTAAAGAACTTGCCTAGCATATGTGAGACTCTAGGCCTGATCCCCAGACCTGAAACGAACAAAAGGAACAGACACACAAAACACCACCACAATTAAAAGTAAGTACACGGAATGATGTCATCGTCTCCATTTACAACAGAAAACATTTTTTTTAAAGAAAGTAAGAATAAATTCTTCCCTTCCTTAATAACAAAAAGAAGATGAGATTTTAAAATTTTCTTTGCCCAATGGTTTCTGAATATGAACTAAAAGGATGAATGGTACATTTGGGAATAGTTAGTTGTATTTTATTCTTATTACCATTAGGGTAGAAAAACAATGTCTGCACATTATTTCTAACTACTAAGAATCTCATTCAAAATATTATAATATAAAAGGGAAAATATCAAAGACACTGGCATATTTTCAGAGATTTATGATCCCCCCAAACTGAATCACAAAGACGTACTCTATTTAGTCACATCAATTGCAAGCACTGAATTAGAAGAAGTCATCAAAAGTCTACCAACCAAGTAAAGGCTAGGAGTAGATGGATTCTGGTACATTTGGGAATAGTTAGTTGTATTTTATTCTTATTACCATTACGGTAGAACAACAAAGTTTGCACATTACTTCTAACTACTAAGAATCTCATTCTAAATATTATAATGTAAAATAAAAAATATCAAAGACACTGACAAATTTTTAGAGATTTATGATCCTCCCAAACTGAGTCACGAAGACATACACAATTTAAACACATCAATTGCAAGCACTGAATTAGAAGAAGTCATCAAATTCTACCAACCAAGTAAAGGCTAGCAGCAGATGGATTCTCAGCTGAATTCTACAAGACCTTTAAAGAAGAACTAATACCAGTACTCCTCAAAGTATTGCAGGGAATCCAAAGAGGGAACCCTTCCAAACTCATTGTATGAAGCTAGTGTCACTCTAATACCAAAACCAGACAAAGATGTATAACAATAACTTCAGAAAAAAATACTTGGCAATCAATCTAACAAAAGAGGTGAAAGAGCTCTACAATGAAAACTATAGAACACTAAAGGAAGAATTTGAAGAAAATCTTAGAAGATTAAATATCTCCCATGTTTCTGGATAGGCAGACTTAATCTCGTCAAAATGGCCATTCTACCAAAGGCGCTATGGAGATTCAGTAAAATTCCAATTAAAATCACAATGACATTCCTCATAGAAATAGAAAGCAATCATGAACTTCATCTGAAAGAATAAGAAATCTATAGCCAAGACAATTCTTAGCAGGAACAGTGAAGCAGGAGATATCACAAATCCAGACCTTAAACTACACTACAGAGCAATAAACATAAATGGCATTTTATTTGCACCAAAAGAGACAGGTAGACCAATGGTGTGGAAGAGAAGACACAGAGACAAACCCACATAAATACAGTTACTTCATACTAGACAAAGGAGTCAAAAACATACAATGGAGAAAAGATAGCCTGTTTAACAAACGGTGCTGGGAAAAATGGAAATCCACATGCAGTAAAATGAAAATAAAACTCTATTTCTCACCCTGCACAAAACTCACCTCAAAATGGATCGAGGACTTAGCAATTAGACCAGAGACCATGCACCAAATAGAAAACAAACTGAATATTCATCATGTTGCCTTACGATTACACTTCCTTAACAAGACTCCCAAAGCACAAGATATCAAAGAATCAATAAATAGGATGGAGTCAAACTAAAAAGCTTTTTCTCAACAAGGGATTCAATTAATGACATGAAAAGAGAGCCTACTGAGTGGGAGAAAATCATTTCCACATTCGCTTCAGATACACCACTAATCTCCAAAACTTACAAAGAACTTACGAAACTTTACAACAAAAATCCAAAGAACTCAATAAATGGGCCAAGGAACTGGACAGAAATTTACAGAAGAAGATATACAGGCAATTAATAAACACGAAACAGTGTTCAACATCCCTAGTAATTAGAGAAATGCAAATTGAAACAGCTCTACGATTTCATCGTACTCCAATTACAATGGTTTTTATCAAACACAAACAATATTAGATGTTGGCATGGATGTGGGGAAAAAGGAACAATTTTATAATGCTGGTGGAGTTGCAAATTGGTGCAGCCACTCTGGAAAGCAGTGTGAGGAATCCTCAGGAAACTTGGGATGGACCCACCTTTGAACTGATTTATCCAAATTCTCGGTTTGTACCCAAAGGACTTACCATTAGCATACTACAGTACCAAAGCCACATCAATGGCTTTAGCAACTCAGTTCATAAGAGCTAAATTGTGGGACCAACTTAGATGCCCTTCAACAGATGAATGGATGAAGAACCTGTGGTATATATACACAGTGGAATATTATTCATCCATGAAGACCAATAATATTATGGCATTTGAAGACAAATAGATGGAATTGGAAAATATCATGCTAAGTGAAATAAGCCAATCCCAAAAAACGAAAAGCCAAATGACTTCCATGATAAGTGGAAGATGATATATATTGGGGGTGAGGGGTTGTGAGGTAGAGAAGAATGAAGGAACTTTATGCAGTGGAAAATGAGAGGGAGTGGGTATGTAAAATGGTTCAATGAGACAGAAGTCATTACCCTATGTACATCTATGATTACACAAATGGTATGAACCTACATCATGCACAAACATAGACACAAAATGATGTACCCCATTTGTGTACAATCAATATGCACTGTGTAAAAATAAAAAAGTAAGAAAAATTCATCCCTTCTGTAAATACAAATATAAGATGAGTTTTTAAATTTTTCTGTCCCCTAAGGTCTCTGAGTGTAAACTAAAAGGATAAATGATAAATTTGGGAAAAGTTAGCTGTATTTTTATTCTTATTAATATCAGAGTAGAAAAATAAACTGCTCATTATTTCTAACTCTTAAAAATCTCATTCAAAATATTCTACTGTAATACAAGGAAAAAAAAACATATAAATGGTATCAGCATATCATTTTTACCAGGTGTTTACTAAGATTCTTGAAAAGAATAAAGTCACTGAAAATCACTGGTACAAAGAAGTAGAAATAAACTTGTCACCATTTAAATATTTTGGAACTTCAAGTAAGACACAAGTAAATGTCATAAGAACAATTCCTAAAACTGATTTCATATCAACTATGAAATATTTGAAAAAAACAAATTTAGAGTAAATAGATAAATTCTTGTAAAGTTTTGATTAGTTTTTAGGGTGTCAAACAACATTTGTTAAGGAATATAATATTCAGAACGCTGAAAGAGTCCTGATTTCTTCTTTAACCATTTGGTGGAACACATCTCATAACTATATTCTTCAGAAAGTTGCCTTAATGAAAATAATTCACTACATATTACACAAATGTTATAATTCACAATGTATTATAGAACTGTCTCTCAGAACCTTTTCTAAGTTTGTCATTCATGTCAATGATCCCTGTGACTTCAGGAAAAGTCCTGTCAGGTTCCATGACAATGAGCAGACCATATAAAGTCTTCTTTGTAGAAAAGTTAAAGACACACAGATGAAACACTTGTTGTTAGTTAAGACTTGAGCAATTAGGCAAATTCTACTAACATAAGCAAACAATATATCAAGAATTCATTAAAAAATATAAAGAAACAACCTATTTTTTCAACTTCTGTGAGGTCAATGAAGCCAGAATCAGATATAATCATATTAAAGTTAAACATATGTCTTAGATTGTCCATTTCAGTTCTAGTTACCAATTTGGGAGGGGGAGAGGATGGGGTGGGGGAGAGGGATAATAGGGATTTATCTAAGAGAGATTTTACCACTGACCTATACCTCCAGCCCTTTTTAATTTTTCTTTGGAGACAGGGTCTTACTAAGTTGCTTAGGCCCTTGATAAGTTGCTGAGGCTGGACTTGACCTGGTGATCCTCCTTCCTCAAACTCCTGAGTCACTGTGATTACAAGCCTGTACCACCACACCTGGCTGATGGGCATGTTTTTAACAGCACCCCCATTGATTCTCAATTTTCCCTGTCTGGATGGTAAACTATTGTGGCGTCTATAATGAGATTTACCAGTGAATTTAATTCTTCAGATGCCTTAACCAGGCATGCTTGTAAACCCAGTCCCAACTCACATGGGGGTAGGAGGATTAAAAATTCTAGGTCAGCCTAGGCAAAGTTGGAGATAGCCTTAGAGTAAAAAAAAAAAAAAGATGAAGATAAAAAGGACTGGGGATGTAGCTCAGTGGCAGAGAATACCTGGTTTCATTTCCCAGTACCACAAAAAAAAAAAAAAAAAAAAAGAAAACAAGGGCCTATTCTTCATTCCCAAGGTATCCTACACATGAAACGCTAATAATGGCATTTAAGATAAAACAATATGGAATTCCTTGCAGAAAATGTGTATGATAAATATTGCCTCTTCAGAAAACCTTTCCTCCATTCGTCTCTTCCTCATTCATCACCCTACTTTATCCAAAATAGAGCAAACATACCTCTCTGCACACAGCAGCAATCTGTGCTTCATCCATACATGTTTCTGTGTTGACATCAGTAAGTGGCCCACCAGAAAGGTACTCCATGTCTACAAACAAATCATCTCCTAACAGGTAACTAAAAATAGACCATGAAAAACATATTCACATTTTAAGTTTTCTAAATATGTGGCACTCTATGTTCAACAGTTCAAATGTTAAGCACCATAAGAAGAACACTGGAGAACTGATAGCTGGAGACCTAAGAAGAAAACTGGAAAGTTTCTATGTAACAGCACAAACAAGTACTCAGGGGTCCTTCGGATATTCATTATGATTTTTATGTCACCGTTTTCCCATAATAATTGTCAACGTGTAGAAATAAGACTTTCCCATCCAAAATAACCCTATCCCATGGAAGTTATTGGTCTTCTTTTGAGGATATGCTGACAGAGGCTGGAGATGTTAGTTAGCTCATATGAGGTCACATAATAAGTGACAGAATCTGCATCTGAAGTCAAGTTCTATGAATTCCAAATCCTATGGCTTATCTTAACCACCAATCTATGCTGACTTGAAATATTGTTTGAAAGGAAGAAAAATATACTTGAAAGGTTATTTCTATGAATGCAGATCCCAGAATTAGGGCTAAAGTATCATAATACTATATCATTTCTCCATGCCAAACAAATTTATATGTGGAAGAAAATCTCCTGTAACCCCCTATAAAAACACTAGTATCATTGTTTACTACTCAACATTTATTCAGAAATATGAGGATTTTTTTTAAAGAATTGAATAACATTCTTAGTTTTCCATTCTGTGTTTTGTTCTTTGTAAAGAGCAATTTCTAAATTACATGCTTTTTTGTTTGAGGAGGGCACATACTGGGGACTGACTAGGGGGCATTTGAACACTGAGAAACATCCCCAGCTCTATTTTGAATTTTATTAAGAGACAGGGTCTCCCTGACTTGCTTAGCACCTTGCTTTTTGGCCAAGGGTGGCTTTGAATTCATGATCCTCTTGCCTCAGGTTTCCCAGCCGCTGGGATTATAGGCATGAGCCACTGCACTCAGCCTACATGAGCTTTTGATACACATATACAATTTTCCCATAAAGAACAGCATTGAAATAAAAACTCTCCTAAAAGGTTCAGAATTGTGTGCTAGTCACCTCTCTGCTTAAGACATAAATCCCAGTGGACCATTCCTTAATATTTCTGCTTCTGATCATTTGAAATGAATATTCACACCATCAGCGATGTCCTGCATTTAGCTGCCTTCTCACTTACCAAGTAATGTCCTCCTCACAAAAGCACCATCTCACTTGGAATATTCTGTTTTCACCTCTCCTCTTTCTCCCTTAAGTTTACTTCTCAAAATTGACACTGTGAAGTAGCCAGCCTCCATCAATCCAAGATGAGATTACAAATTTCCACATTCTTATCCCAGTGCTTAAAAGAACCTCACACATATTTACCTGTCTATGTATTGTACTGTATTTCAATGTTTCAGCTTCTTCCTTATGAATAATTCATTAAGGACCAGATCCTTTGTTTGCTCCTCATTTAATTTTATCCATTTTATGGCAACCTATAATGGAAATAGAATTGAATAAAAACAATGGTTTCCCTCATTCTTTTAAAAGCTAACCAACACCAGCTAGTACATAATTAATAGTAACATGTTATATGTAGAGAGACCATAACCGACAAGAAAGGAGTACTTTTACATACACACTGACTATTTTTACACTACACACACCCTAAATATTTTCAGATTGATTTGCAGTGGATTAACCAATCTAGCTTCAGTCCAGTGCTAGAAACTCAGCCTCCTTTGACTGCAACCTGGGAAAATATTTTTTTAATACTTGCTGATTCATGACATAATTCCTTCTTTGTTCCCCCTAAGGTGAGAATGGCTATCAAATTGTTTAAATGAATTCCTATATCATATCCAACTTTAAAAATACATTCTTATTGCTCTTGGTTAGCTTTATCTAGTTTTTCTCCTAAACAGAAAGCTAATCTAATAACTGGAAGTATACAAAAGTTGCTACCTTCTTTCTCAAAGACACATCAACAGCAGTGAAAACTGTACCAGAAAGCCTATGGGGGAAAGACACAATCAGAGTTAATGTTTATAAATCACTACCATTTATACTATCCAGAGACTTTACACTTCTCACAACTGAAAAAGGATGAAGTGACACTTCAGATGTAGAGTCTTTGTTTGAAGAGTAAAATGACACTTTCTTTCTTTCTTTAGACAGAGAGGAAGTAGGGGTTCCACAAGGCAGGGATCCCCAGCATTTAGAATCTTCAAAACAAAACCAGGAAAGAAAAGCAGGAGGAAATCCTTGTGGCCAAAACCTTGACTTGAAATATCTCAGAACTAAAAAATTATAGGGAAAAAAGATAAAAGGAAGAGTAACATTCACTCATGAATATAGAGCCCTGCTGAAGAAACAGAACTGCAAATAAACCTGAGAATTCCGGGTACACCCTTTCCTATGACATTCTTCCTCCCCAGAAGGGTAACTTGTATCTGGAGTTAGTCCTGTGTTTCATGTGCATCCTTTACATGCACCGTTCAACTACTTTGAACTATGAAGTTTCAGTTTCAGTATTTTTTCTGAAATTTTCTTTGTGAATTGGCTATATGCCTGGCTGGGGATGGTGGCATAATCCTGTAGGAGATCTGAGGAAGTAGCTCAGTGGTCAAGTGACTCAGGGTTCAGTCTCCTGTAACTTAAATAATGAAATAAATAAACAATGAATTCATAAAGAAATGAAGGAATTCACCTGGATTTGTAATACCTGTCTCTCTATGTAGGTAATATTTATTCAGACTAAATTATTCAATATATATCATCTATTACCATGTTGAAAATATTCAGTAAGTTTCAAATTATTATTATTATTCAGTCTGTGCTGAACTGAATTTGTCAAAATGAAACTCATTAGGAAGTTTTAGAAACTCTCATTCTAAAATCCACTAATTCTTTCTAAATCCACAGATCATTTTCCAGAGATTAGTAACATTAGGAAATCAAGATACTCATTTGATTTCAAGGAATACAGGAAAGAAATTAGTTAGTAAACTTTGAAATCAAATTATGGAGCAAAATGAGGCAGACAGACTCAAAGATCATACTCAATGATATGATTCAAACACATTTTATATATATATATATATTTTTTTTTTGTAGTGTGGATTGAACCCCTTGGCACCTTCCCACTGACCTAACTCCCCAGTCCCTTCTGATTTAAGATATAAACTAAATTGCTGAGGCTGCCTGAAAACTTGCAATTCTCCCAACTCAGCTCCTGACTTGCTGGGATTACAGGTGTGTTCCACCATGCCCAGCTAACTGCAAGGGGTTCTGCTTTGCTCTGTTTTACTTTGTGAAATGTCAGGGATAGAACATAGGACCTCACATATCCTAGGCAAGTGCTCCACACCCAACAATATACACAGCCACAAATCAATGTTGTTATGATTATAATCTTATAATGAAATGGACTTTTAAATATGTTATGGACAATTTTTCCATCTAAGAATCCCTTATCATCTATGATTTAAAAAAAAGGTTGAAGAAGAAAAAATGATGAACAGTCATTGTTAATGAGTATAGATTTTTAATAACTGCTTTATATATTTACACAAACCCCCAGAGTACCACTCACAGATTACAGTGAGTGCTCAATCTCAGGGGAAAAGAGAGATAATGCTGAATACCCATAAGTAGTGAATATTAGGAATATGATTATAAACACCCTTCTCAATTCTTTCAAATCCTGTATATTTTCTCATAGGGTCACCTATGGTCACAATAGTTCCTATTTTGAACAAAAATAACTTTGTCAAACATTTCTTAAAAATTAATTTTACTATCATAATTCCTTTTTAGTGAATTCTACTGATTTGAAAACAGTGGTTTTCAAACATTTCAAGTTTCAATAATAATTTGTTTCAAAGAAAACACTGAAGATACTTTTCAAAAGCAAACGATATCAGAAACAAGAAGACACATACTCTCCATGAAGTTAGGACACCTAACTATTCATTTTCTCAAATAGCATGTCATTTCTGAGCAAACAGTTCTTCTAGTCAGCCTAAGACTTCAGGGATTTCTTAATGACAATTCCACCAGGGTAGGTGGCACATGCCTGTAATCCCAATTGTTCAAGAGCTGAAGCCAAAGAATCACAAGCTTGACACCAGTCTTGGAAACCCAGTGAGACCCTGTCTCAAAACTAAAAAAGACAAAGGACTGGGGGATAGCTCAGTGGCAAAGCACCCCTGGGTTCCTTTGCCAGTACCGAAAATATACAGGAACTTGGAAACTCCTGGAAAACTGTTCACTCTACTTTTCTACTCCACTGCATGTGTTACTCACTAGTGCTAAGTTATGAAACTACTTACAATTAGTCGTAAGAAATGAATGATATCCAAATGACTGATCCTACAGGGCTTTTCTGGCTATTCCACTGTATCTTCTTTTAATATATTTAGGAAACCACGTACTACTCTATAAATCACTCTAATAAGAGCTAATCATATATTTATTTTTGAATGTTCAAACCTATCACCAAGAAATGATTATTAGGAGGTTGGATTTAAAATTAGAACTTAAATGCTTATGACCATTAAGTCCAAATATCAGAAAAATCACATTAAATTTGCACTTATTAATGAGAAGATAGGACATATGAAGGTAACTCAAATAATCTTATGTAGGTACTTAACTCAATTTAGCTACTAAGGTTCAAGTCAAGATACTAAGGACCAAAGATATGGGATGTGATAAATAATTTCACAAATGAATAGTCACAAATCCTATCCTAGTTGATATTTTCTAAGCAGCATCCGTCCTAAGATAAGGACTATTTCATATAAACATCTATAGGATACCAAAAACATTGAAGGCCAATTAACATTCATCTTGTTTGTCATGGCGGTGGGAACGTATTTATTATGTATTGATAGGGAAGTCAAAAGCAAAAGCAACAGTCAAAAGCAGTTTTATATTTCACAGTACTAAGGAATCAAGGACAAATCAATGTAGAACATTTAAATGCTTTTGACAAACCATCTATAATGTTTTTTTCCATGGGGTCTCTAGGTCATATTGTTCTTTATAAGTATACTTACCGTAGACTTCTAATCAGACACTATATTTACCCCCTTCTTGGTACTGTTGAAATTATTTATAAAGCTTGATTCAGGCCACCAATAGTTAGTGAAATCAAAGGGAGAAGAAAAAGTGTTTTTCCTTGGAATATATTTTGTGACTAAACGTTTCTATTTGAAAAATCTATAGGTTTGTACAAATATGGACAAATCTCCTTTGATGAGGTTTCAAACTATCTCCATGGTCATCTGCTATTAGATTTGTCTTATAGGAAAGAAGGGCTCCCAAAGGGACTGACTTCCCTATCAATACATATTAAATATGTTCCCACTGCCATGACAAACAAGATGAATGTTAATTGGCCTTCAATGTTTTTGGGTAGTACTGAAGGTTTTATCCAGGGGCACTGTACCCCTGAACTGTTGCCCCAACCATGTTCATATTTTATTTTGAGAGATGGTCTCACTAAATGACCCCGACTGACCTTAAACTTGAAGACATCTGCCTCAGTCTTTTAAATGGCTGTGATTATTACTCATGTGCCACCATACCCAGCTCACTACATGTTATCTGAAGCAAATATTACTATAAGAAAACAATTTTTCTTTCTGCCTTAAGGGAAAATAAAATGCAAAATATTCAAGTGTGTATTATTATTATTTTTATTTTATTTTATTTTATTTTTTTCATGCTGGGGATAGAACCAAGGGCCGTGCGTGCACATCAGTCAAGGTTAACTGAATAGGTTTCAAAATAGAAACCTGTGGTCATAAAACATATTCAATTAACCTGCTGTTAACTTCTATACTGTGCCACCTCCAAAACAGGAAATAGCTATTCACACTCTGCTCTGCTGTGCCTAGTGATACACTACAGTTTTACCCCTAAATCCACTCAAAATGATCTAGTCCATTAAGTGGTCATGCCATATTTTAAGCAATTTCCTACTAATCACCCTGAAGTTGAATTTTAGCTTCTTTTTGCTATCTAAATAATTTATGACAAAGTCCCTAAATCTGTGCTAGTTTATGTTTTCCTAGAACACACTTGCTAACAGTTACACTTCTCACTTAAATGGTATACACACAAAACTAAAATTTTCATTTGTTGTTTGGTACATATACATAAAGAGTTCTTTTAATTTTGTGTTTTAATTCTTATTTTGGTGCTGGGTGTTGTACCCAGGGACTCCAGCTTGCTAAGCACATGCTAACCACTACAACAAATTATACCTCATGACCACAAATTTAATATCATGGAGTCAAATTACTTGGTTTTCTTCCCCTTCCACTGTCTCGGGATTGAATCCATGGGGCTTTACCACTGAGCTGCATCACCAGGGCCAGGCCCATTCTTGACAATGTAGGAGACAAGGGTCTTGCTGGATCCCAATGCCTGTCTCAACTTTGGGATCCTCCTACCTCAGCCTCTGGAGTCTCTGTGATTAGAGGTGTGAGCCATGCTGCCTGGCTTCATGAGCTGTCTACTTTTTGTTGAACCTCAGCTTGGAAAGCAGACAGCCCAGGATGCTCTTGCAGGAGCTTCATCCAGTCTGCAGTTTCATGTGCCCCACATCTTGGGGCAAGAACCTACAAAAGCAAGAAACAGTGAAATTCCAAGAGACCCCCAGATTTCCATGGAGAAACCCCAAAAGGAAAGGATTAATGTGTGTCAGGGCCTGGGAGCTGGTGTAGGTACCAGGGAAGAAGCCCAGCTTCAACCCTCCCGACCAGCCACAGGGTTCGCACATAAGCCCCTGGTTCACCAACTCACATGGGTTGGAGTGGTGCACAGAGGGTGGTATACCAGTTCCTGGCCCAGCCCTGGTCAAACAGGTCGTCGTGCTAGAGGGAGATGGGGATGGGAAGAGGAGCTCAGAACCGACTGGATTAGGCAAGGCCATCTCCCAGGGACCCTCCCTAAGTTCGTCAGTTCAGCCCGGGACTCAGCACAGGATTGAGGCAAGACTGCAAGGACAGGGGAGCCGAAGAGAGACCCAGATTCTCCAGCCTTCCAGCATTCCTAGGACCCACTTGTGAGCAGCTCTCCCCAGATGAGTGCTCACAGAGCACACCTCTCCTGCCTCCTTGGGGCTCTCTCATCCTTTTACCTCCCTCTGCCACATTCTTCTGTGTCTCCATTGACCACATCTGTCCTCCTGCCTCGTCCTTCCAGATACCTTTTAAAATCTTCCTTGTGCTGCTAAAAAGATCCAAAGATGGTGTCTCCACCTGCTCCCACTTCACTTTCTTACCTGTCTATTTTTTCTAAAGTGTCCCTTCATTGAATTTCACTATCATGGAGGGAAGTGACAGCAGGGACGCCGGATTATATTTTCCTACTCGAAAATCACATGGACCAGGGAAATCTGCACTGAAGGCCTTCAATACACAAAACAGTAAAGGTCTTCAATACACAAAACAGTAAAGCTCACACTCAAAGTCAAGTCCTCCACTGGACACTGACTTGCTTCTCCTCTCTCTCATTCCACTTTGTCTTTTCTCTGTTTTTATTCTTTAGCCTTATTCTCTCCTTTTCTCAGACTGGGATGAGTCTTGACCCAACCTCAAGGTCTTTAGCTACCAAGATGCAACCAGAACAATGTTCATAGCTGCTCAATTCACATTAGTTAGATTGTGCTACCAACACAGGTGTCGTTTAATTGATAAATGAATAAAGAAACTGTAGTATATATACACAGTGGAATATTACTTAGCCATAAAGAAAAAATAAAATTATGACCTTTGCTGGTAAAAGGATGAAGTTGCAGAATATCATGCTAAGTGTATAAGCCAAGTCCCAAACTCAAAGGCTGAATGTTTTCTTTGATAGGTGGATGATGATACATAATGGGGGGTGGAGTGCTGGGGGGCAAGAGAATATGGAGTAAATTTGGATGGTGAAGAGGAAAATGGGGCAGGAGGGGTGGGGAAGGAAAGATAGTAGACTGAGATAGACATGATAACCCTATGTCTCTCTTTGATTGATTACAGGAATAGTGTGAGTCTACATTGTGTACAACCACAGAAATGAAAAGTTGTACCCCAAGTGAATACAATGAATAAGAATGCACTCTGTAAAAATAAAAATTAAAAAAAAATGCAGGCTGAATTCTAGCCCACCAATCCCCATGAAAAAGAAGAACTGTGCTTTAAATAAGCCAATCCCAAAAAACCAAAAGTCACATGTGTTCTCTGATAAGTGGATTATGATGCATAGCAGGGTCAGGGCAGTTTAAGGGAAGAATGGGGATGCATTGGATTGTGAAATGGGAAATGAGGGGAGGGGAGAGGTGTGGAAGGGAAAGGTAGTGGAATGAGACAAACATCATTACCCTATATCCATGTATGATTACAAGAATGGTGTGACTCTACATCATGGACAACCAGAGAAATGAAAATCTGTACTAACTTTGTGTACAATGAATCAAAATACAAAAAAAAAAAAAAAAAGACTTAAAAAAGAAGAAACTACTATACTTCCAGTTATGGTGGCACATACCTTGAATCTAAGTGACTTGGGAGACTGAGGTAGGAGGATCAGAAGTTCAAGGACAGCATTAACAATTTAGCACGGCCTTCAATAACTGAGTGAGTCCCTACCACAAACCAAATATCATAAGGAGTGGGGATGTAGCTTCAGTATAAAGCACCCCTGGGTTCAATCCTAGTAAAGAAAAAAAATAAACTAATAAATTAATAGCAGAATATTTTTTAAAATTTACAAAACTGTTACTTTTATAGACATAATTTTTGATTAGATGTGTATAAAATATATAAAACATTGGATGGACAGAAGGTATAAAAATGCTTAAAGGAATGATAATTAATAACTTTTTGAGATATGAGCACTAAATTTGAATTCCCTCTTTTCCACACAAGGAACCCTATCAGGCATGAGTAGAATTCAACAGCACTGAAGCACCTAGACCGGCCTCTCTCACTGGCTCCTCTCCTCAGACTCCTGCTCTAATGCTGTGCCTCAAATGCCCTCATACTACATAGGACCAAAATCAAGTGGCATCTTCTTCTTGCCCCATGTTCTACCCAACTTCTTGCTGCCTCTGCTTCTTCCTCTTATCTTGCGGGAATCAGGGCATCAGGATTTTCTCTGTTCCTTTATCGCTTTTCTTCTATCAGAAATGATGATTCTTTTGTTTTTGGTTCACTCATTTATTCAGATTTAGTTTCTTTGAGTGCTGGGGATTGAAGAACCTTAGCCTGGCACATGCGAAGCACATGCCTGACCACTCAGATACACCCCAGACAGAAATAGTTAAGGGCATCAAAATCACCTCAGTCAGTGGGTCATGGCAGCACCCACCTGTAATCCCAGCAAGTCGGGACACTGAGGCAGGAGGATCACAAGTTGAAGACCAGCCTCAGCAACTTGGTGAGACCCTGTTTCAAAATAAGAACTTGAAGGGCCTGGGGATGTAGCTCAGTGGTAAAGTGCCCCTGGGTTCCATACCCAGTAGCAAATAAATAAAGCCCAGTCACTGCACTGGGGGTTGAAGAACACTGCCCACAGCAGGGCCATCCTATTTTCAGTGTGGTGAGTGCATCTGCAACACGAGGTCCTGAGCACCATATAGAGTGGCCAGAGAAGTCCAGAGAAAGGGGATTATGGGAAACATGCGGGCAACCCAGCCCACAGCATCCAGATTCATGCAGAAGAGAAGCCCTGAGCTTTAAGTTCTAAGACATACAACAGGGCTATTTCAGCTACTTCTGGTTGCAGAGACTGGGTCCTGGGAAGAAAGAGCAGTCTGAAGGATGTCTTCTGGCTTTGCCCAATGATGAGAGCCCCATCCTGACAGCTGGGGCAGAGTCTGGGCTGCTGTGGGCCAGGGAATGAAGGATGGAGCTGGTGAGCAGGTTCAGCTCCTTCAGGGAATAAAGCATAGAGGGTACCACAGGTGGAGTGGACACCTAGGATGTTAAGGGTGGGGGTTGCTTGGATTTTAGATGAGACAAAACACATGTAGATGACCAAAAGAAGGAATGGTAGTTACAGAAGCAGCCACTTTTTGGTAACATTTACTGTATTTATACATACATTTACACAGACTGTTCTCATTCCTACATAATTCTGGAAAGAGAAAAACCACAAGGACTTAGGGAAAGAAACTGACAACAAATGATGAAAGGCTCTTCTTGGGTAGAGAAAGTGGTTTAACCTTGATCATGGTGGAGAATCTACAACAGTATCCATTTGTCAAATTCCCTAACATTAGACTAAATCAGGTGAATCTTACTGTTTGTACATTATTCCTCCATAAAAGACTTCCTAAAACAGTTCTACCATAGTTCCCAAGTTTCCACTTCTTCCCAAGTAAATTCCATGCTTGAATTTCTGGGGCTTTCTAATCTTGATCCCCATGGGTTCACCTCATTGCCCATACCACCCAGAGCTTGAATTACAGACCTTTCCTCATCATTCTCTTAACACCCTACTTTCAGGTGTGTGTGTGCATTTTTGCAAACTGTGCATCTGAGAAAAAAAGCCCTCCTGGATTCTTTCTCTCCAGAATCACACCTAGAACACATGGAGTGTCATGTCCAACTCGTTCAGTCCCCCTCAAACTCTCAGTTCCTTCCAGTCTACGACACTAATCTCAGCAAGTTCCTGGGTGTTTGCCAGCGATTTCTGATTTCAGGTTGCTTATCAACACAGGTGACAGACGGAAATACATCTATATCAGTCCCTCAAATAACATGCAGCCTAACATACAGTAGACTCTCCACGCAATGCACCCGGGAGGGAGAATGACCTCAGAGCTCCAGGGGGAGGAAGATTGAGCTGCATCTTAAGAGGTGGGTCGGGAAGGACTCATGAGCACCATCAGAGCCAAAGGCAGTGGAGAAAGCACAGAAAGTGCCTAGTCACAGGGGAGAAAGATGCCTCCTCACAGCACAAGCATTTGGTTCCACTTACCTGGCCTTCCTAGGGGTGCGTGGTAGTGTTCACTGCCAGGACCTAGATGACCAGCTGCAGGATGAGCTGCAACAGGAGTCCAAAGGTGGGTACAGCCAATACAAAGCTGTGCTAGGGTTAAGGAGCCAAGGCACTGGACAGTTCCGCCCTGGCCCAGCCTTTTGAGTCAATCCCTTCCTCTCTGGTCCTGCTCCAACTAGCCCTGCCTACCCATTTCCTCCCTGTTCTGGATTGTTAGTCCAGTACACCAGAGGTGACCTCTCTCCCTTGCGCTGTTTGATGCCTGTTCCTTTTCAAGCTTTTTTATCCCTCTCTGTGGCTCTGCTCCATTCTTTTGTTTACAGTTCATCCTACCCTTCCTCTCACCCGGACCACTCTGACCTTCATGATGTCCTTCACATGTCCTACCAAGTGACTGCTCAAGCCCCACTCCGTTAGCCTGCCCTCAGTTACCCTCTCCCACCCTTCCACCACTCCTGATCTTCCAGTGTGAGCACTTGAGAGTGTGTGGATACACCGTGGCCGTGTCCAGGGAGAAAGGTATGAGTCTCCTATGGAAAACCACCCAGGAAAGCAACACAAACCACCAGCAAGGTTCCCAAGTACAGACACATAGAGAGGAGGAGGAGCAGGAAACTCCTGATGTTCCTGTGGCCCAAGCAGTTGTTCAGCCACCTGCAGTGCTGGTTAAACTCCTAGAGAAGAGGAACCAGGATTCAGGGTCCATCTGGTCTGGACTCCATCACCCCCAAATCCTGAGACCTCCCCCAACCCTGCCCTGTAGCCTGCCTGCCCTTGTCCCAACACAAGGGCTCCCACCTCTAGGTAAAAAATGGTATTTACATAGTTAAAGTACAGTTAAGACTTCATGTCTCCTCAGGTCACCTGTCATCAGCAAGATCTCAGAGTCAAGACCTGTTTGGTATCACATTGAGCAGGATATAGAATAACTCTGGGACTATTTTCTCAGGTACTGGATAAAATGAAAAGAATACCTCTACCCAGTTATGTTCTGCACTTGTAAACTCATCCAGTGTGTGCACAGGACAGAAGAGTTCTCAGAACTCAGGAAATCCTCGTACCTGGACACCCAGAGGTGGACAGGCAAAGAGGCCCAGGTCAGGGCAGCACCAGTCTAAAGGTCTAGGTGTGTAGTAGCAGCAAGACAGGGAATGGGACAGTCACTGCTCTCCTACCCCTGACTCCATGAGGTCCAGCACACATATGGTGCCATTAGCATGTCAGCATCTGTGCAAGCAAGGCCAGGCTTTCAGGACACGTGCAGATACAGAGGCCATCACATATGTAAGGGACCAACAGTGACGGAGATTAGACAGGGACGAAGACTCACTTCCACACAGATATTACAGGAAGATCAGGGGAAGGCACAAGGTTGGTGGTGGAAGTCAAAGAGTTTGCACCCTGTCATCTCATGGGCCCTGCCATTCAGTCATGTGACACAGGGGGTCAAGAGGTCCTGCTCCAAGGAACCTGGCATGGGAAGAGTTTTGGGAAATAGAATGAATCCCCTCCATCCCTCTGCTGCTCAGGGCAGCCCCATAGCATCAATTGCAAACAAGAAACAGGTAGGAGGTAGGCAGTGGGATTCTGGTCTGTCTGTGAACAAGGTGACCACTCTGAGGTGCAGGCAGGCAAAGAGAAGGTACTGTCAAGCCAGAAGAGCTCGACATGGAGTCCACCATCTGGACAAGTGCTCAGTACTTGCACTGGAGTGTCAAATGGGAAGGATGAGTGAACTGTGTGGTTTGGAAGAGCCTGCTAGACCCTCTTAATCAGCCTGCCCTGTCCTCACTTCTAAAGCAACTGGAAAACCTCCTTCTAAAGCAACTGGAAAACCTCCAGGATTCTGTTTCTTAGAGGCTTGGGAAATGAAGTGCCGGGGCCTAATTGGTGATGAGATGGAGAGAAGGGATCCTGAGGCCACAGGTGTGGTGAGCACTGTGGAATGAGCCCTGTAGACATCAGCCCATGAAGTGCCATCTCTTTCTCCCAGGGTTCTGAGGACTTACCATGATGAAGGATTTCCGAATCAGAAAAATTCAGGGTAACCAGGGTATAAATTGTTGCCACGAAGAGCAGGTCCCTTGCCAGTGAAAACCCCCAGTCTCACTTCTTGGCCAGCCATCTGCCTCTGAAACCAAAGCCAGACTCAGTTCTAGTCTGGGGCAACACAGGGTTCCCCTTGAGGCCTGCCTCACCTGTGAGAGGACTCACCTCTAAGACACATCTAAATATCCAGACTATCTACCAAATGTCACCAGCATTAGCAGAGGCCCACAGTTTCCTTAATGTTTCAGACACTCTACATCTCTGAGCTACCAACTGTATATATACTTCTTTTTCCTACTGACCCTGCCTCTGTACAATTAATGTCAAATTTTCCCTCCATCTCCTTGAGGGAAATTTGATAGCATGCATTGGAGACTCACGGGTAGAGCAAATGATTGCCACTTAATACGATTACTCCAGAGATATTCATGGGCGTCCATAGAGTTTGAAAAAGCCAGGAAGATCTCCTTCATGTTTGGGGTGAGGCATTAAAACATTTGAGTGTGGCAAAGTGATGCCTGCCTTGTCTCCAACAAATGAGAGCCACAGACCTCTATTCTGAGTTTTAACTCTGAGAGCCATAAATATGACAAGTGTAACATTACAGGGGCTCTGGAATGTGGGCTCTAGCCTTCCAGTGACTTCTGAGAGCAATCTTCCCACATCCTGAAATATACACATGTTGAAGACTGGGACATCCTGCTCTTATATGTTGCCTTTTTGGAGCTTGTGATGATGTGGATGTAGTTTGTCCCCCAAAAGACTGGAGGCTTGGTCCTCAGTGTGGAAATGTTGACTGTTAGGACCTGCAAGAGGTGGGGCCTAGCATGAGGTAATTAGTCACTGGGGATGAGGCCACAGAGGGAAGTAGTGCACTTCACCTGGGCCTCATTTGTCCCTGTGAGAATTAGTTGTCATAAAAAGTTCAATGCCGGTCCCTCCCCAGTTTTCTGTCCCTGCAGTCTCTACTCATGCATTTCCTCCCACCATTATGCCATTTACAATGTTGTGATGATCCTCACAAAAGGTTAATCACAAATCCTGGACACTGACCTATATTTAATTCATCTCTTGATAAAATATCTATTTTGGGTATTTTTTTTTTTTTTTTTTTTAGAGGAAGAGAAAGCAGACTAATACAGACACCATATAATATGGTGGGCAGAACGTGGGTGATCATTAACACCTATTTAGGCCTAGAGCTAATGAAAGCAGACTGTACTTCTTGCTTACCCTGTCCCCACTTCTTCCTTTTTGTTGTAACACAGTTCCAATTGAGGGAATGAGGTAGCCTTCTCCTTCCTCTCCCAGTAAATCTCTTCCCAGTTTCCCTCATTTCCAGGGTAGGCTTTCTGACACAATTCTGGTTCATGAGTCCTGTGCAAATGTCTACTGAGGGTTTCTACAATAGCTTGCATCTTTTCAATAAAAGGGAAGATGATGCAGTTGGTGGAGCTCTGTCCCCCTTTTTTCTGTCTTGAAGCTAGACTGCTGCCTCAGATGCCACCTGCGATCTTCTAGGCAACAAGTCATGCTAGCCAGACACAACCTGAGTCCCTGTATTATCCCTCAACTGCTTCCCACTGATCTCAATTCTATGTAAAAATAACTGGGTTTTTATTACACTGATGTGTTATTGTGTTGTCACAGCGTCTGAAACCCTCTGTTTGGTGGATTCTTCCCACCATAAGTCTTCATGAGGGGCAGAAACCATTTTTCCTTCCCAATATGAGCTGAAAATGGCCAAATACTTGTGACATCTCTCACAGATTACAGAGGCCTGTGGTCCAGGTGACACCAATTTCACGATAGAACTGCTACCACTAATTGACTGATTAGCCTCTGCTGAGATGGAGCATCTGCATAGATGTCCAGTGTCCACATGTCCAGCTTCCAACCCTGCCTTTTTTCTTGGAGTGGAGATTGAAACCAGGGGGACTGAACTACATCCCCAGTACTTTTTATTTTGAGGCAGGCTGCACTATGTTGCAGAACCTGGCTTTGAACTTGCAATCCTCCTGTCACAGACAGCCAATGGTCAAGGACTACAGACATGTGCCACCAAGCCTGACCAATAAAATTAAACAGATTAAAAGTACAGGGCTGATGCCATGGAGATTGGGGCAAAAGGCCAGTACTATACAAAATGAATGATTGAGTCAGGAAGATGGAGGTGGATCCAAAAGGAAATAAAATGCTAATATCTCCAGAGCACTTCCCCCTCCTCCAACCACTGGCCAAGGTTTTCTGCACCCAGGAATTGCTCCTCCCAGTAAAGCATTTTTAATGAGTACCCACTGGTTACCTCTCTTCCTGTCTTTATGGGCAGATATGGAAACTAGGGAGAGGTATCCCTACCTTTTTACCCTTAGAGGCAGGAAAGGAGAACATGGACATGAGAAAAGACGAAACCAGAAATCTATAAAAGGTGAAGGACACCCCCACACCTTGGATATCAGCTTGGAACCCTTCCTCTCTGGAGAACTTTCTCACACAAACTGTCTCTCAAGCTCTTTTTTCTATTTTTACATAATACTTATTGCTCTTCCCTCAGAAGTTTGGAAGGAACTCTTCTTGGGAGTTTCAATCTTTAACATTTGGAAGAAGGTGACCCGATCCTGATTTGTAAGACTGATTTCAGAAGATGCTTTACAGGGATGATCACCAGGATTAGATCCTCCACACCCCACTAGTTACTGATTCACTTTTGTTCTTTGTGGAAGCAATCATGGGCAGCCATAAACTAAAAAAAATGCAGTTAGAGCAGGTTATAATTCTATAAGACTTGGCTGAGCAGATTCATGACCTAGGTGATTCCTAATATCCAGTCCTGCAGGTCAGGTAAGTTGGTTCTGCCAAAGCCATGTCTTACTGTCCCATAGGTTTGGAGCATGTCAGCAATGGGAACATGGTGCCCTTAATCTTGGTCTACCTTTGGATGTCTGGAGGTGGACAATGGGTTGAAACAACTTTAAGATTCTGGCTAGGGCCATTCCCCAGTGAACCACAAAGTTTTGTCCCATGAATCCTGCCCTGACTGACCTTATGTGATATCCTGAGGTGTCTGGTCTATGAGAAGTCTCTGTGCGAAACCCCAGTGTTCCAACACCTCCTAAAGAGCCAAACTGCATTCTCCCAAAGTCATTTCTCCTCACCAGTACCCTCCCCACTCCAATGAAGTCATTGAGACAGGGACATTTTACACGGAGTGGTTCATGAAGAAATGCTTGGGTTCCCTTTCATCAAACAGTAAGTCTTTACAAGCCATATGGTATCTCCCCATTGTTGTTGTTGTTTTCCCTGAGTGCAAAAGTGAGGCATTTCCAATTCATCCCTTCTGTAAACTCCTCCAGGAAAATGGTGTTAAGCACCTAAAAACCATAGATCCCCTCCTTACCCTCCAGAGATTCCTTTGGCCCACAGAGCAGAGAACTATATCACAAGTGGTCTCTATTTCCCCCTGGGTTATCCCATTTGGAAGTTCATAGTGTCAGGAGAGATCAGTCATGTCTCTAAGTCTGAATTCTCTAGGTTCTTTGCCATATATTAATTCTGCTTGTGGTGCTGCCAAAAGATTTGGCAGAAACATTTGATGACAGACAGGTTCGCTGGCCATCAGAAGCTCATAATGAAATGTCCCTAAAGAAAAACCATATATAGCTCAGTGTTTAAGTGCCCCTGGGTTTAATCCCTAGTACAAAATAAATAAATAAAATCACATCATGGAATCCCTCATGGTCCACCTGCTACAGGTTTCTATTTTACTGTGGTCTTCACAGCTAAGAGGCTTTTATGTATCTTCTCCTTGCACAAAATACTATTTAATGCTTCTTCAGTTTCACTTCCTGACTCCACCACCCACTCATTCAAAACTGCTTTGACAAGGGTCAGATGTGGCTTTCCTACTGATAAATCAAATGGTCAGTTTCTGTTCTCAATGCTTCAAGAGCATTTGATGGAGTAGATCTACTCCTTAAGTCCACAAATTCACCTACTTAGCAGTATACAGCATAAGAACTAGAGAGTGAGAGCATAACAACACATGTAATTTACATTAGTGTAATAAAAATGAAATATAAATGAAACATCCAACCATGCTTTTATGGGCATTTTAGATGAAAAGTTAGACTATTACAATGAATAGTTCAAAACATCAGTCACCAAAATCATGGCATTTTTCATCTTATTATTATTATACCAAAACTAAAGCCTTTGCCTTTACTTTGTTCCTGTTGTCTTCTCAAAGATGCCAAGATTTCAAAGCAAACTGGTCAAGGGCAATGGCAGAGAAGAGAGTGAAGATAGTTTTAAGACCAAGTCACCCATTATTTCCATCATTCCACAGCACTTATGCTCATAAGTTTTCTCACCCTGAACTCCACATAAAAATTAAAACACAATTCCATTTATATTAGCACACTCAAAATGAAATCCTTAGATATAAACCTAACAAAGTCTATATAAGATCTACAATAGAATTAGAAAATCTGATAAACAAAATCAAACAAGAACTAAATAACTGGGGAGATGTTCCATCTTCATGGAGAGGAAGACTCAATCTTTTCTAGATCTTAGTTCTTCTCAATTTAACTTATAGACTCAATGCAATCCCAAATAACTTCTTAGTAAGTTATACTGTGGATACTGACAAAGTGATTCTAAAGTCTATATGAAAACACAAAAGACTCATAATAAACAATGCAACATTGAGAAGAACAAATTTGGGGGACTGATATCACCTGACTTCAAGAATTACTATCCAGCCGTCTCACAGAGAAAGAGAGCAGAGAAAGATAATATATATAGAGATAAGGATAAATCATGGACTAGGTGACATTGTTTTCAAATGACACAAGTTTGACCCAAAACATACAACAAATTTGTAAAAATCACAATAACAAAACTTCTTCTTCTCCAGGTCTCCTATTAGAATTTCATATATTCTGTATTTCTTTTAATCTGTTTGTGTTTGTCCCCTTAAATTATAATGCATTTGTTACTTCCATACTACTCCTCCAAAGATTTAAGGAAAGATCATCTCCAATAATGATGTTATCATTTTCGATGCATAGTTACAGAGTATTTTTGTTTTATCATTTTTATATCGAAATAAAATGTTACTATTTTTAGCTAACTATTCTTTAAATATTTACCTGTTCTACAGATACATCTTCTTCTTATATGTGAATTTCCCTTTGAAATTTCATTTTATTTGTATCTACAGCACATTCTCTGAAGTCTCTTAATGAATTTCTTTTCTGGGAACACAGTTTGATTTAAAGGATAGGACAGACACAGACTTCTCCCAAGGGAGAATCAGATCCAGAGGTGGTATTCCTTCATGACAAATTTTTGGTGCCACCTTCTTTAACATGTTTTTCTGAAATGTCTTGATTTTGCCCATGTCCTTTTGGTTTCTTTGATTTTCATTGAGGTGCTGGGTGTTGATCTATGCACACACTCTAACATAAACACTCCTGCAGTCCACCTTATTCTTTATTATACTTATATGTCAAGATGATTAAAAAAAAAACAGTAATCCTATATTTCTGGCACTATTGCATTATAACTTAAAAATATTCATCTACTGCTGTCAGGTTTCCATTAATGATATTTTTTGGAGAGTACTCCTATTGCTGTCTTTTGAAATAGTCTGCTTTTTATGTCTAGCTGTTTTTAAGACTTTTTTTTTTTCTTATTTCTAATTTACTTTCAACTTTCTTTTGCTAAGTTATGAATTATTTTATCAGTTCACCTTGAGGGTAATGTACTTTAATTTTATGATCCTGTTGTCTAATTCGTACTGGAAGCTCTGATTATTCTTTCAATAACATCTGTCTACCATGTTATATAATCTTTTGTATGATCTTTAGTACCATATTTAGTATCCTGAATAATTTTGTCTTTCTGAACCATATTTTAGGAAGTTTCCTTAGTTTGGTCTTCAACTCATTTACTAATTCTTTCCTTCCGGGTTTCTGATTTGATCTTCATTCCACACTGGAAGACGTAAATTGCAGCAGCATGTGGATCTGTTTAATTTCTCAGGTACTTTCTGTTTGTAATGATGCCTTTTCTGTTCTGATAAAAGGTAATTACATTGTATATTATGAACTTTGAATTCTATAACCACTTAGAAATAATCACAATCTCTACAAAGCAGGGAACTGGGGCAGTTGCAGGGTTCACTTCAGTTGTTACTCACTTCCAAACATCGCTGTCCTTCATTCATTGTCTGACACAGTGTCTAGAAAACCACTGATTCATATAATCTGATTTCTATGGGATGTTCAGGCAAGAAAGGTTAATCTGGTCCATGTTACTTTATTTTGATAGGAAGCAGACATCCTCATTCATCATGTTTATGTCTAAATTGATCAAGGCTCAGACTTCATCTTAATTGCAATAACTGTAGTTTCTCTCAAGTTGATCTCTCCCTCATTTTTGCCTGTGGATTTCAGGGCACGTCTTCACCTAGTATTATTTGTTTTATTTTCCAGTTATTCCTTCTTAGTCTCCTTGCTGGTCTGCTTTGATTCTTAGATATGAACCAGTGTGTCAGGGTGCCAGCTATCTTTTTGTCTGTCTACACCCACTTGACCTAATGTCCTCATCTTGTCTTCCAACTTTAGAAAATATCTGTAGCTCAGGAGCCTCAAGTTAGTACCTCTACCCTGGACCCCAGACCTGCATACCCCACACTCTCCTCAACATATCCACTTGACCATCTCACTAGGTGTCCTAACTTTAACATGTCTAAATACATTAACATGTTGACCACTGACCTCACAACTAACCTCCCTACCCCTCCACTCCTCCGGTAGTCCTTCCTCTATCAACTAAGGCAAACTTCAATTTCATCCTTCACCTTGCTTAGGATAATCTCCTGGAACTATCCACAATGCTTCTTTTACAAAGACTCTCCTTTCAAAATACATCCAGAATCTAATGATTTTTTATCATCTCCTTGATACCATCCAGGTCTACATCACTGTCATTTCTTGTCTGACATATTGCCAACAGCTGCCTAATTGGTCTTCCTGCTTCTTCCTTAGCCTTCCTTGAGTATTTCTTCTCAACAAATGACCAGTGTGTGCCTCTTAAAATTGAAGTGAGACCATTTTATGCCTCTTCTAAGAACTTTCCAATGGTTTCCCCATATTAGAGTAAAAGTCAGAATTCCCATCTCAGATAAAAAGTCAGAATCCTCACAAAGCACTACACAGTGCCTCATTTCCCTGATGAACTTATTGCACATTTTTTGCTAAATGCACTGTAACTCTGCTGAAATCCTTAAAGATTTTTGAATGGACCAGGAAATGCTCTTCTCTAGGTAAATAAGCATCACTCTCTTACATCCCGTGTCCACATGTCACCTCAGTGAACCCTCCAAAAGCACCCTTTTAAAAGCAAACCCCTGACTTTCTCTCTCTCAGTCTCTCTCTCTCCTTACCAGGAAGAACATTTAAAGCATCCATTGCTTTACCCAGTCCTCTGTGTAAGGGCATCTCGGTTGGCCTCATTTTTTAAACAATTTTGAATTCAGCATGCTTTCTACCCTCATGTATAACTCATTAGAACAAATTTAAAAATATCAAAGGTAAGCAAGCATCCATTCCTAAAGAATTATTTGTATTTTTCTTACTATTTCTCCTCTTCCAACAGAATGTATGTCCTTCAACAGCAGAAATTTTTGTTGGTTCTCTAGACAGCAACTTCAACACTGCCTATTACAAGTCAAGTACAACATTTAACATTGGCTAATGAATGCACGACATTAGAGGCTTTGGAAAACTGTTCTAAAAAGTATTCTTAATTAATCACCTGAAAAGTATTATAACTGCTTACTTGAACTGGAATCTTTGGCAATGGGACAAAAAGCATTCCGGAAAAAATATCCAAATCCCATTTTCTCCCTTTCTGGTTTTTTTTTTTTTTTTTTTTTTTTTTTTTTTTTTTTTTTTTTTTTTTGCTTAGCCTAATATGTTCAAGGGTCAATAATATACACTTCTCAGTACCTCCATCCCTTTTACAGCCAAATAATAGTCCACTCTTTATCAGTGACAGCAAATTGGGTGGTTGCCACATTTTGCTCTTCTACATAATAGTGCTATGGACACTTGGTGCAAGTTTTGTGTGCACATGTGCTATTGCTGCCTTTTTCCTTTCGGCAGTGTTGTGGATTGAACCCAGGGCCTTGTGCACACTGGGCACTCTAACATTGAGCTACCTCTCCTACTCCATGGACATATGCTTTTCATTCTCTTGGATATAAACCTAGTAGTGAAATAGCTAGGTCATGTGGTAACTGAATAATAACTTTCTAAGGAACTGTCATTGTTTCTAAAGCAGTGCAATATTTTAAATTCCCACCAGTAATAAACAGGGCTCCAATCTTGTATTTTTCATTTTTATTTTTGTAGTACTAGGAATTGCACTCAGGAGTGTTTACCTCTAAGCTACATCCACAGCCTTCTTTCTTTCACTTCAAAATTGCAATCCTCCTACCTCAGTCTCCCAAGTCCCTGGGATTACAAGTGTGCACCATTAAGCCTGGTCCAGAATTCCAATTTTTCCTCATTCTCACAAGAACTGATTATTATCTGACATAAGGTGTAAGATGGTGTTCTCTGGTTTTGGCTTATATTTCCTTATTTACTAATTATGTGGGGTCACAACAGAGAAGGGATGATGGGTGAAGTTCTTCACCTCAACTGCTTGAGTATTTACTTGTTCAAAGGCTACTCTGTTTGAGAATGGACTCGAACACTATAAGTTATGCACCTTTCTCAGAGTTGTGGCCTTGCTTTCCTCTTTTCTGGACCTTGATGTTCAGAGGCTGAAGTTCAGATGCTGAACAATCTAGAGGAATTGTTAGATAATCACTTTCTTATTCCTTTTTATCCCAGTGATTTTTTTTTTTTTTTTTTTTATGTGAGACCTTTCTGTGTTGGCCAAAATGGACTCAAATGATCCTTGTGTGTCCTCAGCAGCTAAGTCTGCACATATCTGCAGTTGCCCAGCTCAGTAATATCATCACTGATTCTCTTTCTTTCTTACTTTCTTTCTTTCAATCTTTCTTTCTTTCTATTGTTTTCATTGCTGAGTCTCAAACCCAGGGCATTGTGTATGCTAGGCAAATAGTCTACCACTGAGTTACATTCCCAGACTGTGCCACGGATTTTTAAAACTCAGTCTTCAGTGGTCTCTTATAAAATGATGGATGAGTCCATATAACTTCTAGGTCTTTTCAGGTTTAGATGCCTAATATTACACAGTAAATGATAAATTAGAATAAATTCTTTAGAAATTACTTCAATACTAGAGAATAAACTTGCAGTTATTTATTTCCTCATGAAACCTGAGAGACTAAGAAGTCTAACTAATGTGAGCTCCTGAGAGAAGCAGGTATTATCAAGGATGGTCTCTTTGTGTTCAGATTTTATGTCAACCTATATTCACAAACTGACACTACTAATGAAAAAATATGCTAGGGGTAGATCTCAGTGGTAGAGCACTTGCCTAGCATGTTTGAGACCCTAGGTCTGATGCCAATAAATGAAGCTAACAAAACAAAAAACAAACAAACAAAAAAACATAATTAAAGATAAATCGATGGAATGATATTATTGTGTCTATTTACAACTAAACATTTTTATTAAAAATGTAAGAATAAATTTTTCCCTTCCTTAAATATGAAAATAAGATGAGATTTTATGTTTTTCTTTGCCCTACATTTTCTGAATATAAACTAAAGTATAAATGATATATTTGGGATAAGGTAGCTGTATTTTTATTCTTATTACCATCAGAGTAGAACAACAAAGTGCACATTATTTCTAACTACTGAAAATCTCATTCAAAATTTTCTGCTGTAATACAAATAAAAAAGATATTAGTGATATCATCTTATTAATTTTAACCAGACATTTAATCAGATTTACAGAAAACTGCTGGTCAAAGAAGTAGAAATAAACATGTCACAATGTAAATATTTTGGCATATCAAAGAAGACACAAGTAAATGCCATTAGAACAATTCCTAAAACTGATTTTTTTATCAACTCTGAAAAAAAATGAGGAAAATAAATTAAGAAAAAACAGAAAAATTCTTGTAAAATTTTGATTAGGTTTTAAGGGATCAAATGTATTATGTTAAGGGACATAATTCAGAACTAAGAAAGAGTTTTTATTTTGTCCTTTAATCATTAGTTGGACACAACTCAGAATTGTATTTTCAAAGAATGTTGCCTTAATAAAAATAACTCACTAGGTATTACACAAATTTTATAATTCAATATGTATTATACAGTAGACTCATAAATTTTCTACTTTTGTCATTTATGATAGTGATCCCTGTGACATAAGACAAGTCGTATCACGTTTCATGACAATAAGCAAACCATTAACCTGAGTCTTCTACATAGAAAAAAGTTAGACAGACAGATGAAACACTGGCTAAGACTTGGGCAATTCAGACAATTCTAACATAAGCAAACAGTTCATGGAGATATTCATTAAAAAATATGAGGAAACAACCAATTTCTTCACCTTCAGTGAGCTCAATAGAGCCAGAAGCAGACACAGTGATATCAAATTTAAAAATGTGTCTTGTATTGTCTATGATAGTTCTAGTTTCCAATTTTGAAGGGGGAGGGAAGGTGGGGTGAAGGAAGGGATACTAGGAGTGTACCTCGGAGAGATTTTATCACAAAACTACACCAAAAAAAGGTTTTAATATGTATTTTGAGACAGGGTCTCACTAACTTGTTTAGGGCCTTGCTTAGTTTCTCAGTCAGGTCTTGAACTTGTGATCCTCCTGCCTCAGCCTCCTGAGTCACTGGGATGACAGGCATGTACCACCTCACCTGACTGTGTGGCATATTGTTAATAGCACCCCATTTATTCTCAATTTGCCCTGTCTGGATGGTAAACTATTGTGGTGTCTACAATGAGATTGGCCTGTGAATTTAGTTCTTCAAAGGCCTTAAACAGGCATGCTTGTAAACCCAGCTCCAATACAGGTAATGTAGGAGGATTACAAGTTCCAGACCAGCCTAGGCAACTTCAGAATCTGTCTCAAATAGGAAAAGATAAAAAGGGCTGGGGATGTAGCTCAGTGGTAGAGAGTGTCTGCTTTCAATTCCCAGTACCACAAAAAAATAAATAAGGGTCTATTCCACATGTCCAAGGTATCCTACACATAAAGCACTCAAATTCTCATCTGAAAAACACAAGATGAGTTACCTTGCAGAGAATGTGGACAAGAAAAATGGCCTGTGCACAAAACTTTCCTTTATTCATCTCTTGCTAACCACACATCACCCTACCTTATCCAAAATAAAGAAAATGTATCTCTGCACACAGCAGCAATCTGTGCTTCCTCCATCCATGTTTCTGTGATGACATCAGTAAGTGGCCCACCAGAAAGGTACTCATGACTGCAAACAAATCATCTCCTAACAGGTAACTAAAATTAGACCATAAAAACATATTCAAATGTTCACTTTTCTAAGCAGGTGACACTCCATGTTCAAGAGTTCAAATGTTAAACACCATAAGAAGAACACTAGAGAAGGGTTAGCTGGAGACTAAAGAAGAAAACTAGGCAGTTATTACGTAACAGCACAAACAAGTGTTCAGGGGTCACTGTGATATTCATTGTGATTTTTATGTCATAGTTTGCCCATAAAAATTATTAAGGAGTATACATAAGAGTTTCCCAACCACAATTACCCTATCACATAGTAATTATTGGTCTTCTTTTGCAGATACAGGGATAAAGGCTTCAAAGTTAAGTAGCTCATCTAAGGTCACATAAGTGAAAGAATCAGCATCTGAATTCAAGTTCTATGGATTCCAAATCCTATGGCTTGTCTTAACCAGCATTCTATGATGACATAAAATACTATTTTAAAACAAGAAAAATGTACCTGAAAAGTCTGTATCTATGAATTCAGTCCCCATAATTAGAGCTAAAATCTCAAAACATATTATTATATCTCCATCCTAAACGAATTTATATGTGGAAGAAAATAACATATTACCTTTTAATACAACCACTAGTATCATTATTTACTGGTCAATTTTTGTTCATAAATATGAACACATTTTAAAAATATGAAATGATATGCTTACTTTCTATTCTGTCTTTTATTGTTTGTAAATATCAATTTCTAAGCTACATGAGTTTTGTTTGAGCAGGGCGCATACCAGAGATTGAACTCTGGGGAACTGGAACACTGAGAAACATCCCCAGCTCCAGTTTGAATTTCCTTTAGAGACAGGATCTCCCTGATTTGCTCAGCACCTTGCTTTCTTGTTTAAGCTGGCTTTGAATTCATGATCCTATTGCCTCAGCCTTCCCAGCCACTGGGATTACAGGTATGCATCACTGCACTCAACCTGCAGGATCTTTTGGTAGACATATACAATTTGCCCATGAAGAACAACATTTGAAATAAAACTGATCTAAAAGTCTCAGAATTGTGTGCTAGTCACCTCTCTGGGTTAAGACATGAATCCCAGTTGACCATTCCTTAATGTTTCTGCTTCTGATCATTTGAAATGAATATTCACACCATCAGCAATATCCTTTATTTAGCTACCTTCTCTCACTTATCAAGTAATGTCCTTGTCACAAAAGCACCACGTGGAATATGCTATTTTCACCTCTCTTCTTTCTCCCTTAAGTTTACTTCTCAATATTGACTCTTTGAATCAGCCAGCCTCCATCAAACCATGAGATTACAAATTTCCACATTTTTATCCCAGTGTTTAAAAGAACCTCAAACATATTTACCTGTCTATGTAATGTACTATATTTGGATGCCTCAATTTCGTCATTACCCAGATTTCATTAAGTATCAGTTCCTTTCTTGGCTCCTTCTTTAATTTCATCCATTTGATGGAAAAATATAATGCAAATAGAATTGAATAAAACCAATGGTTTCACTCATTTTCTTTGAATGTAACCAACACCACAAGGTAATAATTTATAATAACACATGTTATAAGTAGTGAGACCACAAGTATTTTTCCATACACACTATTTTTACACCACACACATCCTAAAGATTTTCAGATTGATTTGAAATGGATTTACCATTCTAGGATCAGTCCAGTGACAGGAACTCATCCACCTTTTACTGCATCATGAGAAAAAATTTTTTAATATTTGCTCGTTCATGACATAATTACTTCTTTGTTCATCTAAGGTGAGAATGGCAATAAAATTATATAGATGAATTCCTACAACATATACAACTTTAAAAATATATTTCTATTGTTCATGGTTAGGTTTATCTAGTTTTTCTCCTAAACAGAAAGTTGATACAATATATGGAAATACAAAAATGTTGGTACCTTCTTTCCCAGAGACCCATCAATAGCAGCAAAAACTCTACCAGAAAGCCTAGGGGGAAAAGACCACTGAGAGTTAAAGATTATAAATCACTGTCATTTATAATACCTAAAGACTTTATCCTTCTCACAACTGAAAAAGGATCAAATAACACTTAAGATATAGAGTCTTTGTTTGAAGAGTAAAATGACAATTTATTTCTTTCAACAGAGAGGAAGTAGGGCTTCCTCAACAGAGAGATCCCCAGAATTTAGATTCTTAAAAACAAAACCAGGAAAGGAAAAGAGCAGGAAATTCTTGTGGCCAAAATTTTACTTGAGATATTTCAAACCTACAAAAATATTGGGAAAAAAGATAAAGAATAACATCCACTAAGGAATACAGAGCCCTGCTGAAGAAACAGAACTTCAAATAAGCTGGAGGACTCAGGGTACGCCCTTTCCTGTGGCATTCTTCCTCCACCCATGGTAACCTGTATCTGGTGTTGGTCCTGTGTTCCATGTGCATCCTTTACATGAACTTTTCTATAGTTTTAATGATGAAGTTTCTGTATTTCTCTGCAATTTGCTTTGTTTATTTCCAATATGCCTGACTGGGCATGTTGGCACATGCCTGTAAACTGTCTGAGGAAGCATCACAGTGGTAAGGTGTCTCTGGGTTCAGGCCCCAGTAACATAAATAATCAAATAAATGAATAAATGAATTAATTAATCAATTCACCTGGATTGTGATACTTGCCTCTCTATATAGGTATTATTCATTCATTCTTATTTATTCAACATATGACATCTATTACCATGTTCAAAATATTAATGTAATCTTCAATTATTATTCTTTTTCAATCCATTTTGAACTTAATTTAGTTGTTAAAATGAAATTCATCACATATTTTAAAAACTTATTATTCTAAATTCCACTAATTCTTTCTAAATTTACAGAACAATTTCTAGAGTTTAGTAATATCGAAAATTCAAGATGTTCATTTGATCTCAACGAATAGAGGAAAGAGCTTTGGTAGTATACTTTAAAAACAAATTTTGTAGCAAAATCAGACAGATTCAAAGATCATACTCAATCATATGATTCAAAAACACTTTATATACTTATTTGTTCTTTGTGTAAGGGGGTTTGAACCCAGGGGTATCTTACCACTGACCTGACTCCCCAGTCCGTTTTGATTTAAGGATCTAAACTGAATTGCTGAGCCTGCCTGAAAATTTGCAATTCTCCTAACTCAGCCTCCTGACTTGCTGGGATTACAGGTGTGTTCCACCATGCCCAGCTAAATGCATGGGGGTTTGCTTTGCTTTTTTATTCTTTTTGAAATGCCATGTTTCGATCAAAGGTTTTCACATATCCTAGAAAAGTGCTCCACAATGATCTATATAATCAGCCCCAAATCAATGTTTCTATATATTATAATCCTACAATGAAATTGACTTGCCTAGCACGTGGAGGCCCTGGGTTCAACAGCAACAAAAGATAGTATCTCTTCTCTACAAATGAAGCTTAGAGCGATAAAGTCAGTACCCTCAGGACACCTAACCAGCACAGACTAGAACTAAGTTTCTTAGGGAGTTTATGTGACTACAGAACCAGCTGTAAACTCCTATGCTATGCCATCCTCAAAACAAGAAATAGCTAATCACAGTCTGCTCCACTGTGCCCAGCGATACAGTATAGGTTTCCACCTAAATCCATTCAAAATCATCTAGCAGTCCATTCAAAGGTCATGCCATACTTTAAGCAATTTTCTACCAATCACCTATAAGTTGAATTTTAGCTCCCTTTTGCTATCAAATAAAGGGACAAAGCCCTTAATCTATGCTATTCTATTGTTTCCCTAGGACACACTTGCTAAACGTTACATTTCTGGGTCAAAAGGTATACACACTAAACTAACATTTTCATTTGTTGCTTAGTATATATACATAAATAATTTTTAATTTTTTTTTTTGTTTTTATTCTTGTTTTGGTGCTGGGGATTGAACCCAGGTCCTCCAGCTTGCTAAGCACATTCTAACCACTACAATAAATTATACCTCAAGTCCCAAAATTTTAATATTATGGAGACAAATTGCTTGGTTTCCTTCTCCATCCCCTTTCCTTGGGATGGAATATAGGGGCTTTACCCCTGAACTGCATCTCCAGTGCCTCCCGCATTTTTATAAAATTGGAGACAGGAGTCTTGCTAAGATCCCAATTCCTGCCTCAAATTTTGATCCTCCTACCTCAGCCTCTTGAGTCTCTGGGATTACAGGTGTGAGCCATGCTGCCTGGCTTCACAAGTTGTTGTACTTTTTGTTGTTGTTTGTTTTTTTTTTTTTTTTTTTTCCCTGTGGTTCTGTTTTTTGAGACATAAGGTGTCACTATTTAATGCAGGCTTGTCTCAAACTCATGGACTGAAGTGATGCTTATACCACAGTCTCTAGAGTAGTTGGAAAAAATGCATGTGACACCAAGCCTAGAGTTTATCTTTTTATTTTTTGGCAGTACTGAGGATTCAACCCAGGGACATCAGTCCACTGAGCTACATTCCCAGCCCATTTAATTTTGAGACAGGATCTTGCTAAACTTTCTAGGCTGGATGCAAATTATGATCCTCCTGCCTCAGTCTCCTGACCTGCTGGGATTATAGGTATATGTCATTATGCTCAATCGTCTTAAATTGCTGCTTTGTATTCTGGATTTCCTCACCTCCTGTAAGGTTACAGCCTCACCACTCCCTTGGGGGCCCTGTGATGAAGACTTGGGCCCAAGAAGGTTTGTGTGTTGGTGTGTGGTGTTGATTGCTGACCAGAGGGCCTCCACTGGATCCCACTAAGTTTCCTCCTCTCTCTGGAAAAACCTGGCTTTGGACATGTACCTGGGGAGTGACAGGTCAAATGCAAGGAATCAATACCCACCTTGACTGACCTTCCTCACCTCTCAGCTTGGAAAGCACAGAGCCCATGGCTCTCATGCAGGAGCCTCATCCAGACCACAGTTTCCTCTACCCCATTTCTTGGGGCAACAACCTACAAAAGCAAGGAATGGTGAAATTCCCAGAGATCCCAGATTTCCTTGGGGAAACCCCAAAGGAAACAATCAATGAGTGTCAGGGCCTGGGAGCTGGGTAAGGGATCAGGGAAGAAGACTCAGCCTCACCTTCCCCCACCAGCCCCAGGGTCACCACTTAAGCCCCTGTTTTACCAACTCACTTGGGTCCGAGTGCTGCCCAAAGGGTGGTATACCAGTTTCTGGTCCAGCATTGGTCAAAGGCGTTGTCACGCTAGAGGGAGATGGGGATGGGAAGAGGAGCTCAGAACCAGCAGGAATGGGCAGGACCATCTCCCTAAAGTTGGTCCGTTAATCCTGGACCTCAACACAGGCCTGTGGCAAGACTCCAAAGACAGGGAAGCCCAAGAGAGACCCAGGGCCTCCTGCCTTCCAGCATTCCTAGGAAGTGTGATCCCCCTGGACCCACTTGTGAGCAGCTCTCCCCAGATGAGTGCTAACAGAGCACACCTCTCCTGCCCCCTCAGGGCTCTCTCATCACCTTTTACCTCCCTCTGCCACATGCTTCTGGGTCTCCACTGACCACACCTGTCCCCCTGCCTCGTCCTTCTAGATACCTTATAAAATCTTCCTTGTGCTGCTAAACTGAATGAAAGATGGTGTCTCTACCTGCTCCCACTTCACTTTCTTACCTCTCTATTTTTTCTAAAGTGTCCCTTCATTGAATTTCACTATCAAGGAGGGTAGTGGCAGCAGGGACGCCTGATTATATTTTTATTCTTAAAAATCACATGGCCCAGGGAAATCTGGACTGGTTGCCTTCAATACACAAAACACGAAAGATCACACTCAAGTCAAGTCCTCCCCTGGACACTAACTTGCTTCTTCTCTCCCTTATTCCACCTTCTCTTTTCTCTGTTATTATTCATCAGCCTTCTCTTCTACTCCTCTAAGACCAGAATGAGTCTTGCCCCAACCTCAAGATCTTTAGCTACCGAGATGCAACCACATCAAATTCATAGCTTCTCAGTTCACTATAGCTAGATTATGCTACCAACGCAGAAGCCATTTAATTCATGAATGAATAATGAACCTGTGTTATATATATATACACAGTGGAATATTACTTAGACATAAAGAAGAATAAATTATGACCTTTACTGGTAAATGGATGGAGTTGAAGAATATCATGCTAAGTGTATAAGCCAAGTCCCAAAACCCAAAGGTCAAATGTTTTCTTTGATAGGTGGATGATGATACATAATGGGGGGTGAAGTGCTGGGGGGCAAGAGAAGTATGGAGGAAATTTGGATGGTGAAGAGGAAAATGGGGCAGGAGGGGTGGGGAAGGAAAGATAGTAGACTGAGATAGACATGATAACCCTATATCTTGGTATGATTACAAGAATGGTGTGAGTCTACATCATGTACAACAAGAGAAGTGAAAATTTGTACCCCATTTGTATACAATAAATCAGAATACACAAATAAAAACTTACAAAAAGAAGAAACTACTATACTTCCAGGAGCTGTGGCACACGCCTTTAATCTCAGTGACTTGGGAGATTGAGGGAAGAGGATCACAAGTTCAAGGACAGCCTTAATGATTTAGCAAGGACATCGATAACTTAGTGAGACCCCACCTCAGAACCATATATCAAAAGGAATGAGGATGTAGCTTCAGTGCAAAGCACCCTGGGTTCAATCCCTACTAAAGAAAAATTAAACTAGTTAAGAGCAGAATATTTTTTAAAAATTTACAAAACTGTTAATTTTATTGACATAAATTTTGATTAGATGTGTATAAAATCTATAAAATATTGGTTGGATGGAAGGTATAAAAATGCTTAAAGAAATGATAATTAATAACTTTTTGAGAACTGAATACTAAATTTGAATTCCTTCCTCTCCACACAAGGAACCTTATCAGGCATGAGTAAAATCCAACAGCACTGAAGCACCCAGACCAGCCTCTCTCACTGGCTCCTCAGACTCCTGCTCCTATTCTGATCTCAAATGCCTCATACTGCATAAGACCAAAATCAAGTGGCATCTTCTTCTTGCCCCATGTTCTACCCAACTTCCCGATGCCTCTGCTTCTTCCTCTTATCTTGAGGGAATCAGGACATCAGGATTCTCTCTGTTCCATTATCTCTTTTCTTCTATCACAAATGATGATTCTTTTGATTCTTGGTTCACTCATTTCTTTTCTTTGTGTGCTGGGGATTGAAGATCCTAGGGTCTTGCACATACTAAGCACATGCTTTATCACTGAGTTGCAGCCCAACCAGAAACAGATCAGGGCATCAAAATTGCCTCAGTCAAATGAGGCATGGTGACACACACCTGTAATCCCAGCAACTCGGGACACTGAGGCAGGGGGAATCACAGGTTCAAGGCAGCCTCAGCAACTTAGTGAGACTCTGTTTCAAAATAAGAACTTGAAGGGCCTGGGGATGTAGCTCAGTGTTAAAGGGCCCCCGGGTTCCATACCTAGTAGCAAATAAATAAAGTCCAGTCACTGCACTGGGGGTTGAAGCACACTGCACACAGCAGGGCCAGCCTACTTTCAGTGTGGTGACTGCATCTGCAACACGAGGACCTGAGCACCATGTGGAGTTGCCAGGGAAGTGCAGACAGAGGGGATCATGGGAAACATGCAGGCAACCCAGCCCACAGCACCCAGGTTCATGGGAGGAGAAGCCCTGAGCGTTAAATGCTAAGACATGCAAGAGGACTATTTCAGCTTCCTCTGGTTGCACAGGCTGCATCCTGTGATTGTGTGCAGAAAGAGCAGCCTGAAGAATGTCTTCTGGCTTTGCCCAATGATGAGAGCCCCATCATGACAGCCAGGGCAGAGTCTGTGCTGATGTGGGCCAGGAAATGAAGGATGGACCTGGTGAGCAGGATCAGTTTCTTCGAGGAATAAGGCATAGAGAGTAAAACAGGAGTTCTGGACACCCAGGACAGTAAGGGTGGCGGTCACTTGGATTTAAGATGAGACAAAACACTTGTAGATAACCACAGAAAACACTTGTAGTAACAGAACCACTTTTTGGTACCAGTGACTATTTTCATAAATACATACAAACCTACATACATACCTACTGTTTTCATTCACACAAGATTCTGGAAAAATAAACACCATAAGGACTTAGGGAGAGAAACTGAGAACAAAGGATGAAAGAATTTTGGGGGGTAGAGAAAGTAGTCTAACCTTGATCATGGTGGAGAATACACAACAGTATGCATTTGTCAAATTCCCTAACTGAAGACTAAATCAGTAAAACTTATTGTGTGTATATTATTCCTCAATAAACAACTTTATAAAAAAGTTTTACCACGGCACCCAGGTTTCCATTTCTTCCCAAGTAAATTTCATGCTTGGATTTCTGGGCCTTTGTAATCTTGACCCCACAGGTTCAACCTCATTGCCCATGCCACCCAGTGCTTGATTTAGAGCCCTTTCCTCATCCTCCTCTAACAGCCTACTTTCAGGCTCTGTGCCTCTTTGCAAAGGGGTTTCTCTCACAAACAAGGCCCCCCTGGCTTCTGCCTCTCCAAAATCACATGTAGGGCACACAGGGGCACGTCCTATCCTAACAGAGCCGGCCTTGCCAAACTCACAGTTTCTTCCAGTCTGCTACACCACTCTCAAGAGAGTTCCTGGGTGTCTACCAGTGTTATTCTTTTTGTAGGTTTTTATCAACACAGGTGCAAGACTTACCTCCATAACATTCCTCAAATAACATGCAGCCTAGCACACATTAGTCTCTTATGCAATGTACCCAGGAGGGAAAATGGCCTCAGAGATCCAGGGAGAGGAGAGATCTGAGCTGCATCTAAAGAGGTGGGTGTGGAAGGACTCATGAGGCACCATCAGGGCCAAGGGCAGTTGAGAAAGCACAGAAAGTGCCTAGTGACAGGGGTGAAAGATGCCTCCTCACAGCACAAGCAATTGGTTCGGCTTACCTGGCCTTCACAGGGAGGCCTGGTGGTGCTCATGGCTACGACCTGGATGAACAGCTGCACGATGAGCGGCAGCAGGAGACTGAAGGCTGGTACAGCCACTACGAAGCTGTGCTAGGATTAAGGAGCCAAAGCACTGGACAGTTAGGCTGTGACCCCGCCTTTCGAACTAGACTCCTCCCACCCTGCTCCCGCCCCAATTGGTCGCTCCCACCCATGTTCCTCCCTGGACTGGACTGTTTGTCCAGTACACTCCGGATGACCTCACTACACCCCGCTGTCCTCGTGACTGTCCGTTTTCAACGTTCATTATCACTCTCCGTGGCCCTGCTCCATTCTTTACTCCACAGTCACTCCTACCTGCATCTCACCCGGATCCCTCTGTCCTTCAACATGTCCTTCACAGGTCTTACCGAGTGACTTTTCAAGCCCCTCCCCTTTAGTCCGACCTCAGCTACACTACTCTTCTCTCCACACCACCCTCCCTCCCCACCACCCTTGTTCTTCTAGTTTGGGCACTTGGTACTGTGTGGATACGCCATGGCCTTGTCCTAGGAGAAAGGTGTCAGTCTTCTCTGCGCCAGGAAAACCACACAACCTGCCAGCACGGTTCCCAAGTACATGCAGGACAAGAGGAGGAAGAGGAAACGCCTGATGTTCCTGTGGCCCAAGCAGTTGATCAGACACTTGCAGTGCTGGTAAAAATCCTAGTGAGAGGAAGCAGGACTCAGGGTCTATCTGGTCAGGACCCCAACCACCATATCCTGAGGCCTCCCCCAACACTGCCCTCTAGGCCTCCTGTCCTTGGCTCAACACAGGGCTCCCGCCTCCAGGGAGAACCTGGCATTTGCGTAATTAAAGCACAATTAGGACTCCATGTCTCCTCATGTCACCTGTCATCAGAAAGTTTTTAGAGACAAGACCTGTGTGGTGTCACTTTGAGCAGGATATAAAATAATACTGGTCCTCAATTTTCTCAGACCCTGGATAAGAATGAAAAGAACACCCTTGCCCAGACTCCTTCTGAACTTGACAAGCCAAGCAGTGTGTGCACAGGAGAGAGGAGCACTCAAAACCCAGGAAACCCTCCTACTTGGACACCCAGAGGTGGACAGGCAAAGAAGCCCAGAACAGGGCAGCAGCCGGACTAAAGGTCAAGGTATGTAGTATCAGCAAGACAGGGGATGGGACAGGCACTGGTATCCTGCCCCTGACTCCATGAGGCCCAGCACACATGTGGAACCTTTTCCATGTCAGCACCTGTGCAAGTAAGGCCAGCCTCTCAGGACCAGTGCACATACAGGGGCCATGGCATATGTAAGTGACCAAGAGTGCTGAGAGTGGACAGGCAGTAGTACTCACTTCCACACAGATGTTACACAAAGAACAGGGGAAGGTGCAAGGTGGGCAGTGGAAGCCTGTCATCTCATAGTCCCTGGGATTCAACCACGAGACACAGGGTGTCTTTGGGTCCTCCTCCAAGGAATCTTGCACCGAAAGAGATTTCAGAATTATTAGGAATCCCCTCTGTCCCTTTGCTGCTCAGGGCAGCCCCATAGCATCAATTGCAAACAAGAAGCAGGTAGGAGGTAGGCAGTGGAATTCCAGTCAGGCTCTGTTGAACAAGGTGACCACTCACATGGGCTGGCTGTCACGGAGAAGGGGCTGTCAAGCCAGAAGAGCTCTATATGGACTCCACCCTCTGGAAAAGTGGTCAGTGCTTGCACTGGAGAGTCAAATGTGAAGGATGAGTGAACTGTGTGGTTTGGAAGAGCCTGTTGGCCCCTCTTGTCAGCCTGCCCCGTACTCCCTTCTAAAGCAACTGGAAAACTTCCAGGATTCTGTTTTCTCACACCTCAGAGGCTTGGGAAATGAAGTGCCAGGGTCTAGTTGGTGATGACATGGAGAGAAGGGATCTTGAGGCCAGGTGTGGTGACCACTGTAGAATGAGCCCTGTTGACATTAGCCCATGAAGTGCCATCTCTTTCTCCCAAGGTTCTGAGGACCTACCATGATTCCCAGATCAGACAAATTCATGGTAACTAGGGTGAAAATTGTCACCACGAAGAGTAGGTACCTTGCCAGGAAAAAACTCCAGTCTGCCTTCTAGGCCATCCATCTGCACCTGAGAACAAATCCAGACTCAGTTCTAGTCTGGGGTAAGCCAGAGTTCCCCATGAGGCCTGCAACGCCTGTGAGAGGACTCACCAGAATAACATATCTAAATACCCAGGCTATCCACCAAATATCACCAACATTACCAGCCACCCACCGTTTCCTTAATGCATCAGCCACTGTAGATATCTGAGCTCCTAACTGTATATATACTTCTTTTTCCTGCTGACCCTCTCTCTCCCCCTCCCTGCCTCTGCACTATCATTGTCAGTTTTCCCCTCCATCACTTTAAGGGAAACCTGTTAGTGTGCATTGGAGACTCATGGGGTGGGCAAATGCATGCCACTTAATATCGTTACTCCAGTGATATTCATGGAACTCCATAGGCTTTGACAATTCCAGGAACATCTCCTTCCTGTTTGGGGAGGGGCATTAAAAGTATTCATTGTGGCAGGGTGACACCTGCCTTGTCGCCAGAAATGAGAGCCAGAAATCTCTCTTCTGGGTTGACACCCTGAGTGCCATGAATATAGCCAGTGTAACATCACAGAGGTTCTGAGAAAACCTTCTTCCATCCTCACCTATACAAATGCTGCCTTTTTGGAGCTTGTGTTTATGTGGATGTGGTTTGTCCCCCAAAGTACTGGAGGTTTGGTATTCAGTGTGGCAACGTAAAGGTGGTAGGACCTGAAAGAGGTGGGGCCTACAGTGATGTAATTGAATCACTGGGGATGAGGCCATAGGAAGGGAGTAATGTACTTCATCTGGGTCTCATTTTGTCCTGTGAGAGTTGGCTGTTATAAAATGAGCAAGACAGGTCCCTCTCCAGGATTCTGGCCATGCAATCTGTACCTCATGCATTTCCTCCTGCCATGATGCCATTCACAATTTTGGATGGCCCTCACCAAAGGTCAACCACAAATCCTGGAAGAGGACCTAAATTAAACTCATCTCTTAATAATGTATCTATTTTGAGGTATTTTTTTAGAGGAAGAGAAAGCAGGCTAATACTAAGACCATATAAAATGGTGGGCAGAAGTTGGGTGATCATTATCACCCTTTTAGGCCCAGAGCTAATGAAAGCAGACTGTTTCTTCTGATCATGTCTGCACTATTTCCCTTTTGTTCAAACAGATTTCTAGTTGGGGGAAGGAGGTAGCCTTCTCTTTCCTCTCCAAGTAAATCTCTTCCCAGTTTCTCGCATTTCCAGGGTAGGCTTTCTGACACAATTCTGATTGATGAGTCCTTTGCAAATGTCTACTGAGGATTTCTACAAATGCTTGCATCTTTTCAATAAAAGTGAAGATAATGCAGTTGGTGGAGCTCTGTCCCCTTCTTTGTGTCTTGAAGCTAGACTGCTGGCTGTGATGTCACCTGGGACCTTGTAGGCAACAAGTCATGCTAACCAGACACAACCTGAGTCCCTGTCTTATCCCTCAACTGCCTCGCCCTGAGCTTTATTCTTTGAAAAATTAACTGGGTTTTTATTACACTGATGTGTCATTGTGTTGTCACAGCATCTGAAATCCTGCTTGATGGATTCTTCCCACTATAACTCTTCATGAGGGGAAGAAAACATTTTTCCCTCCCAATATGAGCTGAAAATGGCCAAACACGTGAGGCTTCTCTGACAGGTTACAGAGGGCTGTGGTCCAGGTAACACCAATTTCACTCTAGAACTGCTACCATGTACTTACTGAGAAGTCTCTGCTAAGATGCAGCAACTGCATAAATGTTCAGTGTCCAAGTGTTCAACCTTCACTCTTCCCCTTTTTTTGGAGTGGAGATTGAATCCAGGGGCACTGTGCTTTTTATTTTGAGGGAGGTTGCACTATGTTGCAAAAGCTGGCTTTGAACTTGCAATCCTCCTGTCTCACACACCTAAGTCTCAAGGACTACAGGCATGTGCCACCAAGCCTGACCAATAAAATTAAACAGATTAAGAATACATCAATGAAACAACTCCATTTGCAATAGCCTCAAAAAAAAAAAAAAATACTTCAGTATCAATCTAACCAAAGAGGTAAAAGATCTCTACAATGAAAACTACAAAACACTGAAGAAAGAAATTAAGGAAGACCTTAGAAGATGGAAAGATCACCCATGTTCTTGGATAGGCAGAATTACTATTGTCAAAATGGCCATACTACCACAAGTGCTATACAGATTCAATGCAATTCCAATTAAAATCCCAATGACGTACCTCAAAGAAATAGAGCAAGCAATAATGAAATTCACCTGGAAGAATAAGAAACCCAGAATAGCTAAAGCAATCCTTAGCAGGAAGAATGAAACAGGGGGTATCACAATACCAGAACTTCAACTATACTACAAAGCAATAGTAACATAAACAGCATAGTATTGGCACAAAAATAGACAGGTAGATCAATGGTGCAGAATAGAGGACATGGACACAAACCCAAATAAATACAATTTTCTAATACTAGACAAAGGGGCCAAAAATATGCAATGGAGAAAAGATAGCCTCTTCAACAAATGGCGCTGGGAAACTGGAAATCCGTATGCAACAGAATGAAACTAAACCCCTATCTGTCACCCTGCACAAAAATCAACTCACAATGAATCAAGGTTCTTGAAATCAGACCAGAGACCCTGCAAATTATAGAAGAAAAAGTAGGTCCAAATCTTCACCTTGTTGGCTTAGGATCAGACTTCCTTAACAAGACTCCCATAGCACAAGAAATAAAAGCAAGAATCAATAACTGGGATAGATTCAAACTAAATAGCTTTCTCTCAGGAAAGGAAACTATCAGCAATGTGAAGAGAGAGCCTACAGAGTGGGAGAATATCTTTGCCACTCATACTTCAGATAGAGCACTAATTTCCAGAATATATAAAGAACTCAGAAAACCCTACACCAAGAATACAAATAACCCAATCAACAAATGGGCTAAGGAAATGAACAGATACTTCACAGAAGAAGATGTATAAGCAATCAACAGATATATGAAAAAATGTTCAACATCTTTAATAATAAGAGAAATGCAATTCAAAACTACACTAAGATTCCATCTCACCCCAATTAGAATGGCGATTATCAAGAATACAAGCAACAATAGGTGTTGGAGAGAATGTGGGGAAAAAGGTACACTCATACATTGCTGGTGGGGCTCCAAATTAGTGCAGCCACTCTGGAAAGCAGTGTGGAGATTCCTTAGAAACCTTGGAATGGACCTACCATTTGACCCAGCTATCCCACTCCTCGGCCTATACCCAAAGGACTTAAAATCAGCACACTACAGAGATACAGCCACATCAATGTTCATAGCGGCTCAATTCACAATAGCCAGACTATGGAACCAACCTAGATGCCCTTCAATTGATGAATGGCTAAAGAAACTGTGGTATATATATACAATGGAATATTACTCAGCTATAAAGAATAATAAAATTATGGTATTTGCAGGCAAATGGATGAAATTGGAGAATATCATGTTAAGTGAGATAAGCCAATCTCAAAAATCCAAAAGAGGAATGATCTCACTGATAAGTGAATGATGATGATGACACTTAATGGGGGGGGGGCAGGGGGACACGAATGGAGGAAGGAAGGACTGTATAGAGGGAAAAGAGAGGTGTGAGGGGTGGGAGGTAAGGAAAAAAAATGGAATGAATCAAACATCATTATTCTATGTAAATATATGAATATGCAAATGGTATGCTGTTACTCCATGTACAAACTGAAACAACATGTATCCCATTTGTTTACAATAAAAATAAATAAAAAAAAAATAATACGTACCAAAAGGAATAACTTTTGTTGAGGTAGGCTGTCAGTGGGGTTATATACCTGTGTGTAAAAACAGGCAAGCTGAGTTGGTTACAGAACTAGAAACAGTTCATTGAGATTGGGGCAAAAGACCAGTCGTGTTCAAAATAAATGTTTGGGTCAGGAAGATGGGGGTTGATCCAAAAGGAAATAGAATACTTATACCTCCAGACCACTTCCCCCTCCTTCAACCATCTGCCAAGGTTTCCTGACCCCAGGAATTGCTCCTCCCAGTAAAGCATTTTTAATGAGTACCCACAAGTTAGCACTCTTCCTGTCTTTATGGTCAGATATGGAAACTAGGGAGAGGTATCCCTATCTTTTTACACATTTTAGCATGAAAGGAGAACAGGGACATGAGAAAAGAGGAAACCAGAAATCTATAAAAGGTGTAGGACCCCCCCTCACCTTGGACATCAGCTTGGAACCCCTCTCTCTGGAGAACTCTCTCACACATACTGTCTCTCAAGCTCATTGTTCTACTTTTACATAATACTTTTTGCTCTTCCCTCAGTATTTCTTGGGTGTTTAATCTTCATCATTTGGGAGAAGCAGACCTGATCCTGATTTTCTAAGACTGATTTCAGATGAGGCTATATAGGAATGATCATAAGGATTAAATCCTCCACAACCCCACGAGTTACTGAGGTTCGCTTTCATTCTTTCTGGAGAACAATAATGGGCACCCAGAAGCTAAATAAATACAGTTAGAGCAGGTCAACATTCTACAAGTCTTGACTGACAGGATTCATGACCTAGGTGACTCCTAATCACCAGTTCTGCAGGTCAGGCAAGTTGGTTCTGCCAAAGCCAGGTCTCACTGTCCTATAGGCTTAGAGCATGTCAGGAATGAGAACATGGTGCCCTTAATCTTGGTCTGCCTTTGGATGCTTGGAGATGGACAACAGGTTGAAATAACTTTTAGATTCTGACTAGAGCCATTTCCCAGTGAACCTTAAAGGTTTCTCCCTTGACTCCTGCCCAGACTTATTTTATGGGGTATCCTACGGTGTCTGGTCTGTGAAAAGGTGCTGTTTAAAACCCCAGTGACCCACACCTCCTAAAGAACCAGACTCAATCTCCCAAACTCATTTCTCCTGAGCAGTCCCCTCCCCTCTCCAGTGAAGTCACTGAGAGAGGGACATTTTACATGGAATTGTTTTTGAAGAAATGCTTGGGTTCCCTTTGTTCACACAGTGAGCCTTCACAATCCTTCAGGGTATCACACATTGTTTTTGTGCACCCTGAGCTTCTTTGATTGCAAAAGAAGGCATATTCTATCCAGCCCTTCTGTAAACTCCTCCAGGAAAGGGATGTTAAGCATCTAAAACCATAGATCCCCTTCTTACATTCCAGAGATTCCTTGGGCCCACAGAGCAGAGAAATATACCACAAGTAGGTCTCCATTTCCCCCTGGGTTATCACATTTGGAAGTTCACAGTGGCAGGAGAGGTCAATCACGTCTTAAGTCTGAATTCTCCAGGTTCTTTGCCATGGATTTTTTCTGCCAATGGTGACACCAAAAGATTTGGCAAAACCATGTGATGACAGACAGGTTTGCTGGCTATCAGAAGCTCATAGGGAGATGTCCCTAAAGAGAAAAAAAAATGGACTTTTCTCTGTCATGGATACCTGAGTTCTGTTTTCTCATACTCAGATGGTAAGTTCTTTCTCAAGAGTTATGTTCCAAAACTAGCCTACACATATGTACAAAAAATCAATTGGGATTTCATGTTGTTCAGAGGGGATCCTTTTCCTCACAAAGAGGGGTGGAAACTGCTGACCACCACAGGCTCTGGGAACTAGTTTCTCAAAAATGCCTCATTTTCTTCTGTTGCCAGGCCTGGAAAATGACATCATCGCTGTTGGAAAAAGGTCTTTCGTAATTTTCTGCATCCATTCTGGCCTGATGACCAACTGGGGGAATGAAAACTGGTCTCCTGGGCAGACAGAAACCAAAGAACCATACGTTAAGGAACTGATTTTACAACAGAAAAACAAATGGTTAAAGTGCCCTATGTAGGAGGCATTTTTCTCTCGACTCAGGACAGTAGGTTCTTTTACTTCTTACCTACTTGCAGATTTCTATGTCTCCAATGTTCAAAGGAATTCACGAGCTGGCAAAACATACAAGGTTTGCAAGGACTCGGTGTGAGACCTAAAGAACCAAAAAGAATGTCACTTAAAATTCGAGTCATTGTAGGACCTAAATGACTGGCTATCTTATCTGCTCCTATGCTCTACTACCCTGGTTTTGTAAAATGTTCCTCCCTAAACACTACTGTAGAAGAAGGAAAAATGGAATGATCTCGTATATATAAGCCTCTTTACTTTGGGAATCTTTACCTAAGGATTTCAGGACTCTCACCAGTTTCAGATAGATGGGCCGACTCTATTCTGAATCAAAGTGCACTGTGATCTGATGAAGATGTTCTTCATGCTCCCTTTCTCTGGTAACTATGGCTGTGTCAGTTTTGGGGATTCCTGTTTGTTTTTTCTTCCCCCTTTATTTTTGGGCTCATGCTTGTATGGTGAATTCACATTTGATCCTGTGTGCCTAAATTAAAACGTTTTTCTGATCAATCTTATTTTCTTCAACTGTAGGTGTTTTGTCTCACTTTCTTTGTTCAGAGGTCAATTTTTCGAAGGATTGACTCTCTAACTACATTGCAAAATTCCTTCATAAAGTCCTAAGAAGAACATAGACAAGGTGAGGTTAGGATTAAATCATCTGAAAGCCACTGAGGACAAATGGGTACCTGAACCATTATTTCAGTGTCCCCCATGGCTGTCAGAATTTGTATCTGTATATGCAACTGCATCAGGCCTGCCTTAAATTTAAATGATAATGTAAAAATCTGATAGGCTTGCACATTCTAACAGGCTAAACTTTTTACAAGTGTTAATAAACATCTGTTGCATTGCCTCCTACCTCTGGTGCACTTCTACAAAAGCTACAAGATCTCTGTTTCCTGACTATTATTTAGGTGTGCACACCTGTCCTTTGAAGTGTGGAATCTACACATGTGCATTTGTCTCTATATCATGTAGGTACATAGTATAAAAATTACCATGTACATAATGGAGTGCTCATGAATCCGATGTTAAAAGGAAAAAGACTTCAAATACCCTTCAGTTCACATGACTTAAAAAATGTTCAGTTTAAACTCCATAAACTGATGAGCAGAAAGACGTCTTTAAAATTACTAACTCATAAGTTTTTCAAAGTATTCAGACCAGTAATAGATTGTTGATTTCTATAAAATGTCTACATAATATCCATTGCTTCTGGATTTTTTGTCAATAGGGAGAGAAGGCTAGTACTGTTAACTACACTTGTCTGGTATCTTCCTATTAATAGTTCAAAACTGAGTTAGCTTTAACATCAATGCAATTAATCATAAATGTGTTTCTTATCCAAGACATCTGATTAATTGCAACTTATAATGCTGAACCCTCGACTGCTAAATAGAAAGCATTCTTAAAGTCCTTAAGGTAATTATATAAATTTAATAAATTCATAAATATTTTTTTGGAATATGAATGTTTAAAGGGGACAACAAGAAAAGGCTCTAGGTATTACAATATATTTTAGTAGTGAAAGTAGAAGAAAAAAATTTTTCTGGATTTGAAAGTCTTTTTTTGGTAAAGAAAAAAGTTGTAGAATGTCTAAGTAATTTGCAGAAGTTTGGTAGAACTTCATTTTCTAAAAAATTGCATAAAATAAAATACTATTGTAGTGATATAAACCAATTTTTTTTCTATTTATTGAAGTAAAACAATTTCTTAATACATGAATCTGCTCTTATCTACCAAGATATTTTCTCGTGTGTTAAGTTTTTTAATTATTTTTGTTGAAGATGGATAAAATACCATTATATCACTTATTTATTTATTTATTTATTTATTTGGTACCAAGGATCAAACCCAGGGCAGCACAAATGCTAGGGATGTGCTCTAGCACTGATCCAACACTCCATTCCTTTGTTTTATTATTTTGATAAACTAGTCATAAGGAATTAGTTTTGTACAACTCTGGTAAAGGCCCACTGTGTTTGAGAATATTGTACTACACTAGATTCTGAATTTTTCTTTAAATGCTAGTCTTGTTAAAGACGAGAACATCAGTGTCATTGTGGTGATATTACTGGATTCATGGTGTACTAGATGTACTTGTGATTTGAAGGACACAAATCAAATACAAGGTTGAAAGAATCATTCCACCAAGCTGAATTTCTACAAACTGAACTGTAATGTAAAGTAATTATAAGTTGCTGTTTCCTGGATAACAGCTACTCTACAAACTCTATAGCTTCTAATCTTGCTAACATCATTTTATATTTTGTTGAAACTTATAACGTACTTTCTGTTAATCTGTGAAATAGTAGAACTTTCAGTATGACAATCTGAGTTAATTTGAGATAACAGGCCATAATCGATATCAAAATGTATAAATGCATTCTAGTGTCATGTACAAATACTTAAAACAAATAAAAATTAAATTATAAAAAAGTCAAGAAAAAAAGGTGTAAGGCTCACTCTCAGTACTAATACTGGCCTAAATAAATCGAAGGGGTAAGATAATACAAAGGTTAGACATTAAAGTTACCTCCCAAGTATGTCCCATCAAGACAGGGTAAAACTGGATTGTTGAATGCTCAAGACCAGAAAAGAAAAAGGACCATATGTTTCTCTGATATGTGGATGTTAATCACAATAAGGGTGAAGGCTTTGAAAGGATATAGTTACTTTTGAATAGGGTAGGGGGAGTGAAGGAAGGGGAGGGTATGGCGATTGAAATGTTTATGGAATGAATCTGACATTATCACCCTTATACATGTATGACTACATAAACTGCTACAAGACATGATGTCCATTAGTTTTTTATCCAGTCAGTCACTCAATGTGGTTACATTGGGATGTTTAATCCATTTCCCTAACTGTAATGAGGATAGGGGTAGTCGTTACTATGGCCATTTTGTCATTGTGTTCTACTTTGCTTCATTTTTTTCTTTTCTTCTGTGGTTTTTTCATTCATTTTTCATTGACTTTTTTGTAGTGACAGGCCTTGATTCCTCTCTCATTTTCTTTTGTGTGCCTTCTACCAATATTATCCTTGTGGTCAGCATGAGACATACATAAAGCTTCTTTACATTTACAGCAATTTTATTAAAATGGTTATATACTATTTGTTTTGTAAATTCAAGAGTGAGAGTAAAATAAAGACAATTATGTGCATTCAAAACCAGAGAGAATTTTTCATTCACAGTCTCACTGAGTGAATTACTAAATTTTTAATATAAGAAATAGAGGGGTGAGACAAGTTGGTGAATAGACAGATCACTTCCCAGGATGCTCCATTGCAATAAACCAAGAGAATCAGATAGGCAGCTTCTCTGCAAAGGGGGTGAATGGACAAAAATTAGGAGGATGTTTGCTAGAATTGAATACTGTATACTCAAAAAATTGGAGACTCAGAAGATCAAATAAATTAGGGAAGGAATTCCCAGTGTCACAGCTATGGAAGCTACAGCAGCAACCATTGGCCCAAGCCAGAATAGTAACTCCATGAACAGAGTAAATTGATAAGGGGATTCAAAGTAACCTACCTATTGGGGAGGACTGTGGCATATCTGAGTATGGAGAGTTTAGAAACCAAGGACACTGCCTGAGCCACTGCCCAATTACCTTCTGCAGGAAACAAAAAAACTGCATCTCTCCAACAGTGCAGAGGGTAAAGGAAGAAACCATCTTGCAGCCTGAGGAAGGCCCCCATAGCAGCTGAGGAAGGCAATTTCTGGCAGACCAGAGTCAGGACCAATAAATTAGCCTGGCAAACCCATGCTGCATGACAGAGAGTGGGCTAAGTGACCAAGAAACAAGTAAGCCTGGAGAAAGTTTTACATAGGAGACATCTGTTCATAGAAACCCCTTGGCTTCCCTTTCCCCCTCAATGCAGCTTCTTGCAGGACCTGCTGGAGAGAGAAGGGCCCGACTGGGAATTTGAAAGGACAGGGGAAGGAAACAATGAGTTTTGGAGACTGGACCTGAGACGAGGAATCATGGGTTCTGCAGGAAATGAAGTGAACTGATTCTTTGCTCCTACATCACATGAGTGGAACCCCAAGGAGATCCC